>NC_137459.1:62398212-62905463 GCF_964235325.1 Thermobia domestica
TTGTTTGAATTTCACTACTCCATCAATAAGACCTGCAAACTCCTTCTCGGTGATGCAATAGTTCCGTTCTGCGGCGTTGAATACGCGCGACGAAAACCCAATAATCCTTATGTCGTCATTCTCATCTCGTTGATATAGGAGTGACGAACACGCAAAGTCACAGGCATCACACTCCAGAATGAGCTGCTTGTCAGGCAGAGGTCGTTTTAACACCACTTCCTCCTGGAAAATATTCTTTATTTGTTCCATGGCCTCCTGATGACAAGGTTCCCACTTAAACTTCACATTTTTCTTTAGTAGGCCGAATAACGGGAAAAGAACTTCTGAGTACCTTCGACTGAAGCAGCGGTAGTACTGACAATATCCAATAAATGATCGTAATTCCTTAACGTTCTTAGGTGTTCTAAAATCGATCACCCGCTTCACTTTCTCCGGATCTTTTCCGATACCGTACTGAGAAAGTTGGTACCCAAGTATGTTAATCTTCTGACGAGCAAATTCGCATTTCTTTAGTCTGAGAGTTAGGCCACCTGCTGTTAACAAAGCGAGCACTTCGTCAAGATGACGCATGTGAGTAGTAGTCCCCGACGTATGGCCAGCCGAGTCAGCAAAAATTTCTCGATTCTGATTGGCTGAGAGAGGTCACGTGACGTTAGGCCCCGCCCACGCGGGAAATTCAAATTTTCCAGGTCATGTGGTATGACGTCATGAGTCACCCTGCGGGGAAATCCCTCACTAATTTGTTCCCTTTTACGGGTAAAATGTGTGTTTCTGATTGGTTGATAGCTGTCACGTGATTTTAGACCCTGCGATATTTGAAATTCGTTCCCTTTTACGGGTAAGATGAGTGTTTATGATTGGCTGACAGAGGTCACGTGATCTTAGGCCCAGTGATTTTTTAAAATTCGTTCCCTTTTATGGGTAAGATGAGTGGTTTGGTACCTTGAATTTGATTGATTGATAGAGGTCACGTGATCTTAAGCCCCTGTGACTTTTGAAATTTGTTCCCTTTTTACGAGTAAGATGAGTGCTTTGGTACCTCGATTCTGATTGGTCGACAGAGGTCACATGATCTTAGACCCGCCACACGGTGAACAGAATACGTGGGAAAACCCCTCACTTATTTGTTTTATTTTATGTGTAAGATGCGTGTTTTGGTACCGCGATGTTGATTGGTGGATAGAAGTCACATGATCTTAGCCCCAACCCCCAATGCTAGACATTCAGAGTGCTATGACGGCGATCCATCCTAGACCGGGATCTTAGAATTTAGTTCCCTTTTTATGGTTATGCGTAAAGTTCCCATGAAGGGTTCAACCTCCTCCTTAAATAACCCTTTTTTGGTATCATGATATTGTACTGAAGTTTACCTTAAATATTATCATTCTCTGTGACAGATAAGATGATTACCAGCTTTCTTACCTTGATGGAGATCCTGTCCTTGAATTAGTAGCCTATGTCTCTGGAAGTAACAATGGTGAAAGAGGGGTGTCGCTTGTAGATTTTTTATAACACATTGTTGTGAGTTTAAGCGATTTATTGCTCAGTAAACGCTTCATTAATGGAAACAGTGTTGCCAGATTTTTCTTACCTAAACTGCTCCGATTCTTTTCGAAACGGTTCCGCAGAGTACAAGAAATTTTAAACTAAAAAATTTTTCGAACTAAAAAAATTTCAAAACTAAAAAAATTTTAAACAAAAATTTTCAAACAAAAAATTTTCGAACTAAAAAATTTGAAACAAAAATTTCAAAAAAATTCGAACTAAAAAATTTAAACTAAAAACTTTCGAACTAAATTTTCAAATCAAAAAATTTTCGAACAAAAAATTTTCGAACCCAAAAAAATTCGAACTAAAAAAAATTAAAAATTTTTCGAAAAATATTTTAAACTAAAAACTTTCGAACTAAATTTTCAAATCAAAATTTTTCGAACTAAAAATTTAAAAAAAATTTCGAACCAATTTTAAAAACAAGTTTCGAACTAAAGATGTAAACCACATTTGAAAATTTTCAAATTAAAAATTTTTCGAACTAAATTAAAAATCAAATTTTGGACACTAAAAAAATTCTTTAATTATTTTTCGAACAAAATCGTGTAAACCAAATCTTGAATATATTTTCCACCTTAAATTTTCAAGATTACCATGATTTGAAAACAAGTGTTCAGGGTTTCAAGAAATAATAAAACACATTTTTTTTTCAACTTGTTGTATTTAACGAAAGGTATGTGGTCTTCCTATACATGTTTATTAACATAATAAATACAGGATCTAATTAATGAATATATTGGACGCGTCATCATCTTCGAATGTTGTAGCCGTATCCTGTAAAGAAAAAAGAAGAAACGACGGATTAATTTAAGAATTTCTTTTTTTCTGAAACAATAAAAATGAGTCAATATTGATAAGAGAGAAATAAAACTTACTCGTAAATGATGGATCTGTTTAGGCTCATCTTCCTCCTCGGGTACGAGATGACAGCATTTTTTCACCGATGGATGTTTATGAACTCTTCTGGGTACTGCATTTTTCTAGCTGTTGCACCTTTATGGTCAAGGTTCCCCCTTGGGTACGAGATGACTGCATTTCTTCCACTGATGGTTGTGTTGATGGTTTATAAACTCTTGTGGGTACTTCATTTTCTTCTTGGTGTTGCTGCTTTGTGGTTAAGGAGTGAAAAAAAAGGAAAAGGAAAAAAGAAATGGCGGCCTTATTGGGTATTTACAGTTTTTTCTTCTTCATCTTCTTTTTCCAGTTCCATCTTCTGTTTTTTAACGTACCCGTACGGAACCGTATCATAAGAATTGAATTCTTTAAATCGACGTTTTGTGTACTGGATACTGTACATTTTTTCTTCTTTGCGTGTGACGATGGTATGGTCTTTGGTCCTGCATATCTTATGGGGGATAGTGATGGTGACTTGTCCACGGCATTGATTTGTAATCATTTCTTTTAGCGTGTTGAAATTTAATTGTTGTCCTGCATTGTAATTTAATGTAAATCCTCTAATTTTGCATATGTAACTGGTGACGTTGGTATCCGGATTGTATATTTCTAGGCTGTAATTTTTTGGTCCTCCACTGACAAATGTCTTGATGTATGCTCGTGGTCCGTAAGACTCCATCTCATTCGATAAGCATCCCAAGTACGTAGAAGGTTCAATGGTTGGCTCCCCGGGCTTCTCCGTAAATATTACAGAATCCGTGTCGAAATATAAAACACGTTCCTGCAACATTTCCAGGTACTTGTACAGTTCCAGACGTGCCTGACATGTTGTAAATGCACCTAACACGACATTGGTGTTTCGGTTTTGAACAGGCACATGTTCATTGTACTCCCAGAACGCATACAACATCGTATCATTGATGGGTACAATTTGATGGAGTTTAATGTCGGGGGAAGTGAGTTTTTCATAAAATTCTTCCGGCCGATCAATAATTGTGGTCTGGCTAAAGTTTGATCTTTGCGAAAGTTTTCCCCAAAGAGCATTAACACAAAGCTTAGATAAACTTCTTCGTGCAGGATTATTTTCAATTTTGGACGGATCCAATGCAATACCTTCACGCTCCAGGACGGTTTGTATGAATTTTGATTTGTCTTCTTCGCTGACACAGGAACTAGGCCAGCCAGACGCTTCCATTTTTGATTTTAAAAATGTATTGATATATTCCGTGAACAAGCCACCTGTTTTCGTGATGGGATCATATTGTTCAATGTCATAATCCCAAATTTCAAAAATTTCCACTGGTTGATATCCCAATTCTATTGCTTTCTGGATTTCATATGATACCCATGTTCCAGTGAGGCATCGCTCCTGGTCGTTGTGCGTACACGTTGCTGTAGGGTCTGGGTTCATTTCTTCGGCACACGCAGCACACAGTGGAAAGAGTAGTTTCTTGTTACATCGGTAAGGCAGGAGACCATGATAAAGATGGCGACTTGGTAATATCGACATTTTGATTAGACCATTGACTTTATTTATTGGTGGTATATTTTCATCACCCTGTAGATAAATTCGTGGATGGCCTACAGGGTATTTAGCACACTTATTTACATAAGGATAAAGCGAGACAATATCGTAATATTTTATTACTTCCCCCGCTTTTTCATCGACTTGGTGGTACAATTTCACGCAATTGGTCCTTCCTCCAAAAAAACTATCTCTTGGATTTAATGGTCTGCGGTTCATGTACGGGTGATTCTTCAGATACGTCGCCATTGCAGGATTTTGTTTTAAGAACTGATTAAATTCGCACTCCCACATTTCATGTACAATGTACCCCAATTCACGCAGTCTTGCATTTTTGCGTTGTGTTCGTTCATAACGGAATTCCATGGTGTCTTCTGGATTGCTGTAGATGGGCTGATTACGGCCTGTAGTAAAACATACTTTACACCCGTGGTAAAAGCAGCCGGCATGCTCGTAGACGTGGTCCTCTAACGTCTCAGGATCTTGGTAGTAACCATCAACATGGAATCCCGCAATAAACACTTCTTTTTGTCGGGCCGCATGTAAGATTTGTTTTTCTTCGGTTTTTTCAATGTAGGCCAGCCATTGCATTGCAGCGATCGATTGGGTACTTCTCCATCGATAGCCATGTGCCGGTAGAATTCCTATGGTGTTGGGTTTAAGGAAATTCCGGCGGAATACTAAATTGGAAGCACTGGCAATCGTGATCGTCTCCAAGAAGGGATTCACTTTGGTTTCTGTTTCAAATGACGTCATAAACGAAACGCATGCTTGTCGCAGTACATTGACATCTTGAATACAATACTTGATAATTTCTTTTTGGAAATCAGACGTGTCATTACGATGATCGTTGTACCAATGGATGAACTTGTTCCTGTCTTCGACGGCCATTTCATCTGCACCATAATACTTCGTTTCTGGAAGTGGTCCAATATACGATTGATTCTCCTTGGTGTTGAAGAAATGCGGGAAGTAGCCTTTGGTTGTGGGTAAATTGAACGCTTTTGACAATTTACTTAATGCCATAGGTAGGAAGTTCAACGAGTCAATGAACGTCAGATTATTCAACGTTAAACTCAGTATCTTGGTCCCATTTAATATGACGTCAGGTCTCCATTGACATTGTTCTACCATGGTCTTTAGGATGAAATGTCCATCGTATCCCTTAGCATTGTGCGCGACACAGAAAATCCTATTTATATTGGGACGACGTTCCCGCAAGTACTGGAGAAAATTATAAACTGGATCCTCTCCTTGGAAAATATGCTGGCGCTGACCACACGTACTGCAAGACTGCTGGATATTATTGTTTTCAACACATGCATAACATACTTGTTGTGCAACCAATAAATTTGGAATGTGTACATACGTATTATCGCCAATATTCGTGTCCTGCATAGATTCTATATCATAGAATATCAACAAGGCTTTCTTTGCGTGCATGAGTGAAGGAACACCAGGTTTCAAGCATTGTCGATCGGGAAGCATAAAACATTGATGTGATCCCGGAACAATCTTCTTACAAACATTGCAAAAGATCTCATTACAATCATGAAGTCGTTGTCCTGTATGCACAAAAGAATAAACTCTGTAACATCTAGTACATTGCTTCACCATTTTGCATACAGGTTCCCCTTGATGATATACAATATTACGATGATTGTTAAAACATTGTTCGCCGTAAAATTGACGATTGCAGTCTTTGCATAATATCAGCGTTTGGTTCTTGTCGCATAGTGGTCTCTGTAGACATTTGGAGCACGTTACAGGACAATTTTTCACATGTTCATTGCGTTTACTATACTTTTTATGGCACGCCTCACAGTAGAAATTGGTTGCAAAACAAGCAGTTAAGGATTGGATGATGTCAAAATGACCAGCCAAACAAATCAAATTTATGGGAGTGCGATTTTCGTCGTTGGGCCCCTCGTACATGATGTCATGGCCTGTGAAACTGGTATACACTGTAATTTTATATTCTTTGAGGTATGCCTGGAATTGTCGTATTTCATTTACACTGGCACCATGATCCAAATTCACTCCTGCATTTGCACATAACGCATCCACTTCATCGTCCACAACACATTTCGATTGATGTTTATACTGCTTATGTCGTTTCACATCTACATTCTTGTATTTTTTCAGGCCAATAGCAATAACAAGGGCGTACGCCAGGCACCTTGAATCTTGATTTCTTACACGTACAATCCCTCGCTTGCAACGTAATAATTCTTCGTTTTGAAGTACTCCTTGCCGCAAACCGCCATAGCCACGTGGAATATCCACACGATGAAAATGCACGGTGAATGGTTCGTGCAGGAGAAATGCATTGTTACTTTGTAACACTCTTTCAAAGGAGGCCCACATCGTTTCCAGTGTCAAGTTTCGTGCTTGGCGAAAACTCACCCAAAACGGTTTATTTGTGTTGCGTGGTGATATTACTGATAAACCAACCATCGTCTCATCGTCGACATTGGCTAACAAATGGTCCAGCATTGCTTGGAAACTGTTATGTACATACTGTATGATATCGGTTCCTACGGGCGGTGCGTTGAATTGAATTTCGAGCATTCTGCCCTCGATGTTAAATCGTCTATAATGACGTGTGATTTCATTGCGAACAGTAAAACCCGATTCGGCCATGTTAATAAAAGGAGAAAACAAACAAACAGGTACGGTAAAACAAATATGTAATGGGAAAAAAGGAATTGAGCAGCGTGAATTTACTACAAAAGAAAGAAGAAAGAAAAATCTTAATCACCTGATAACATTCATGATAAATTCTTAACTAAGCAATTCATGTAAAGGTCCTGAGTTTGATTCCTGGCGGTGACGTTCAGAATCTCATTATGAAAGCATATGTACTAGAAATCAAAGTTTTTTTTTTAAATAATTATGTTACTGAAATGAGTGTTTTATTGCTGTCAAACTCGAGAGCATTACATCAGCATGTAACTGACCTACCATTCTATAGTGATAAAAAGAATGCATGAATGAATGTTTCATCAGTGCTGAGATGTGATAAAGTACGCGTAAGCATTTTTTCTACTCACAACGACCTTTAAATGATGCGTTTGCAAGTTGAAGAGACTCATCGAACATTAACGATACACATACGTAATTGTCGAAACAAAATCTGTATAGCGTATTTTTTTTATTATTATTGTGACTAAGCGGTTAGCGTACATGGTTCGGACGTGGAAGGTCCTGGTTCAAGCCTCGGTGGGTTTGCTTTCCACGTCAGGGCATGTCAAGCCTATTCTGTAATTTAATATTCTCACGCGTTATCATATATTCTTTTCAAAACTAAGCTAAATGGTTGACGTGCACACCTCATAATACATAAACGTACATAAATCGTCTATAATGACGAGTGATTTCATTGCGAACAGTAAAACCCGATTGGACCATGATTAAAAATGAAAACAAACAAACAGGTACGGTAAAACAAATATGTAATGGGAAAAAAGGAATTGAGCAGCGTGAATTTGAGTTGATTTTTTGATTTTTTAGTTTAGCGTCCCTTTCAGTAGCGAGGCTATATGAGACGTGGACCTACTGATTAACGTGGAATCCGAACCACATGAGCTCCCGCCGGGAATCAAACCCTGGTCTCCCACGCCAAAGGTACGTATGCTAACCGCTTAGTTCGGGAAATCATAACATTCATGATAAATTCTTAACTAAGCAATTCATGTAAAGGTCCTGAGTTTGATTCCTGGCGGTGACGTTCAGAATCTCATTATGAAAGCACGTGTACTAAAAATCAAAGTTTTTTAAAAATAATTATGTTACTGAAATGTGTGTTTTATTGCTGTCAAACTCGAGAGCACTACATCAGCATGTAACTGACCTACCATTCTATAGTGATAAAAAGAATGCATGATTGAATGAATGTTTCAACAGTACTGAGATGTGACAAAGTATGCGTAAGCATTTTTTCTACTCACAACGACCTTTAAATGATGCGTTTGCAAGTTGAAGAGATTCACCAACCATTAACGTTATACATACGTAATTGTCAAAACAAAATCTGTATAGCGTAAATCTTTTAACCACATATTCATGCACTCGTGGCTAAGCGGTTAGCGTACATGGTTCGGACGTGGAAGGTCCTGGTTCAATCCTCGGTGGGTTTGCTTTCCACATCGGATCGCTGTCAAGTCTTTTCTGAAATTTAATATTCTCATGCGTTATCATACATTCTTTTCAAAACTAAGCTAAATGGTTGACGTACACGCCTCTGGCCCTGGTTCAATCTCGGGGCGGTTGCTCGAATATCACGTTAAGCTGAAGGGGCCGCTAATGCTTTTAAAGGGAATCGAACCATATTATTCTCAGACATAGTTTCTGAAATTTTGTAATGCATTCTTTTCAAAACTAAGCGCACACATTTTTCTGGCCATGGTTCAATTCCCGACGGGTGCTCGCTGAAGGGACGCTAAACCATATCATTTATCGTGCTTAGTTTTAATGTGTGGGGGTTCCTGATTCGTACTCCCACTTTCCCATTCCACTAATTTCTTCATAGTCTAAATATTTCGTACTAAAAGTAAAACAGTGTATGAGTGATCCACCCCCACAAATATAAAATAAAAATGATTTTCGAATCTTGGGTGACAAATAAAATCTCACTGAACTTACCTCAAATTCAATGAACAAAAAGTCGGTGTAGTAAAGCTTCTTAAATGAAGACACTTTTCAAGAACAGATCTTCTTCACACGATAGTTGAGAGCGATGTAGGATTTGAAAAATGAAATTTAGATTTTTATTTAGGTCGCTGTGAAAACGACGTCACCGTCAGCCAATCAGAAACGAGGAAAATTATAAAATGACATCACAACGAACCAATCAAAACGCTCGCTGCTTTTCGTCATGAATCACGAACCAAAACGATGTGTAACAATCGATCGTGACGTCATTCAAGTTTCTCAATAGTTACAACATCTAGTATCACAGTTCTGATCCCAAATGATTTCTGTCAGGATCATGTCACTACTTGTCGTAACTGTGACGACATTTCATTTTCCTCATATTCCATACGAGAATGTCAATGTTTCCTTTTTTTCCATGAATCATGCTGACACGTTCGTAGTAAAACTAAAGTAATGCGATCCGCTGACGTTTGCATTTTCAATCATATGTGCTTCTATGTCGTCACACAAAGAAGTCTATCAGCATTTTATTTTAATCCACGTTACACTGTCAGATTTATTTTCTTAAAGTATATGTGTATCCTTTTCAAGAACCATGGTTCGAAACCCACCAAGCATAATTAAATCCGAATTCATTCATAGCTAAGCGGTTAGGATACACGTCTTTGGTTTGAAAGACCTGAGTTCGATTCCTGGAGAAACATTTCTTAGGATTTTTCAAAAACTTGGTTTCAATTTCTAGTTCGAAAATTTTAAAAGTTTAGTTCGATAAAAAGTTTGATTTGAGAAGCGTTACACTGTCAGATTTATTTTCTTAAAGTATATGTGTATCCTTTTCAAGAACCATGGTTCGAAACCCACCAAGCACGATTAAAACCGAATTCATTTAAGCGGTTAGGATACACGTCTTTGGTTTGAAAGACCTGAGTTCGATTCCTGGAGAAACATTTCTTAGGATTTTTCTAAAACTTGGTTTAAATTTCTAGTTCGAAAATTTTAAAAGTTTAGTTCGATAAAAAGTTTGATTTGAGAAGTGTTACACTGTCAGATTTATTTTCTTAAAGTATATGTGTATCCTTTTCAAGGACCATGGTTCGAAACCCACCAAGATCGATTAAAACCGAATTCATTTAAGCGGTTAGCATACACATCTTTGGTTTGAAAGACCTGAGTTCGATTCCTGGAGAAACATTTCTTAGGATTTTTCTTAAACTTGGTTTCAATTTCTAGTTCGAAAATTTTAAAAGTTTAGTTCGATAAAAAGTTTGATTTGAGAAGCGTTACACTGTCAGATTTATTTTCTTAAAGTATATGTGTATCCTTTTCAAGGACCATGGTTCGAAACCCACCAAGATCGATTAAAACGGAATTCATTTAAGCGGTTAGCATACACATCTTTGGTTTGAAAGACCTGAGTTCGATTCCTGGAGAAACATTTCTTAGGATTTTTCTAAAACTTGGTTTAAATTTCTAGTTCGAAAATTTTAAAAGTTTAGTTCGATAAAAAGTTTGATTTGAAAATTTTTAGATGTGATTTACATCTTTAGTTCGAAACTTTTGTTTTAAAAATGTTTTAGTTCGACAAAATTTTGTTTCAATTTTTTTAGTTCGAAATTTTTTTTTGGGTTCGAAAATTTTTTGTTTGAAACTTTTTTGTTTCAAAATTTTTAGTTCGAAAATTTTTTGTTTGAAAATTTTTTAGTTTTGAAATTTTTTAGTTCGAAAAAATTTTTAGTTTAAAATTTCTTGCACTCTGCGGAACCGTTTCGAAAAGAATCGGAGCAGTTTCGGTAAAAAAAATCTGGCAACACTGTTTCCATTAATGAAGCGCTTACTGAGCGTTTAAAAAATCGCTTAAACTCACAACAATGTGTTATAAGAAATCTACAAGCGACACCCCTCTTTCACCATTGTTACTTCCAGAGACATAGGCTACTAATTCAAGGACAGGATCTCCATCAAGGTAAGAAAGCTGGTAATCATCTTATCTGTCACAGAGAATGATAATATTTAAGGTAAACTTCAGTACAATATCATGATACCAAAAAAGGGTTATTTAAGGAGGAGGTTGAACCCTTCATGGGAACTTTACGCATAACCATAAAAAGGGAACTAAATTCTAAGATCCCGGTCTAGGATGGATCGCCGTCATAGCACTCTGAATGTCTAGCATTGGGGGTTGGGGCTAAGATCATGTGACTTCTATCCACCAATCAACATCGCGGTACCAAAACACGCATCTTACACATAAAATAAAACAAATAAGTGAGGGGTTTTCCCACGTATTCTGTTCACCGTGTGGCGGGTCTAAGATCATGTGACCTCTGTCGACCAATCAGAATCGAGGTACCAAAGCACTCATCTTACTCGTAAAAAGGGAACAAATTTCAAAAGTCACAGGGGCTTAAGATCACGTGACCTCTATCAATCAATCAAATTCAAGGTACCAAACCACTCATCTTACCCATAAAAGGGAACGAATTTTAAAAAATCACTGGGCCTAAGATCACGTGACCTCTGTCAGCCAATCATAAACACTCATCTTACCCGTAAAAGGGAACGAATTTCAAATATCGCAGGGTCTAAAATCACGTGACAGCTATCAACCAATCAGAAACACACATTTTACCCGTAAAAGGGAACAAATTAGTGAGGGATTTCCCCGCAGGGTGACTCATGACGTCATACCACATGACCTGGAAAATTTGAATTTCCCGCGTGGGCGGGGCCTAACGTCACGTGACCTCTCTCAGCCAATCAGAATCGAGAAATTTTTGCTGACTCGGCTGGCCATACGTCGGGGACTACTACTATGTGCTCATCAAATGACGTATCTCCTATTACAATGTCATCTACATACTGACCACAAAACTCTGACATCTGGTCCAAGAATTGAATCAAGAGCACGTACACACGAGGCTAAACTCTGTTTAGTGCCAAACGGTAACTTTTGGAAAACATAAGATATCCCTTCGTGAAGAAAGCCCAGATACTTCTGATCACTTTCTCGCACCTTGATCTGAAGGAACATTTCTACCCCATCAACAGAGCTAAACCACGACTTATCACACATGTCTTGCAGCACAGACAGAGGTGGAATCGGGCGATCACATTCTGAATTCGATATCCTCCCTAACGAACGTCCATCAATGCACACCCTCACTCTACCGTCGCTCTTAGGCGTTACTACTTATGGGTTGGCAAACGATGTGGCTTGTTTTCGGATGATTCCCCAGGCTAGCCATCGATTAATTTCGTTGGCTACCTGGTTCCGGTATTTCACTGGGTATGGATACATTTTAGCTTTCACAGGATGTTCGTCCGTGATGTCGATTTTGTGCTCATAATTGGATATGCAGCCAGGCTTGATATCAAAAAGTGCCTGATGCTTTATTAACACTGCTTTCAAATTTCCTCTCTCTGTCTCTGTGAGATCATTGTACTTTTCGACGTAGTCTTCTATTTCTGAGATGGATGCACGGGTTCGGATTTGCCTCCAATCGGATGGCGAAAACACATAAGTTGCCAGCTCTTGTGTGGTTGGGTATCTTCCCTCCAACCTAAGCGCTCGAATGACCGTGTCTCTTACGGGCTTACTTTCCTCTAGGGCTGCTATGTACACAGGCATGGCCTTCCGTCTTTCGTCTGACGGGTAATTTTCATCTAAATACACATCCCCTAACTCCCCAACTGGAACCCAGGTGCTCTGGCAATCCATCTCCCACTCCAGACAGCGTACGACTAAGTCCTCTGAGTGACAGTCTATTGATCTAAATTGTATCTCTACATCATGTGGATTGGTAAGATGTAGAGTCCCTTTGTCATAATCCAATATGGCACGTGAATCGTTGAAGAAGTTCGAACCCAGAATAAGCGAACGATTTAGACCGGACACAATTATTCCCACAGTATGAAATATCTTTCCTTCAATAACAAGCTCTAGCATCGTCTGTCCTACTAACGCAGCGGCGTTACTGCCAAAAGCAGAGGTTACTCTAATATTATTTGCACGCAAAAATGCAGGGGGAGGGTGGCTATCCTTCACTTTATTCCACAGTTCTTGGGAAATTGCGCACACGCTAGCTCCTGAGTCTAGTAGTGCGTCTACTGCTTGTGCAAATACTACTACGTGAATCTCGGGGAGCGATATCACATTGTTTGTAGGCATAGGTTCATGGCTCGTATCTAACAAATCTTTAAAAATAGAGTTCGCTTCTTCAAAAATATTCCTGTCAATGTCGACATTTTCGCCATTCCTACTTAATAATGAAATTTTACTAGCACTAGCCTCTCTAAAGTGTGTACGGTTGATAATCTTTACACAAGTTTCCCAATTTTTCCTCTCATTTGAATCTTCATTTACGGAAATTTCCTTCACGGCGGTTTCTGGCTCGTCACTCTCAATTTCTCTCTCATACACATTTTCTCTATTTTGCACATACTTGGGATCTATTTTTGAAGACTCAGTCGGGGTATTCACGCACGCATTCGACCTACCGTCCCCACAAGCATGTGCAGTCACACCTCATTGACGAGTCGACGGCGATGCTCGACTATTCATATCTGGGTTGTCATTTTGGTTATGGGTAACTGTTTCTCTGCTTTGATCATATGTCTCTAACACATGTAGAGACTCGTCCCCCCTCAAAGCAGTTCTCTGCTGGCCGGGGAAAGGTCTAAAATTACCCCGCTGACCTCGTGCGCGACGTGTTGCATTCCTTCTGTTACCATTTTCTCTACCTCGTGGGTATGATATACCTCCAGCCTCGTTGCCACGGTTACGAGATGGGCTGTTTCTCCCATGGTGTTCTGATTGTCTCTGGTAAGGATTCCGGTTGTCTCGCCTTCGCCTGTTTTGCCTTCGAGACGAATGCGAATGCGTACCAATCGGGCCTGCGGAGTTCTGTGACCTGCTTTCATAATTGATTTCTAACATGTTTACTCCCTTCCTATTATAAGTGAATGACTCGCGGTCTCGCATTGAGGTTTCTAACTCCTGCACGAGAGTCAGCAGGTCAGAGATATTCTTAGGCCGGGACGAGACGACTGACCTGAATAACCAAGGTGGTAATTGCCGTGGGAGAACCTTGAGGAGGGTTGATTCGCACATACTAGGAGACAGAATACTGTTTTTGTGTAACAGGTCGAGCAGATAGTTGGATGGGGATTTATGCAATCGTGAGTCATAGTGAGACGTAAGAATGGTTGCACGCAAATTTGCGAGACGTTCCTCACTCAAATACGTCTCGCGGAAGAGGGCAACAAACTCGTCATAACTTCTCATCTTTGCTGCAGTGACCTGATACCAAAGTGCTGCCGAGTTTCTTAAGCATTTTGACACTAGACTAAGCCTCAACTCATTAGGTACACCACTAATCTCGAAGTAGCGGTCTAGATCCACGAGGAAGTTATGAGTAGAAGTCTGGTTTTCATTTCCTTGATAAGTTGGTAGTGTAAGGTCCCTATGGAGGAATCCTAACGCGGTTGCCATATTTACACCCTGTGCCTGGTTGCTAGGAATGGTCCTTGACGTAGAAGGTTGCGCGTTGGTGTCAGTCTCGCGGGCGTCTACTACGTTCCCAGGTTGAGAACCCAGCAAGTCGCGTCCTGAAGAGATCTGCTGGGTTAACGATGGCGAGATGGCTCTGGGTGACCCAGCTGACAATGTGGCGATTCTCCCATCCACAAGTTCAGCTGTTTCACGCTGCACTGACTCCTTCCACTGAGCCATTTTTTCTTCCAGCTTTTCACAAACATCATTTACAGTCTCTTGCATTCGTTGAATGCTCCCATTGCATTCAGACCTAATCTCTTCCAGAGGCGTCTCCTGCTGGAATTCTCCCCTTATTCTCGCTATCTGTGAGGTGAAGTTCACCTCAACTCTCTTCACTTCCTGACTTATTCTTGTCACTGAGTGTTCTACACCTGTTACTCTCTCTGTGACGCTGACAGTGGTCTGCTCCACCCGGGACGACACCTGCTGCAACGCTTCCGTTAGTTCACTGTAATTTTCATCTACTAAATTGGCAACCCTGTCTGAGTTTTCCTGTACTTGACCTATCTTAACGTTAGTCTCATGGATGTGGGAATTTAACTCCCCCCTGGTGGATTCTAACTGCGATCGCAATTCGTTAGATGTGTTCTCAATGCGCTGAACGAGTTGGCGTTCACTACTTTCAAGCTGTTCTTGAACCATATCTAACCTGCGCTCAAGCCTGAAGTTGTTCGTCTCGATTTTCTCTTCGAGACGCTGATTGCTTTCACGAGACTCCCTTCGCACCTGCTCTAAACCTGATTCTAGTTTCCTCGCACTAGATTCTAATTTCTCTTCAAGTTTCTGGTTACTCTTTTCCAGGCTCTTGGTATCCTGTTTAACCTGTTCAATTCCTGCTTCTAATTTTTTCTGACCAAGAAGAATCTGTTCTAAAATTGCTGTTAAATTTAGTTTCCCTGCATCGCTAGCCCATACGTCTGAGCCATTAGTTTCATTCTGACTTTCCCCTGGAGTTGAATCCGAGACCACCAGTGACGTATTACTGATACCGGGAGGGGGGTCGTTGTTACTGAGCTCGGACCCGTCAGTCTCGACATCGGAGTTCGCGTCACCTCTCTGCGCAAACTCTTCTTTTCTTAGTTCATCCATTCTTCTCGCAATCGAACGAGTGACTACCATTAAACTAATAAAATTTGTAACAAATTTAACCTCCCCCCAAACTGTATGCCTGAAACTCTAATTACACAGAATAAAATATCACAAAATATACACCAAATAAACAAAATAACTCTATTTCTGCAATATTCTTGGAATCGCTATGGAAAACATCAAACATACCGAAAATTTAAGCCAAAAAAATGTTGAGAAAGCTGACTCTTATTCAATGTCACCGTAGGATAAGATGAACATTGAATTGCCCTTAAAGCTGTGGCGCCAAAATTTTTGTGAAAGGCCCTATGGCAGTAAATGGCCAAACTGTATGTGAAGACCCCCTAAAGAGGATTCACTTAAGTAGAGCATGCACCTAGCTTACTACGTTATTGTGTTAGTGGGAAGTACTACAGAGCCACCACTACACAATACTAAATTAATTAATACACAGTTTATATTTCCTTCATTGAGTACAGGGCTGAGTACTGACCTTTGAGAATAAGATAAAAAGATAGAATGCAGGAGCTATGAAGCTGATATTCGATAATCAGAAGCAAGAGAGTAGCGTTAATGGTCATATAAAATTTTAAAAGAAATTGAAAATAAAAGAATATACTGTACTGCCAATAATACTGAAATGGTACACACTCTCTATTTTTTTTTAATATCTCCGTTACTATATTGCTCCTGTGTCAATACTCGGGTTCTAATTTTTTCTTCCTGTGCACCGTTAGGAAGTGACAATACATACAGGAAGCATTGAGAAGTCCTTCATACAATTTCAGCTGAAAAAGGAAAACATGATATGGTACATCTAAAAATCAGTGTACTCACCAGTTCCAGAACCATTGGACAATTCAGCTATGAACCAGCCATTTGTGTTTTGATATTATTTAATAGCAATATTTGAAGATAAAAAAATGGTATAATTCTTTCTGAATGACTTGAACACATTTCATTTTACACTTTTCCACTGTGCACAGGGATAATTACCAACCTGGTGTATGTCTATGCATATATTTATATATATATATATAACTAGAGAAGTTTTTCTTAATAAAATGTTTATCCAGTTGATGTTGATATTTGTTCTTAAGCGATTTTAGTACAGAGTTCGATTAACTAGGATTTGCACACAATCTTAATATTTTAATGTCACTGTTTCTCAAAAGGTTTGATTTTATGAAAAGTCAAAGTTCACTAAAAACCACATATATTTTAAAGTCAGGATTATAGTCCGTTCTTAGTCCTCTGCAAACACTGTCTATTTGGTACAAGATGTTCTTATAACTTTTAATTGTTTATGATAAACTAACAGCTTCGATCTCCTTGACGTTAACGATTTTTTTTTACACTGTATGTGATCCGCCAAAGATGTGTTATGTGAAGCAACACATTATTATCCTCAAAACCAAGGGAGCTACATTGCCCTGACAATGTCTGGTAGGCGTTAGTCTTCCAACTGCCAGCAAGGTTGAGCACTTTTTTTTTTTTTTTTTAAAAAAAGGAAAATTTTCAATAATACTCCGATCATACACACTAAACGTGTAAAAATATAGCACTGGTTCACTGTATTTAGTTTCTGTTTATCGTTCTTATCTTGCAGAAGCGGCGATTTAATATTTCAGAACACATATTGTTTTTTTTTTTCACGAATTATCTTACTTTACGTGTTAACTATTCTATGGCTCAAGCACCTCTCACTTCCAAGACTCTCCTTCTCCCCATCTCACCCTATTTTTTTTTCAGTTCAAAACCGGAGAAGTGCTCCGCCTCTCATGTCCACTCCAACCGTTTTTTTTCCCCCCTTCCAAAGAATTTGTCCAGAGCCGCTCCACAGGCAGATTCCACCCTCGCTTCCGATGGTCACTGTCCTTGAGGCGCTGTTCACGAATTTAGTTTCTGATGTGGTATATTTTTTTAAAAAAAAATAAAGCAAACACTTTCAAGTTCGTATGGATATATAACATACTTCAATTTATGTTCCAATTCTCTTTTCCTTGACCATAATAATATCAAACTCTCATTTAAGTTTTACAATATAAATTAAAACAATATTAAAAATAATAATTACAGAAAAGAAAAAAATGGCTGGTTCGTTCAACTCCCTTCTGCCTCTCCTCCTACATGATCAAACAAAAACTTCGCTCTCTCAGCTATATATGTGTGTGTGTCTGCTATGTTAGCAGTCTGTTAAAACAGAACCAAGAAAGTTTTCAAATATTATCTGGACACATACTAATATCAAAAAAATGAAAAATAGAATGATATACTAACTATAAGGTATGGTGTCCCTATAAGGTAAATTACCTGACGTCAATATTTATTGTTCAAAAATGTGAAAAATTTCCAACGTGCGGTAAGCACATGATTTTCTTCTGCACCAAAATCTGCTCCCCCTTCCGCCGAATTTGCATGAAGGGCTCTATATAGAGATTTTGAAGAAATAGCGAGATAAACCGCTCTTGTCGTAGGGAGTCGCTTTCAAATTCCAATTTTAATTTCATTCGGAATAATTCCCAAGAATAATGTTTTATATTTACTTCATACAAAATTAACATATTACCTTAAACTTGTTCTGTGATTACATAATAAACAAAAATACAAATTTAAATACAGATATGCAAATAGGATAATTTACATATAAAAATATAAAAAACTACTGAGCACAAACTGCACTTCACATCTTCCAAATATTGATAATATAAGCTGGAGAACCAGTTTACAGAATTAGAAAACACGTTTCTTTCCTCGCGTGTATCATTTTGTTTTCGCGAGTTGTCTGCTTATTCATCGGAGCTACAGAAGTATATTGCAAAATTCTCACTCTTTTCTAACGCATTCTTTTATTAATCTTTGTTCCCACATATCAGACTTCTCCATTGTACATTTTCAGCACATGCAGCTCTAATAGCGCGCAACACTGTACTACTACACTTCACTGTTATATTTAGTGATAAAAGTGCTTGTTAAACCTGTGCACACTTGTATATGATGCTATTTATAGTAAAATATTTTTATGCTGATTTGGCAACACTGTTTTACCTATGGCAACAATATTTATGGTTTTTGATAGGGCATTTTGTTCTTATTATGTTGTGCAACTTTTGTTTTGATTGCTTTAACGGTTTTCAAGTTATTTACTTAAAACGTACATAATTCCATGATATAATTCTTTGGATATTCAAATTTTGAACCCCCTTAGCTCCTATCCTTCTGGTCCATAACACCTTAAATTTTGCTCATGTTCATTTCTCATGATGCTCTATCATTATCAGATGTGCTGTGTGGCAATCAGATTTTAGCGACAACTTGTGAAACCCTCTTGTGTCAGTTCGCGCCAAGTAAACTTTGTGGTGGACAAACAGAATGTGCGTGGATTTTCAGGGAGTTTTCTCGTTTCCTCCCACTTTATTCGTTCCACCATTTCATTGATTTCTCACCATCACCGTCTCCTTTAGTCTAACCGGTATAACCGTGGGTCCTTAAAACTTAAAATTTCATTTGTTGTCTACTTACACAATTTTTATTTCTTAACTTATTAATCTGATGGAGATTTTTTTTTTTTGTTTTGGAAGAACTGGAATTTTAATGCTGATTTCTCTGATTCCTAATGTGTTTTTTTTTAATGAATTTGAGATAGTAATAAATTTAATATTACTGAAATGAATTTCATAATTACATATTAAAGATATATATATATATATATATATATATATATATATATATATAATATGTGTGTGTGTGTAGGATGTTCTCAAAATAGTGCCCACTGACTAGAGAGCACTATTCTAAAAGTCAAAATAAAGCGAAAAGATATATGACCTTTCGGATGCTCGTCTGGAGACACGAATTCTGTGTCAACGTTGCAGATACAGAACTATAGAACAGGTCTACAAATCTATCAAATAGTTACATCAATTCTTTCCAGATGGAAGTTAAAGTCGATATACGTTCGCACTAGCACCACTTGCTAGCGTAACAATCAATGTAACTCCTTGATGGATTCGTAGAGAAATCCTAATAGTTCATTGTTAGTCTGTAACTTGCCACATAGTGAGATTTTGATTCCTTATAACGGCTGAAGGAGGCCCTGAAGGATGTGCCATTATATTAAATTTTCGCTTTATTTTTATCTGGAAAATATCGATATGTTGTTGTTCATAAGTACCAATTATAAAACATCCGACATACATATTACAAAGTGATGGACAATTAAGTAGTATTTAAGGAGGAAATCAGTAAAAGAAATAAAATTGCAGTTCATTTCATAGAAAAAAAAAACAGTAATTATTCATGTGAGTCAGTGAGTTAGAAAGAAAAATAAAAAGGCAGGTATTCAACATCTGTTAAAATGAAATATGAGTTTTGATTCGTATTGCAGAGCTAGCTGCAGACACACTTTCAAACTATGGAAATGTAGTATTAAAAGTTAAAAGTAGTAGAACCACAACCTCCAGTTTTAATAGAGGAACAAAACGTTGAAAACTGAATCTATTCGTGGAAAGGAGGAACTGTGTTCAGAGTTAGTGCTCAGCTGTCGTGAATGGGGAATTTCCTTGTTCAATCCTATACGATGTGCGTCTCTGGCGGATAGCATAATGTCCGTGGGTTTTCCTTAAGGTTCTTAGTTTCTTCGTGCGTTCATACCACCCACCCTTTCGTAACAGTTCACTTTTATTATAGGCTATCATTAAGTCTTATTTAGCCTGAAGGACATAAACCTGGGACGTTAGATTTATCATTTAATTCTCATATTCAGAATTAGGATTTTTTTTTTTTTTTTTGTTATTTAGCCAATCACGCACATGAGGGATGACGTCCCTCGGCGACCACACTATCTGGGGAAAGGGAAGGAAGAAAAGATTGGGGAAGGAAGGAAGCGGCCTAGGGCCATTACGTTAGGTACCATCCCGGCATTTGCCTGGTGTGAACGAGGGAAACCCAGGAAAAAACTCACTTAAGATGGCTGTCCTGAAGAAGCTGTTACACCTTTTCGACCAAGTGTCCCCACCGAGAATCGAACACTGGACCGCTCGCATCAAAGGCAAGAGTGTTAGCGACTACGCCACGCAGAGCCACTTCATATTCAGAACTTTTAGTTTCTGCCAATTTTGAATTTTTAACTGAACCTTAGATTTCTGATCTATAAGAAAAACACTTGAGAACAGTTTTATTTTAATTATTAGTCTATGATTATTAAATACACAATATGTAAATTGGAAATATCGAGCGTATTTACCAACAATCCGGTATTCTTGATAGTCTATGTTTTCACTAGAATTTAAAAAGAAAAAAAAAAGAGAAGAATGCCCTAGTGAACATTGTTAACTAAATTCAATTTGCACAAAAATAAATTGTGGTTTTGAACAAAAAGATGGAAACCTAATGGATTAACATTTTTAAAGCACTTTTTTGTCTCTTTATGCTTAACTTTTTAAAACATCGCGTGCAGAAGGTTTCACTACCACTTCTTATTTTGAATATTTCTGCAGTTGGGCACAAATGCTAGTAACAGTAAAGATATATTTCCTTCTTTTAGTGGATACAAGTATCTATAAGAGGAAACATGTGGGTCGAGGGATCTTGAGTTTTGGCCACCCAATACATTCCACATAACGGTACACTTATAGTTCTTAGGAGAATCTCAGGAAAACGTGACGCAACATTCTCCATATCCGTTTCGTGCTTTTATTTGGTCTTCGCATCTTTTTTTTTTTTTCTTCTTGTTTAGTCTTCCAGCCCTTCCTAAAAACGTGATGGGTTGTTTCAAATCAACGTTCCTTGTTAGATAAAGGCTAAAGACCATTAACATGGCAGTACAACGGATGCTCTCTTTCCTTTGATACTTGCCTTTTATTGAAAACATAACACAAATCTATGGTACGTTATCTCTTACACCCTCACACTATCTCTCGCTTTCCGATGTTTATGTGCATAATATAGTCATTTGCCTTTTCTTATTGTTTAAAAGAAGTGAGCATGCAACAATTTCCCCAAGAAAGTAATAAACATTCAAACGGGGAAGGAGATAGTTGAACCGAGTAAAAGAAAACAAATTATTCTAATCCAAAGTTAACTATAGTTTAGAATGTTTTAAAATTGGCAATATATTATTCGATATTGGTACTTTGTTTTACTCAAATTTTTATTATTATCTTTATTTTCACCTAATAAATATTCACAAGAAAGAACAATTTTCGATTAACAAGAAGGTCATGAGCAAGACGTTTTCAAATACTATCTTAAAATGTGCTTTGTAAACACGCGCACACAATCTACAGTGACATAGGTAAAATCTTCAGTGACATTGATCGGCTACTTGTAAACGAACTCTTTTTAGCTTAACTTCATGACGGTTCTCCACCATCAAATCACATTTCATGGAATTGATCTCCTATTGAGTTGATATGATTGTTTATTAGTTTGAAATTTATAACTAATGACCGAAACGAAAAGTAGCCATCAGACTAGATTCTAATAAAACAAACAAACAAAAAAAAAAAAAAAAAAAACGTGAGAAATCCGTACACTTTGGAAATGAGTCATTTAAACGAATTACTAAATGAAGATCTGAAGTCACTAGAATAGAATAATTAAGTAAAGCACATACAGACATATCTGCTCTCTGATATGCTTCTGATCAACGCTAATTACTACAGAGTTTGGCACGCGTTTGTTAAAAGTATTTTAAGTCTGAAAGAAACTTGATTTTTTTTTAATCAGTCAAATAATCTGTCTATTAAAATGCAACAATAACAACAAAAGCGCCTGAGCTCCAACCTATAACTTTTGATTTCAAACCTTTGATTTACGGTTATTTGTGATTTCACGTCTAACAAAAATAAATATTTTAAAGTATGTGTACTTTAAATAAATTATTTAAATAGACCTTTTCCATAAAGTTTATTTTATTTTTAAAATTATTGCTCAAAGTATTTGTAATGTAATAAGCCTTTTCCAAAATCAATGCAAACGAATTGTGCTGCCATCCTTGCAGTTCTTTTAAACTAAACGTTTGTGGACGTTTATATGTTTCTGGCCAATCCTTTCGACAATGTGATCTCGGAAACTACAAGCTCTAAAAAGACGACGTCTTCACTGATCGATTTGAAATTTTGCGTAGATTGTCAAGTTCTAATTGAATATTTTTTTAAATGGTCATTATTTCTTTATTACATTTTTACGGGTACACTGAAAGTGTTGAAATTAAAAAAGAAAAAAAACTAAAGCATCATGTCCTACGCATTATACATTCCAACACCACATAATTGTATACATGGGTTGCATGCCTCTCAGGGGTTTGTTTCATGGCCAAATTATAATGAAAAACGAAGGAGAACAATTTTTCCCTTCTAAGTTGAATCTATATTGTTTGCAGTGTCTTGCCCAATGAACACCATATATCACTGATATTATAATTAATTGTGTGTGCAATATATTTGCTTATTACATACTGTATGGAAGAAGAAAGAAAACACTAATCATACATGAATTAGAAACTCCAACCGGAAGTAGGCTCAAATTTTGCAAACGGTGCGAGATATTGAAAAAGTAATCGGAAAAATCTCCCCTTTATGGTATCTCTTGCCAATTTTTATCAAGACTTCTTTCACTTATGTTTGTAAAGGGATATGTACAGATGTGAGGAATAGCAAGGAGATTCATGCTCATATGTGGATGATGCGCTGTGTAGAGAGATAGTCTATATATTAAAAGGCTGATTTTATTTGTTTCTTCCCAATCCTTTCGACAATGAGTTCTAGAAAATCACAAGTGCTAGAAACGTGCCATTTTCACTGGTCGATTCCAAATTTTGTGTGGATTGTCAAGTTATCATTCAAATTTTCAAAAGCCGTGTCGTTATTTTTCTATTCAAAATTTAGGGGCCTTTTTGTGAGCCCATAAGATTAACGAGGAAACCTATCCAAGTGTAACTCTGACTGCGAGCCGAGACTATAGCCGTTGGATACCTTGTCCCAAAAGAACATAACACGAAAAGGGATACATCCTTGACTCAACCGTTGTGGAGATATAAGTGTGAAAAGTTAGAAATTGAGCTCCATACTATACATTACAAAGTCAGCTTCCGGGTCAGATTTTTCGGAAACGGTCGGGAAAGGAAACTCAGCGAATACATATCAAATTTGTGAGGGGAGCCCAGCACCTTTTTAATGAAAAGTTTATGTCCCCGGGCACTCGCAGGGTCCCAGTGGGGTCCAACTCAAAATTTGCAAATGGAACCGGGGGTCAAGTAACATATTGTATGAAATATATTGCTAAATAAAAGAAGATAGAACAAATCTCAACTCTCTACGATAACCCTGTGTAAACGAGCAACTGGCCCAAATGTCAATACAACTTACATCAGAAAATCTATGGCCACGCTTCTAAATCCGTTAAGTTGCGACAATAACAAAAAGAAAAACACGTCTAAAAGTGCAAGGTATTGAAGTAAAGCAAATTGCTGCAGTCTCTCACAGAGTCGTACAACGGACCTTATCCAAGTGTAAGTGTGACTTCGAATGACCAATGGACCATAGAATGACCATGACCATTCGATTTCGTGTCCTAGAAGAGAAAGGATACATTGTCAATCGCAACCGTCGTGGAGGGTGAGAAGTTCAAAAGGCAACGGTATATGCTTCGCGAATCGGGACCCCAAATTGGCAGAGTGCATCAGGAACTTTCTGTCGGCGGATGTGTTGAACGAAAAACATGATGGTAAATACGAAAACGATTGACCTTGAAACTTTGTGGCACATTGAAGAATAAGGTGGTGGAGAAAACGTGAATAGTGATGCAAAAACAAATTATATCGGAAGGTGCTTGTCTAAAGATATAGGAAATGGTCAAGAATAATATTTCGTGAAAATATACAATTGGAAACCAGTTTGATAATTGTAAACGTGTCAAAGAAAAACAGAAGCTTAGTGGAGTAGAAGATGAGTAAAAACATGGTGAACGTACGAAAAGGGAAAATTTTGTAGAAGAACGTTGCTTTCGGTGTGATTTACTTGTCAAAGTGCTTGCCTACGGTACGCGTGTGTGCGCGTTCAAATCAACTGATATCCCTTGAGAAAGGTGGTTGCGATTGACAATGTATCCTTTCTCTTTTAGTACACGAAATCCAATGGTCATGGTCATTATAGGGTCCATTGGTCATTCGAAGTCACACTTATACTTGGATAAAGTCCGTTGTGCGACTCTGTGAGAGACTGCAGCAATTTGCTTTACTTCAATACCTTGCACTTTTAAACGTGTTTTTTTCTGTTTTGTTATTGCCGCAACTTAACGGATTTAGAAGCGTGGCCATAGATATTCTGATGTAGGTTGTATTGATATTTTGATTAGTTGCCCGTTTGCACAGGGTTATCGTAGAGAGTTGAGATTTGTTCTATCTTCTTTTATTTAACAATAGCTTTCATACAATATGCTACTTGACCCCCGGTTCCATTTGCAAATTTTGAGTTGGACCTCGCCTGGGACCCTGCAAGTGCCCCGGGGACACAAAATTTTCATTCAAATGTGCTGGGCTCCTCACACTAATTTGATATGTATTCGCTGAGTTTCCTTTCCCGACCGTTTCCGAAAAATCTGACCCAGAATCTGAATTTATAATGTATAGTAAGGAGCTCAATTTCTAACTTTTCACGTTTATATCTCCGCAACGGTTGAGATCGAGGATGTATCTCTTTTCGTGTTATGTTCTTTTGGGACAAGGTATCCAACGGCCATATTCTCGACTCGAAGTGAGAGTTACACTTGGATAGATTCCCTCGTAAGATTGTTCCAGGTCGAAACTACAGTGTTAGGCAACCAGTAGAGAAGTTACGTGTGGCGAGTTGACAGACATTGCAGGCGCTTTTCTTAAATCTGAATGACAAAACCTATTGCATGCAGGCAACTTCAAAGGCCTCAGGAGACGCAACGACGCGTACTCGGACGAATATGAATTTATTAAAAAAAAAATCACTAAATATTCTGTTACTTCTACAAATTTGCTACAACCCACTCCAACATCTATACATAGCAATTCACTTCCTTTGTGAGTCTCCTATCCTTTACTTTTGTGAGTGAGGAGATATGCACAGTGGGAAGAAGATTCATGGCCATAACAGAACGATGTGCTGAGTAGACAGCGCAGGTTCAACTAGTAAGCAGAGTTTTGCTGTAATCTTATGTGCTCATGCAATGCTGAGATTATGAAAAACGGGACCTACTATTAACACCAACATCAAACTACGACCCGGGTTTGAATCCGTTGAGCAGCTGGCAAGCGTACAGACAATCGTGCAAGAACAGCTCTCGGAGTATTGGTCGCTCCGCAGCACATTGTTTTTCCTCCAAGAGAGCTGACCACAGGATCACTGCACCGTGGTTCTATAGATTACCCTGAGATGGGAACTTGGAATTACTGTTTTATGAGTGAGCCATCAGATAATCAATAGCAATGCAACTACTGTTTTCTCCTAGCACCCGTGTATGTCTTTGACCGTGTTAGATAAAGATAATTCTCACTAGCTTAGCATTTACCTATAACTGAGAATAAATAAGAAAATCTCACCAAAGCAATAAACGTATATTAATGACAGTAATTTATGTTGCAGTTTCGGGAATTGATAATTACATTCATCATTCATTCTGTATCTGATGAAGAGAATGAAAAATTGCCGAAACCAGAATTCAAATTATTATTATTAATATTCTTTATATATTAGTAGTTTGGTGAGATTTTAATATTTTCTTGTACTTTTTGTTGTTTACTGTTCAAGCTTATAGTTTCTATATTTGTTGAACTTATTGCTGCGCAATAGACAGATGTTATATATTCTGTAAAAAAAAAAAAAAAAAAAAAAGGGATTTCTTCAGAATCAAACGTTTAGTATCATAATTTGTTCCAGTAGACGAGTTCAAGTTTTTCATCATCCGGCAAAAGGAACTTTAGCTTTCCTCTTTGATTCACGAGATCTAACTTGGCTTCCTTCTCTTTAAAGCCTTTGGATGTTATATTAAAGTAATTTCTACTAAATCATTTGTAAAGTTTTTAATCCAACACAATTTTGTTCTATTGTCGTATAGCTCTCATCGATTTGTAATATTCCCATGAAATTAGATTCCTTATCGCTTAGTAGAAAGTTTCGATTCTGGTTCCGAAGTAAGTACAAGCAGGTTATAGCAATGAGCAAAGGAGCAATGGTGTGCTGGGATTTCTAAGACTTTTTTTTTATTACTGTTTTACAACAGTAGACCACTCTTTTCTGAGCTACAAATGGGACAGGTTACAACTGACAAACTCAAGAAGGTCAAAGCGCAGCGGAAAATAACATCACTGTTACTTTCTTCGCTAATACCTCATTTAGCAATGAGAGTTGAAGAGGAAAGAAAGAGAGTGACATATCAACAAAAATACGAGGGTTATTCAAAAGTAATGCCTCCAAAGTGATACCATTATTTGTGTTTGACAGATAGCCCCGATACAGGTATCAGTGGAAAGCTTGCTATGTCAGATACACATGGTAGCATCAGTTTTCAACATAGTCCCATTATGGGCAAGACACCTGCGCCAACGTGAAACAAGTTTTTTTTTTTTTCATGCCGTGGGCGAATAATTGTGGTGGGTGCTGGCGACATCATTGCCGAAGTGATGCTTCCACCTCCGCGTCACAACTGTAGTGTTGGCCCTTAACCCATTTAATCCCAAATTATTTTTGTTTCAGAATTTCTTAATTCCTTCTACACTTATTGATTCTGACCTCATTTAATATATTTTGAGCATTTTAGTAGTAGCAGATGGACTAGTAGCAGGTCCTTATTGTAAAAGACGAAATGAATCCACAACAAATAATCCACAGACAAAGAATCCAAAGACAAAAATTGATAAAAATAAATTGTTCCTATTTGGAAACAGTGGGATTAAAAGGGTTAAAGTGATCCTTAAGTTTGGGGAAGAGTCAAAAGTCTCAGGGTGCAAGATCCGGACTATACGTAGGATGAGGCAGAATGTCAACAACACTTTTCCAGAGGATGGGACAACTTTGATTTTTTTTCTGTTTTGGCGGAGGAGAGGTGTGACGGTACTCCGTCGACTGACGCTTCGTTTCCGGGTCGTAATGATATATCCACGACTCATCGCTTGTAACGAATGTTTCTGGGCTACAACCTTTCGCAGTCAGAAATTAAATGACAGCCCGTTAGTTTCAATCAGATGTGACTACTAGATGCCACGGATTACTCCATTACTTTGGAACGATAAGACATAGGAAGGTGAAACAAGTGACATTTTGTAGCTTAAAGATCAGTGTGTTAATGGTAAACAGTTCAGTGTGTTTGCTGTACAAGTAGTGGGCTTGGAGGCATTACTTTCTGAAACGCCCTCGTATTTACAATAGAAACGTTGTAATGCATTATCTGAGGAGTTTATTTTCGAAAGAGAAAATGTCCGTATCCAATTTTTATTTTTTTCTTCGAAGCTCACCTTTAACGAATTCCCTATCGCTGGGATGAAATGTTTCGCAGTTGCTAATTTTACTGGAGAGAGAGAGAGGGGGGGGGGAGGGGGCTAACTTGACATTTTGATTTCTACCAAAAAACTTCTGGTTTCGATAAACCATAACGCGTAATTCGGCAAATTTTATCCCATAAATTTGGAAACAGTTAATAATAAAATACATAGAAACGAAGAAAATGTTCCTTTTACAAATAACCTCACCATTAGTAACGATGGCGTTTTACAGATTTTTTTGTCGCATTATAAGGTCCTTTCAAACCAGTCCTAAGGCTCCAATTTTGATCTACGATGTACTCAGAGTGAGCATCACAGTATAATTAGAATAACAGTTTTCCCCTCAGGGGTATCTCTAGAGCAAATAGTATCCCAGTTGTCTCTAACAAGGGAGAACAACAAACAGAATTCACACACAAGTTGAGAATGTAATTATAGAAGTAAATCAGGTAGGTAATTTAGAATTAACAATATGTTAATCGTATTCACGTATAATTCATAATAACAGAAATACTCTAACCGTTGGGTAGTGATAGTTTGTATTCTATACTTTTGTCTCTCCATTGAAATAATAATAAAAAAAAAGCTCCATCTAAGCACTCATAAGAGTGGAACTTGGACCGATTTTTTTCTTATTTTTTTTAAATAGAAATATACATCCTCCACCAACACTATGATATCATTTAACAGTATCTAACTGATTTGTCTATTCGAGTAGCCCGGTGTACTTCTGTACTTATGATCTTAAACTTTGTTTTCTGTAGGTGCACATGTATTTTAAAACCACGTTAAAGAGGACTGAGAACCATAGTTGGCTATCTTCCTATTGTATTAATGTCGAGATGTAAGGTAGCCTTCACACTAGTATCCCGTGAATCGCTCGCGTGAGCTGCAGCTGCTAGCTTTATATTGTCTTAAATGTATGCCTTCATACATGCGTTTTGGTGCAAGTGAGCCGCGGCTGTAAACTGCTATGAACATTGTCTCGCCAGTAACTGGCTCGAGCGGGTTGCTGACGAGGAAGAAAAAAACACCCAGTCTTATGAGAACCCTTTAAACGTGAGCGTGAACTCAGTTGGAATGGAGAAGAGTGTACATATATTTGATGTTGAATATTTCCTCAGTTTGGTGTTACCCTGATGAAATGCACATTTTATACTATTATACAGTTCGTGAAACGAAGATATAGACATCCTGAAATAATCGAAAAATTTTCTTTCGTCTTCCTCAGTTTAAGAAGCAAGCAGCAAAATAAGCAGTAGTCCAGTCTCGATCGATTTATAGAATGAATACTACATTGTTCTATATCTTCTTTTCCTTTTTTTTTCGTGAAATTTATTGCCAAGATTAATTCTTATGGCTCTAGCATGCTTCCCCTTTTGGTACCACGATCTTTTGAGCGGCTAATATGTATTCAGTGTTTCACACTACGGGTTCACATGAGCGGCTCACAAGATCCTAGTATGAAGGCAGCCTAAGGTCAAAGTTCGAGATATGCTCTAAATAATAATAATACAACCTTTAATTATCACATAGGCCTATGTAGGAAATATTTTTGGATATACGAGTTCTTCACAGGCACATAGACATGTCAGACACACAGTAGCGACCAAAGTTACAAGAGGTTTTCTAGTAATCTTGAGTAGCGAAATAGTACTGTTTCAATTCAGGTTACGTGTGGGTGAATGGGTGTTAACCTCCAAACAAACGAACAGTACATACGTGCAACAACTACCAGTAACGGCTCATGAGTATTCGAATGATTACCAGGGCCGTTTTCTAATAAGGTACTTGAGGCAAATAAGGCCCAGTGCTAAATGTTCTATGTTAGAAGTACTGTAGGAGAAATCTGGCAATGTCACAAGTAGCGATTACTCACCCAATGCCTGATTACGGGAGTTCGTCTTCCTGTCCCTGGTTAGACGGAACGCTGGCAGTATTGAATCATCGGGAAGTCAGTTTTCATGTGTTGATATAATTTACGGAGGCAATATAAAATTATGTTTTGTGTGTAGAATAAAGCTAACACGAAATATCTTGCATATTTGTGATGATCATAGTGTTTAGTACTTTGGATAGTAGTTATTTCGTTTTAGTCCAAAACATGTTTGTAAATAATGACTTATAAAATGACGAGTGCATTGTCTGTAAGTAAGGCCCACCAAAAATCCACTAGCCCTCATTACCCTACAAAACACGTATACGTTGTTAAATACTTAGAAACTGGCAACTTGAATGTGTGTGTTAGTTTGTTATTCTTTCTTGGCCAATGCCTGCCTCTGTAATAGGGCGGTCTATCTTATTCGGGCCTAGTTGTTGATTATGGGAGTTCGCAGGTTCGAGTGTTATATTGATGTCTTTCATAGTGTAAATCTCGAATTATAGTGCATGCGAGTGGCTCATACCACTGTTTTGGATATATTCTAAGCATATTTTCGTGTGGTTCTGAGCGTTCGAAGTATCGTAATATATTTGATTATGCACCAAAGAATGGATCAGTGACATGCAAAGATATAAACGGTGCCCTGTATGGGTATATGATGAATGCATTGTCTTGGTCGACGCCGATGATGAGGAATTCATTTGCTGCAAGTGTTATCAAGTGTAAACATTGTTGAAGGTTAGTGTGAAGTCTGTTTCCAATGGTGACTCGTTTATTATATATCCAAGCTTATTCTTTAAAATTCAGTTAGTTGCCACGACTTAACTAACGACTACATAACACATAGAAGATTACATATATCCTTTATTATTTCATATCCATATTGTTACTAAATGTCCTTTTATTATTAGTATTTAGAGTGCTGTAAAAAATATTAGTTGTTAGTTAAATTCCCGTGGTCTCTCAAGTCGTAAAATTTTAATTTTCAAATAGTGGGCCTTATTTACCTACCGTGCAGGCAATAAGGCCATTTAGCATGTTTCTCTTTCAACACGTGTTTTATACAGTTTGCTCAATGTTTAAGTTAAAGTAAATATATCATAAGATAGACAAAACATTGACAAATAAAATGCATATCAATTTATGTCTATTACATTATAAGTTTTACGTAATGAAGCATCTTTTTTCTTAGGCGGGTCTTATTTGCCGCAAGTACATTATACTTAATCCAGAGTTCGATTTCCAGTTCATGTTCAACATCCGTTAGATATAAAATAAAGTAACCAAACAGAATATCGACTGACAAATTTTAATGCATCTACTAAATTCAAAAGTTGTTTTCGTAATAATTGCACAGTCGCCAGTGTTTGTCAATGCCTCGTATAATTTCTTTGATCAGTGAATGATAAATTAAATATAATCATTTCAAGTTTTTCCTTCTTCAACTTAAATATAATTATTTTTCTTATAATCAAACTCACATAAATTTATATTTAAATGGTGATGTTTATTCTGAGCTTTTGAACAGAGTAATTTGTAAAGGAGACACCGAGTTCAACTTACGCATGTCGCACAAAGTCTCCGAAGAGAGCATCGCTGATACGATTTTTTTTTTTTTTTGTATTTTCAATATGGTATGTTTGTTTAATGTCCTTGAGAGTGTTGTTTTATTAGTATTCATGCCTTTCATTACTTACGTAACACCGTTTGAAGTTTGAAGAATATCCCACTTGTTCTAGTCATGCATTTTCACGAGAGCCTTATTTTTCCTTTTCTTTTTTTTTCTCCCCTTAGACATTAAGAAGCTTAAATCTTCTTAAAGTTATCAAGGTATGAAGAGCATTGCTCCGGAATTCTGTTTGAGCTGCCTTCAACAGGTTGTGCTGCAGAAGTTCCCATCATTTTCATTTGAAGCGAGGAAAGCCAATCCTGGCGTCTTCTTGCCCTGTCTTCCTCTCTTCAGGACTAATACAAGATGTTTGTAAATACTGTGAGTAGTACAGGAACATAGAAATACCGGTTTTATTATTTCCGCTCGTGACAGCGAAAATAAGTGTACAACCACTTAAAAAAAGTAGGCATTATAGAGAACAATATTTAAACATACAGAGTACACTTTCAGAACAACATATGAATATAATGGTAAAAGAAAATAGAAAATGGTTGGGAAGAGAATAAATTCTGAATCACAAGTGTCTGGAAAATAGTATGAAGAAATATTAAGTTCAAGAAACAACTGTTCAGTATCAGCACAAAAAAGGAAGGTTATATACATATAGGGTGTTCGGTGAGAAAGTTCTGATATTTTGGGAGGTGCTAGGGGAGGTCATACTAAGTCAAAAAGTTTATATAGACATATGGTCTACTCCCCCTGGTTTCTGAGATAAGAGAAGGGTACCTTTTCAGCCCCTGAAACTTGCTGAGTTACAGTTAATTGCGTATAGCACACCCTGTCCTTGGTGTAAAGACAAAAAGTATATATCATTCGAAAAGTAATGAAGCAAGCTTTCAGATGGTGTGCATACTATTGCAAGTAACTAGGGAAATAAGTAACAGAGGGAGAATTAAAAAAAAAAATATATCTTCTGTTATTGATTAGACTGAGTGGATACTACACTCTATACCGAGGATGTTGAAGATTCCCGTTGTTGGCATGAACAATAGTCGAGGAAAAATCATAATGTAACTGTACGCTGGTAAAAACAATGTTGCTTGGGTCTTGCTACTGTTTATTTCAATAGTATTATTTAATAATAATAATTCAATAATATATTTTTAAATAACATTGTAATTTCTACATTTACAACAAACTAAGAGAATTGCCCCAAGTCTGAAATATGACATCGCTCTAGAAATCATAAATAGAAAAAAAAATATGGGAAAACAAAATAGGGCATGTAGTGGCCCCATGTAGCGTAGTCGCTAACGCTCTTACCTTAGGGGCGAGCGGTCCCTGGTACGATTCCCGGTGAGGGCACTCGGCTGAAAAAGTGTGAAAAGCTTTTTCAGGTCAGCCGCCCTGAATTAAGTTTTCCTGGGTTTTCCTCATTCATACCTTACATTTAGGTGGTACCTCACATATAGCTTCTTTCCTTCCCCGATCCTTTCTTGATGCCTTTTCCCCCAGATAGTGTGCTCGGCGAGGGACGTCATTCCTCAAACTTGACGAGCTAACATGGCCATAGACGACGACAACCCAGAAATCTAAACACTGAACCCTAAAATACGGCATGCGTCACGATTCAAGGAATCGTCTTAGGTCACGTGCGTCATATGGCCAAAAATTATTAGTAAAATCTCAATGACAATACCACCTGAACACATAACTTTTCTGTTGCAAGTGGTTGCTCTCGGTTATATTTATGCCTGCTAAAAGTTACATCGATGGGAGTATGGTGGCTCAGTGGTAGAACGATTACCTGTGGTGTGAGAAGTCCCTGGAAGGATCACATGCCATATAAGTTTGTGGTTGACTGCATCGTGCCCGTTGGACTCTTCGAGTTTCTCCAGATTCCTCCGTCATTTTCATTGCACCGATTAGTTCATTATAATTCACTTTCATCAGTCTCCTTTAGAGTAAAGAGCATAACCGTAGGATGTTAAACGTGAAATTTCATCCCATCTCCGATGTTACGTCTAAACTTGGGAGAAGATTGGAACTGTTTACTAAGATTCCATCTAAAATTGCGTCTTAGAAAGAAATTCAGTGACATACTTTAACTTCAGTTTAAAATACTAAAAATCCAGTTCACTTCTTTGTTTTTTTTTAACGAATCAAAGACAGATTAATAAGGTTTTGACATATAGGCGTCGTTTTACGTCGAATCTACGCTTAAAAAAAAAACAAGTCTTGTTGATAATTGAGTTTCATCATATGCACATCTAACCAAATGCAAACCGAAAGGTTTGAACTAATTGTAAAGATAATGCAAATATTTAATGATTTCCATATTGCACGACAGTCGTGAAGAATGACTTGGTTTATACATTTCAAAGGTGAACCTTTATTTTCTCCATATTCGAGTTTAATATATGGTTGTGTTCAAGTGATAGGATGTGGCTGGCTATACAATTGGTAAATTAATTTAGGTAGGCACACACAAAAATAATAATTTATTTAGAATAATCAAAAATGGGTTGGTTATTCGTTAGCTTTATTGATTGTTTTCAAATACTTGTCTTTGTTTGTAATTGTTCTATGGCACTGCATCGTACTTTACTTGACACGTATTGAAAATTTTTCATGCGTTGCTATCGCACGCTGACTTCCTCGTCTTGTCAAACAAATTGTTGTCTTTTAGGGAAAAAATAAAAAAATATAAATGTATCTTCCCTTGTATCTCTTTATTTCTGTCATAATTTCCACCGCATTTCTCATCAAACAATTTCCTTTCAGTGGTCTATTCAATTTATTTTCTTCTTTTAAATTGTTGCAAAAGAGAGTTTTTATATAATGCTTTTTCCAACTCACTGAATTTTCATTTCACAAAGCTAGTTCTTTATAACCACATTTTGAACTCGTCCAGTAGTTTTGTTTTCCCTAGTGTCCATACTTCTAAAACGTACAGTTCTACATTCGAATGAAATATCGCATCTTATTTAACCCTCTTAGGACGACTATTGTAGATGTTTTTCATCAAACTAAACAAGTTCGATGCTTTCTCTTATTGTATTGCAATACATAGAATGCCTTATTTGACAAATTAAACGCAAATGAGACTTACATACCACACCCGCCCTCTTCGTCCTGATGTGTTTACATACAACTGTCTGATCAATAGAAAGATCGCTTGTGTGTTTAGATATATGCTACGCCCGCCTTAAAATGGTTAGAGTACGTTTGTTTCATATTGGCACGCTTCCCGCCAGTGCACATGGTTGGCTTTTAAAGTACTTTCTGCTAGCACTCACGAGAGCGTTTAATCCAATAGCCGTCTTATTGGCTTTGTCATGTAAGTCTGTTAGTTGTCAACCAGCCTATCAAATGAGGTCATTGCTATTTGGCGGGTATTTGAAGAGCTTAGTTGCCACACGCGAATAAATGTGTTACAGTGACTTGCGAGTGGTGTGGCGTTTTGCTGTGTTTTCTGGTGTATTGTAACTCGTAACTTAACTGCGACGTGGCAAGAACGCGTTGCAGACAGATTCATGCTTTAGGCGGGAAGGTGCCAAGATAAACGTACTCTAATTTGTTCAGAGATCAAAAAAATATTTTTTGTGGTCATACATGTCTCTTTTACCTATTCTTATGCTATCACTATTCAACCTTTTTGTTCACAATATATTCACTAATAGTTTATATAGATAGTTAGATGTGTCACATGTTCTGTTCTAGTTTTTTTTTTTTTTTTTTTTTTTTTTTTTTTTGTCCCAGTTATTACTGATTTTATCCTTGTTATAATTTACTTTCATTTTCTTAGTATTTTCTGTAGTTACACGTAAGTACCCAGTTAGCTTCGACAACAAGAACTGCATCATTTGTAAAAGAAATGTACTTAGCCTTTCTATTCCCACCTAAAACAATACAATATTCTCTTCGTAGATTTTTTCTTTGTTTATTTTAAGTTGGTGACAGACAGTCGCCCTATCGAACTTATCTTCGAATTACACTTTCTTTCCTATTTTACCTGTTGGTTCACGTACAGATTCCTTATAGCAGTTACTTTTTTGTGTATATTCTGGACAATAAAAAATAAAATTTGTGTACATTGTGGAAGTTTATGCTAGTCCATTCGACATCATACTGCAAGGGTCATTACTAGCTCCCAAACAGAACCAGCTCTCGTCACTAATTAGAATGACGCACGTCCCTTTAATTGCTTCTTTCACACTTTTGGAGGGGAGCTACACAGCGGCGAATAACACCCTTGATTATAGTGTTGAGTCGAGCAAATTTTTTCAGATAGTTCTAGATGACAATCCTGGTGCGACGTTGTTAGACCTGCGTCTGTGGTCTTAATCATTGTTGTGGTCGTCGTGCAATTCGCAATGCCAGTTCGTCTGGTGCGAATGTCTAAATGCACATCCGTATGCCGCTGACGTACGGGTGTATTTTCCTCGGACTAATGACGCCAGCACTGATACACAACGGACATTTCCCATGCAACTCGGTATCCTACAGGCACACTTATGTTTTCACTCTAATTTTGTTAACTGCAAGAGCTGAGCTCACCCACGGCATTTTGACATGTCCGCAATGTTTACAACCAATTTGTCGTAGATTTCAGTTTAGAAAAGTTTACCATTCCATTGTGTAATGATTACCTAGGACCAGGACAATATACACTGGAAGAATGAAAGAAAAATATTTTAAAAAAAACTTTAATTCCAATATAAAAAAAAACAATAAAACTGTTTTTTTCCTACAAGTCAACAAGAAACCGTTGGAAAAGTTTCCGTCGCTGCATTAATACACGGAACACAAACTAAAAAAAAAAAAAAAAAAAAAAAAAACTTCCTAAGTAAAATTTAGCCACAGAAAATAGCTCGTGACCTAAAAACCAAGAACAGCAAGCAGTATTTAAACTTCGGGTTTTGAGGTGACGAGGGTCGTTTTTTGATGGCAGACCAAGGTGCTGTAGGTTTTCCGATGAGTTCTTGGTCAACAGACTCCGAAAATTGATTTTTAATTTCTTACCCCGAAATTTCAGAAGAGAGAGGTTCACAGTTTAATTCAGTACTATCCAGCTCCACAAGCCACGCAAAGAGGTTTGCTGTGGGCTACCACTGATGCTATCCTTAGAGGTCCAAAGTTCGATCCCAACTCCGTAGCCACACAAAGAAGTTTGTTGTCGGATGCAACCTGATTACTGCTCTAGGCTTGAAAGAGGAAGACGTGATGCATCTAGTAAATTATAGTGTCTATAATTAGTGTGCGATTAAAATAGTTATCGTGTGACATGAAAAGGAGACGAGAAGCTGACTTCCAAGACGAGGCCGAAACGTGTAAGTAGCCAGTAATGGAATTAAATGCATAAGTGATAGTTTCACTCTCAAGAGAGATTTAAGCGATATAGCCCAACATTTATCATATACCTGGCGTATTACCTCAAATCACTTTGCTAACATGATGATATGTGTAAGTCAAACAGAATCTATATTATTTAATTAAACTCTGTTGAACTAACTTTTATGACGCACAAGAGTTTGGCCCTGGATTAGCATGATTATTAAATACAAAAATAAGCAGTAGTGACCAACAGATTCCCTTTTGTTGTATGTATAGCTTATGTAAATAAACAATCATCATCATTATATGTTTTCCCTCTTATTCTATTTTGCAATTAGGGATGGTATCGAGACGAGACGAGACGAGACTTTGTACAGTCTCGGTCTCGTCTCGGTTGATAAATAACGGTCTCGGTCTCGGTCTCGTCTCGACTAAAAAATCATCGTCTCGGTCTCGGTCTCGTCTCGGTCAACAGATGCTTGTCTCGATCTCGGTCTCGGTCTCGAGTGCCAAATCTCGGTCTCGTCTCGAAAGTCTCGAAATAAATAGTGTGAAATTAAAATAGTGAAAGTATTATTCTCGTACAGTCTGTCGTTTCCGCTTATTTTTTCCTTTCATTTTTGACTTAGAATTATGGTATGGTGTACTTCTTCATAGCTAATTTGCTAGTGCTAATGCTTTTATTCTAGGTTCAATGATCAGTGTGTATATCACCCTAAAACCCGAATAGAACCCATATTTCACTTTCAGCAATAGACGTTGTCTTATATAACCTCGGAACTGCCTATACAATTAAATTCTATTAAATTAACTCCAGTGCTATACAGTAGTTTATTTACTTCCTTTGAATCAGAATTGTTCAATACCTCCTAACGGATAACGCAACACATAGCAGCACGAATGTATTTAATCGTACCGAAATTAAAACTTTACAATTTCTCATTTATTATTCAATACATTCTGCTTTGACTCATTTTCAAAACAGAATATAACGTTCATATCTTAAAAAAATAGGGTAAATTATTACTACAATATACGTATTTTGTTTCAAATTGATGAAATGCTTTATTACCGTTTCACATCTCCGTGTTTAATTGACACTTTATAACACGAACGTCCCGAACCTTGTGGTGCGAGCTACTACACTCATCTTTGCTATGTGAGGTCCCGAGTTGGATCACAAAACAAGTTAGATTCAAAATCCGATATTTCGCATAGTTCGCGTCTCATTTTTAGTGCATTCTGTTTTTTATACAAGTTCATAAAGTTGTAATGTAATACATAAGCACATATCCAGTGCCGTAACATAGATTAATCTTATTCCTGAGCTCTCAGCGGTGCATGCAATCTTTATTCGAGAAAACTAATCGTGTGTTCATTACGTTGAAATTTAATATTGATTGAAAATTACTTGCGAAACATGGACATACATATTATATAAGTATATAGGTAATTCGAGTTACTTGTATCTATTTTTTTCTCACTAGCCAAAACAACTGATTCTTAATTTTCTAGTTTTATTTTGTATTAATTTTCGTAGTTTTGCTGCAACATGATGGATTGAATAGTCAAAAATATATTTTCGCTCTACGACTTTCATTAAATTTTGGATACATTTTTACCCTACCTTACCTAGTAAAAGTTATATATATATATATATATATATATATATATATATATATATATATATATATATATATATATATATATATATATATATATGAACTTTAGAGGTAGACTATGCTGTCACTTTTTGGTCGAAATTGAGTTAAGAATGCTTTTTTAATAGACTATGTTCTTTCCAGTGGTGTAATAATGTAAGTCTGAAAGCATCCTACTACTTTGTAACTACTTAGTAAGTTTGAAAAACAGTACTATAGGTCTTAGTTGAGGAACCGGTTTTTCGCTTCAGTAAAATTACGAAATTATGACTTGATTTAGTTTACCTCCGAGGTCCAGATATAATAAAATCATCACCATCATTATAATCAACCATTATCAATCCACTACTGGATGGAGGTCTTTCCAAGTCTTCTTCACAACTATCTAACTTGGGCAATTCTTTTCGAGGTTACTCCTCAGTGGTTCTTGATTTCGTCACACCTTCTTGTATGCGGAGGTTTCCTAGGCTGTTTTTGTCTCGTGGTATCCAGTCTAGAACTGTTTTCGTCCGTCGGTCATAATTTCTTCTTGCAATACGTCCAGCACATTTTCCAGCTCATATTAAATTATTTCATTAGCATCATCAGTATTCATTTCTATATATTTGAGCTACAAATAGTTCGAATTCGCTACTTTCGGAGCACAGACACGCTACTTTTTAATCCTCGGATCTGGCAACATGACTAAATGATTTAAATCAACACAATGTGAGGTCCCCCACTTGGTCTAGCGGATAGCACGCTTGATTTCGGTTCGCGAGGTCCCGTGTTCGATTTCCGGTAGGGGTAATGTTGAACGACCTAAGTTGTTCGGATTCCACTATAATCATTAGCTCCACGTTTCCTTTAGCGCCCTAGCATAACTGTGGGACGTGAAACAAAACAAAACAAAAATGAACACTGTGTATTACTAAGTATAAGTCCTTGAATAATTGCATATAGCTATATGGTATGGATCGAGTTTGAGGTGGTCGGTGGTCAAACAAAAGCAAGTGAAATGCAATTAGGATGTAATTAGAACTTTTAATTAAGCACGGTCTTAATCTGAAGTGTACATCAGGTCTAAGGCTTAGGGGGAACAACTAGTGTTACTGAAAATGTATCAGTTACATTTAATTTCAGTTACAATTTGCATTTAATGTATTGCTGGAACGAAAACTTAAACATTAACATTATAAGTAGCCCAAAGACTATGAAAAATGTCGTCTCTTGAAAGCATTCTTGCACTATAAAACAAATTACGAGTAATTTTAAAATATTTTACAGTTTTCTACGTTATTTGCACATATTTAGAATAATATTTAGCAATTTATTTAAGTGGACAACACTGCTTAAAATAATGTAACTGCGACTTGTAATTAAAACCACCAAAAACTATTGTTGTAATGTTATAGAAGCAAAGGAAAGCAATAAATCATTATAAAAATTTAATGCAAATACGTCATTTTAAGCAGTATAACAATCACTACCAATACGTTTGGTATCTCTGAAACGATTTGAAATAACAATTGTTGTAAATGGCGTTATAAGCATTTAAGTCTTTTGGAAGCATCTATATGATGAGACGTGACATGTCAGCGCGTTTCGAAGTAAAGTCTTTAGAAACACTTAAATTTTCCGTTTCTTGTAACTTAGTTCCTTCATTCATTCGAAATATACTATATTATACCATGATCAGAGTATTTGACGCTAAGGTACAGTTGATGCGCATTGCACCGTCCATGCCATTTGAGTTATTAGAGATCTCCAAAATGTTGATGTCAGTGATACTGTGTTGTCCTTTGTTACAATAAATAATGTATGGGCTATTGTGGTTTTGTTAAATAACTAAATTAGAAATATGTAATACTTTACGTAGCGCATTTTGAGAAAATACAACTTTATTTTGCTTGTTTATCTAGTGGTATTGCAGAGTATCTAGAAGAATTTTCCAACTTGGTAATAATTTAAGCATTTTAAATATACAGATATATATATATATATATATATATATATATATATATATATATATATATATATATATATCTCGCAGATCCTAGGGGAGGTCTATAGGGACTATAGCCCCCTTTAACGCTTAGGTATACACTGGATAAAATGGGCTTCAATCCTACTTTCTTTACACTGGATAAAGCAGTAAACCATGGTTTAGCCCCTCCCTTGATCATATACTGGATCCGTGGCGAGAGAGAGAGAGAGGATGGCCCATTTTAATCTTTCCACGAAGATATCTCGAAAACGACTGAACATAAATGAACCGAACAAAAACTCAAATAGGAAATGCCATGGGGCACACCGAACGGTGTTGTCGCGGTGCCTCCCGGGGCCGCCCTTCATGGGGTCCCAGGACCAAACTTTAAACTTTTAAAAGGAAACATGGGGCGAGTAATACCTCGTACAATAGATCTTAAAAAAGTAAAAAGCTTTATGGCAAAAGATTTTTCATATCGGTCACCGTATTCAAGATAGCCGCCAAGACGTGGTGCCTGTATCTGATAAAACGTCCAGTATCACTAATATGAAAGCATTTGGAGATGAATGAACAGTCAAAAATTGAAAAGGAAAGGCATGGGGCACGTCTAGTAATGTTCTCGCAGTGCTCCCAGGGCTGCCTTTCAAGGGGGCCAAACTTAGAAATTTGAAAACGAAATATAGGTCAAGTGATACGTCTTTGGATAAATCTTGAAACACTAAAGAGTGTTGTGGCAAAAAAATTTTCATATGGGTCACCGTTTTCAAAATGGCCGCCAAGACATGGTGCCTATATCAGATAAAACTTCCAGTACCAGTAAACCCCTAATATGAAAATAGTTGGAAAAAAAATTAACAGAATAAAACTCGTATAGGAAAGCACAGAGGGTATTTATCATTCCACGGCTGGAGTACAATGCAACGGAAAAAAGATTACTAAAGTATAATTGACATGATGCAAAAGAGCAAGTGATAGAAAATTATCTTTCCGATCTCTGTCCGTAAGTAGGTGAAGCGGGAATGAATGGTAAAATCTCAAATGAGAACCTCACTTTTATTTGCAATAGATATGGTTTGCCTGAAACACTTGTGTGTACAAATGACTGGTACTATAATGAATAAAAATAAAGTGAAATAAGATGAATAAAAATAAGGTGAAATTCAAGTTTAACAACATTTTGCCCGCCCCTTTGCCGCTGATAATTTAACGCAATGCGTGCAAGATTTTTGGGACATATCTGCATCAGTATGTATCGTTTCGTTACTAAGGATCACAACTGAAATTACCAAGTTACTCGGAATGTAACTGTGGACATCTCAGTGAAACTCATATTCTATCACATGCAAGAAGACATAGAAGGAAAAGAAGTGAACCAATATCATGCAGACGACTGTTGAACAAAACCAACGTTTGTAAATATTGTACTAAAATTGCATTGTTCGACAAATTTGTTTCGCATTTCAGTTTATTCATTTTTGCATCAAACCATTGCCTGCAATCGCAATGGAAGATACCATTTAACAAGAATTTTACATACTTTATCCCATTACAGAGACATTTATCTCTTATAAAAACACATTTCAAATAACTTTGTTTCGTAGATACAATTTGCAAAAACTAAGGCTCTCATCTGCAATTCCACCGATCCTTCCCGCTTTACTCACTTACGGAGTGAGGTTGGAGCAATAATTTTCTAGGAGTTAGATTTCTTCCTTTCCATTATGGTACTTTCACTCTAATCATCTTTTTGACTGTTGCAACATTCCTGAGATATAGAATGATAAATACCCTCTGTGATTTTCTATTCGAATATTTGTTCTGGTGTTTTCATATTAGTGATACTGAACGTTTTATCTGATGCAGGTACCATGTCTTGGTGGTCATTTTGAAAACGGTGACTCATATGAACAATTTTTTGTAACAGCACTCTTTAGTTTTTAAAGATATGTCGGACGAAGTATCACTCACCCCATGTTTCCATTTACAATTTTGAAGTTGCGCCCTGGGCCCCCATGAAGGGTTGCTCCTGGAACCTCCGCGACAATATCAATCGATGTACCACATGACATTTTCTATTTGAGTTGTTGATCGGTTCATTTATGTTCAACTGTTTTCATATTAGTGGTACTGCACGTTTTACTGTATCTGGCAGAGGCAACATGTCTTGGCGGCCATTTTGAATACAGTGCCCGATATGAAACATCTTTTGCCAGAACGCTTTTTAGTTTTTAAAGATATATCGAACGAGGTACCACTCATCCCCTTGCTTCCATTTAAAATTAAAGTTGTGTCCCGGGAACCCATGCAGGGCGGCCCTGGGTGGCACCGCGACCATATTTGATATATATATATATGGAGAGAGAGAGAGAGAGAGAGAGAGAGAGAGAATTCTATTTGCATCAGCAGTGGATTTTGTTTCGGAAGAGGCTTGAGGAACGAGTAAGAAACATTTGCGTTGTACGTGCAATGCAAAAAATGATCACAAATTTATTTCGGGAGGGATTTCAGCCTGATAATCACCCCTTAAATACGCCACTGTACATCAGTCATCCGTTCTCATATTACCTAACACAGCAAGGAAACAAATTTTGAGTGAAGGCAATTTTAGTATATATCATATCAATATTCGAGACGAGACCGAGACTTTCAAGACTGACCTAAGTCTCGTCTCGGTCTCGTCTCGATTTATAGAGGTCTGTCTCGGTCTCGGTCTCGTCTCGGAATTTAAAAGTCCGTCTCGGTCTCGGTCTCGTCTCGGTATATAAAAGTCCGTCTCGGTCTCGGTACCATCCCTATTTGCAATTCCCTTAAATAAGGTTAACGAAAGGTTGTAAAAACTAGTAGCGTTATATTAGCAAAGGTTCATCAAGTAGTTTATAAAATGATTACGTCCTTCTTTATGAAGGAGTTGCATCGGCTTATCGCCCAGCCTCGTTAAAAGGAAAAAGCATATACTTGCATTGCATTGCTAAAGCTTTATTACATTGCAAATAGCATACTTTACAGGAAAATCAAACCATAGGCCGCAGTCTATCACTGTACTACCACACCGATTCAAGAAATAATAGTAGTATTCTAAAACAAGAACCATTGTCTTGTTCTAATTGGCATGTCACCAACATCTATCAGGAGCTCGAAATTTTCAGTCAGTATTCGCTTCCTACCGCGTACTAGCACTTGTTTCTTTTCTGACTATCACTCTATCAGTAACCCACTCGGATACAATGTTTCTGTGCCATTCCTTCTGGGTGTTCATTTTTCACTTTCTTAATGTATCCTCAAATCTGACGACAATACTCAGATCAAAATTAGAAAGGAATTGACAGTCCAAACAACGTGGAAATTTGTGTACACCAGGGAAAGTACACCACGGGGTTATTAAGGTCACCCAGACAGGGGCTAATCATAAACGTTGTGGTGGTAGTTACAAGTGGAAGGTTTTTAAATTTAGTTGATTTTGAGTTTAACGTCCTGTTCAGCAGCGGGCTATATGAAACGTGGACTTACTGATTAACGTATAATACGAACTACATGAGCTCCCACCGGGAATTGAACCCAGCTCTCCCACACCAAAGACTTGTACGCTAACCACTTAGCCACGACGGAGCTCAGGGTTCTTGAAGAGAAGAACAAGAACATTGCAACGTTGCTGCCTTGTAATACAGGTTCAGAAGTGTTCGTCAACCGATGTGGGAGAACACAGCGGACACCTCAGCGGAATACTCATGGCGTGACAACAGGGTAACAATTGTTCCTTTAAATGTGAATATGTTTCTTATTCTGGTCCGAGTGTAAATGCTATGACGTTAGAATTCACAAAGGATTCGAACTGGCATGCATTAAACAATATACTGAATGGTAGTCAATACAATTATTTGTGGTTTCTAATATTGGATATTGCTATATTTATATCAAGTAGATCCCCAAAATTGTTTCAAGATAGGATTAACATAGAAAATTAAGTACTGTAGGATCGTGTTCGGTAGATGCATTCTTTATCATTTGATTGATAACAGTACTATCTGTATTCACAGTTATGTGTTCATTCAAACATCACTTGTCAATCATTGGTTAAAGAAAAAAAAAATACAATCATCATGGGAACTGGTAACAAGACACATGATTATTAATTTAAAGAAAAAAAAATCATTTCAAAGGACACGAATAATGTTACGGAGTTCAAACTTAAATAAATATTCAATAGTTTTCGAATTCTCTCTGATGTGGATCTCTATTGCATCTGTCACTTCATATAGAGTTTCAAGAATTTTATCAAGTTTCTGTTGGGAATTCCATTGAGCAAGACTCAGTGCAGACTACCTATATAAAAACCATAAATATTCTGAATAGATATTTATTATTTATCATCTTACCACTTCGTGGAACGATCTCGGGACTCGAAACAAGATTTTTGTTCTTCTCTTGATTGGGTACAAGACTTCTGAAATTACATACAGTATTGGGCAAAGTGGCTTAAAAATGCAACATTGATGTATGTCTTGCCATATAAAGGGTATTTTTAGGAGCTTCAGTGTCTACTCTTGTATAAATAATAAAGTGAGTCTCACAGAGCTCATTTTCAGTTGCAAAATTCAGTCGTCAGTTTAATTCTCTCTCATTGATTATTCCAATTGGAATGCAATTGAAACCAGTGCCGCGCTGACCTACTACCACAATCCGATGGAACAATTTTGAAGCAACGAATTAAAGAGAACTTTTATAAAGCCATGAACAACTGCAATTCACAAGACATTGGTTTCCAACTCAGCATTGATATTCGTTCTTTTCCAGTCTTACAAACAATATTAAAGCTTTATATATATATTTATATATATAATGGTGCTTCAAAACAACACCGACAACGTTTGGGAGGTGATACCTGACACCAAGATAAGACAAAAAGTATAGACCAACCTGGGTGTACAAATGTTTCCTTTCGCAGTTATAGACTGCCGAAAACATGAAAAAATGAACTTTTTAAAGGTCCGTAGCTCCAAAACTCTGCGACGTACCGCAGTCGGATCAAGGCTTCACTTAGGACATAATATGTACACTATCCGAAAATCCATGTTTCAGAATCCTAAGGTACTCACGAAACAATTTTTATAGAGTGAGTTTGGCTAATGGCGTGTAATTTGAAGAACACTCCAACTACCTCTTTAAAAATTGTTGCGGAAGTATCGCAGGATTCTGCAACTTGGATATTTAGATAGGGCACATACTAGTTCCTAAGTGAAGTCTTGACCCGATTGCAATAGGTTCCAGAGTTTTGGAGATTTCGGCAGCCTATAACTCCGAAAGGAAGCATTTGTGCACCCAGGTTTGTATATACTTTTTTGTCTTATCTTGGTGTCAGCAATTACCTCGAAATAGGGATGCGCACGAGACAAGATTTTTGGCTGTCTCGTCTCGAAAATGTGCTTTAAAAGTGATGTCTTGACTCGAAAAATGTATACTTCTCTATTGGAAGAGCCGTGTCTCGACTCGAATTTTGTCAGGAAAATCCTGTCTCGACTCGTCTCGTGCGCATCTCTACATCCAAAACGTTGTCGGTGTTGTTTTGAAACACCCTGTATATATAGCTGTTGTAACTACGGAGAAGTTGATACTTGATTCGACAACTAAACTTAAAACTTGCTGCAGACTTCACTTACTTTTACTTAAGGATAACTTGACAATTATTTGGTGCCACGATAAACCGGGCCTAGTTTAAACTCGCTGGAAGTACATCAAGGGACTTGTTTTGGTAAATATTTTGTTAAAGAGATATGAAATTAACGATAAGTGCCTGAAATATAGTGATTGAGAATTGTAAATAGAGGGTGTGTCAAAGTTTCCTAACATAGGGTAACTCCGTCATTATCAGAGTTACAACAAAATGTAGGAGGGAAACCGTCTCCAAATATAATGTTTTCAATCTACAGTGAAGAATTTTTAAAATTGGACGATCCCTTTGGGCTGTGCACTCTTTATGCGCTCAATGTTAAATGAAAATGCAACATTGCCATTTACCTGGGACTGGGGTTAGCGAAGGATGGGACAGCAGGGGGTCAAATTTTGTAAGAATATGGTGAATGGGGGCATGTTTGAAATGAGGGACTGGTCATTGATATGTTAACACAAAAGACAGTAACTTCATTCACTTATGTTGTGGATCCAGGTAAATGGAGACGTTGCATTTTAACATTGGGCGCGTAAAAAGTATACAGCCCAAACAGCTCGTCCGATTAAAAAAAAATCCAACACTTTAGGTTGAAAACGTCATATTTGGAAACTGTTTCCCCTCTTACATTTTGCTGTTGCTATTATAATAACAAAGTTGCCCTATGGCAGGGGACTTTTAAGACACCCTGTATAAACGAATTGCATAATATTTTAATTTCTTACTTCTGTAAATTTAAAATTTTAGAGTTAATCCTATTCTCCCTTGGACCCGCGCTCTCTGTTAGATCATTACAGAACCCACATGAGACGTTGACTTACAGCTTAAAGTGGGGTTCAAACAACAGGAACTATCATCGGGAATTGAACCTGCGTCTTCTACTCCAAAGGCGTATACGCTAACCATATTGCCACAATGAAGCTCTGAGGTCAGAATATTATATATTTTGGCATTTTGTTACATTAGCTGCATATTGTAAAAGCCCTTGTATTATCCATCATCAGCACTTTCCATATCCATTCCAAAAATGAAAGGTCATGCACTTTTTTTTTTTTGATTGGGCATATTTTTTATTCTACTAGTTTACTTCCTTAATAATGGTTTCTAAAAATAGTTAATAGTCTTTTCATAGCAACAGCTTACAAAAGACTGGCCAAATAGCGTATGTTCAGGAAAAGAATGCACGGCCAACATATTAAACCCTAACACTTATTCACTAGAGATTTCTACCTCTTAGCTCTAGTTTGCGGCCACATATTAAGCCAATGTAGATTAATCATTCGTCTATATACACTGTAATTCCAGTATAGATTTATGCAGCATGTTCCAAAGGAATACCGACAACATTTGTAAGGTGATTCCTGACATGAGATAAGACAAAAAGTATAGACCAACCTGGGTGAACATATGCTTCCTTTCGGAGTTATAGGCTGCCAAAAACATGAAGACAAAGCGAATTTTAAAGGTCCATAGTTCCAAAACTATGGAACCTACTATAGTCAGGTCAAGACTTCACTTAGGAACTAATATGTCCTCTATCCAGATATCCAAAGTTTCAGAATTCTGCGGTACTTTTGCAACTTTTTTTATATATATATATAGAGATGGTTGGTGTGTATTTCAAGTTATATGCCCGTAGCCAACCCCCCTCTATAAGAATTGTTGCGGAAGCATCGCAGGATTCTGAAACTTGGAGATTTGGATAGGGCACATATCTCACAATGGTGCATTACATTTGTGTGTTTAGGGCTTTGTGGTGATTTGTAAATAAAATTTGTACGTAGTTTAGCGTCTCACGAGTATGGCCGTTAGACTAAAGGGACGGGTGATTAACGAAAGTGAATGGTTATGGGAAAAAATTGGTAGAACGATAATGTGGAAGGATAGGGAGAACTCCAAGAAAACACGTGGGCGTAATGTTATCCACTACAATGTCGAATAGCTTGAGATCGAACCAGGAATCTCTCACTTTAGAGGTGAACGTTCTACCATTGGGCCACTATGCCTCTTTGGTGATTTGGATAACTTTATTTTATGGTTTATGCCAGCTTTATTTTATAACGTGTTACTTTATTTTATAATGTTTATAACTTCGTGTAACTTTATTACAGTCCTCTGTCAGGCATACCTAGTCATATAATGTTATGTAACTTCGTGTAACTTTATTACAGTCCTGTGTCAGGCATATCTAGTCATATAATTGTGCTTGAGCTATTTTAATATGCACTTTTGAAAAGTAATTATACTTAAATAAATGTAAATGTTTGTGTTAATCCTTACTAATACTACCAACATAATTTCGCTCAGGCGAAATCTTGAATGTGAATATTAAATTCAAGATTCATCCATACTTATTTCTTTCCTTTTCTTTTCTTTCTTTTTTCTTTCTTTCTTTCTTTTTTTGACATTACATATGAAAATTCAATTGCCAGAGGTTATTAGGCAAATCTTATAAAGACAACATTTAATATTACCATTACAACAGCTACAAATTTGTAACACATTGACAGAGCTCTAAAGTTCTTTATCCCAGTGATTTGGCTCCTAATTCCCGTGTTGCGTTCATTATGAAAACATGAGCCAAACGTCCGTAATGCATATTCAATTCCCTGACGGGCATAATTACAAAGCTGTCCAACTATACTTATTCAAAATTGACAACGTGTAGACCTGAAGAATAAGTGAGTCTGTGGACTTTCCAATCAACTGTTCAATCTCCATTCATAATAGCCGATCACGGAATTTGCTTGCAAAGCACCCTAAAAAACAGTTACCACGGCTTCTACAAACTCACTCACTTAATTACGTTTGTATTATGAGAACTATATAATTTTGTCTGTTTTTTCTTTTCTATTTTTTTTCCTTTTCTATGTACAGATTGTTTCTCATTATTGAATAATGATTTTCTTTTACAAAACAAATAAATAATTCTATCTTGATATATTATATATGTAATTCCCCCCTTTTACTCGTATAATTTCGTTGGTATTATTATTATTATTATTATTATTATTATTATTATTATTATTATTATTATTATTATTATTATTATTATTATTATTATTATTATTATGTTTCGTGAAAGTTTACGTCCCCTTTTCAGCACCAAGGCTACAAGAGACGTGGATCTAGAGTTTAAGGTAGAGTCCTAACCACGATAATGCGATCAATGCTTTCCACTGGGAATCAAAGCAGGAACTACATTCAGCAAATGTGTTCGCGCTAGCCATTATTAAATTAGCAGAAACATATTTGATTTTATTTCTAACATCTTACCATATTAAATCTAAATTTGTGATGAGCTTAAACTTCATAGTGAGTGGAATAGTGCTTAACTTGAATGTCGTAGCAACGGCGAGTTTTAACTTGGTAGCTAGAGTGACACTTAAATTCAATTCGTTAGCCAAAAATCATGTAAATTCGAGTGGCATCTCAAAATATCGAAATATGCAATTCCATGAAGCAAAATATGTAACTTTATTATCTAAGATAATTAATAAATCGGCTATTATTTAATGTAGCATGTGCAGAGTTTCACCAAAATAATAAATCTTACTATGTTGTGATCCATTCAACAGTTCAACAAACAAACTCTTTGGTCTATTAGAGGTGTTATGTGTGTTAAAGAATAGGAAATGTATGTGTTTATAGAAATAGGTTATAGACGTTGAGAAAATAATAAAACACTAGCCAGACAGAAGAAAAAAAGATGTTCATGTTGCTAGCGACAGTTTAGGTTTTTGATTGGTGAAATGGAGTAAAGTTTAGTTGCTGATTTCTAAACGGAGAAAAGTTTAGTTTGATGTAGAACGAATCTAGTGACATCAGAGTTTAATAGAATTGAGAAATGTTGATAACTATGAAGTAAGATGTTATGGGAGAATTTTAAGTATACCAGTTGTGAAAATAATTAAAGAGACACGGGAGTTCGTAAGCATATAGAATTTTTTTTTTTTTTAAGTAAATTACGAGTAGGCATTTAAGGCACTACCTAAAATAGTTTTAAAAAGTGATTAAAACTTAACAGATTTAGGAAATAGAATTTAACCTAACAGAATTGGCTGAATTAATCCTAGGAAATTTTATACCAACAACGTGAACACAAAGGCAAGATGTTACAAGTAAACGCGACTCGTATTTGCTGCCAGAGCTACCAGACCCAACATTAGTTACGACTAGTGCTGTTGAATTTTTGTGACATTTGCGGTTTTCGGTTTTTGAGAAAACCGGTTTTCTGAAAACCGAAAACCGCAAAAGCGGTTTTCAAAACCGAAACCGCAAAAAACTGTTTTCAAAACCGAAACCGCAAAAAACTGTTTTCAAAACCGAAACCGCAAAAACGGTTTTCAAAACCGAAACCGCAAAAACGGTTTTCAAAACCGAAACCGCAAGAGCGGTTTTCAAAACCGACATTTCGGTTTTATGAAATTTCACTTTTTTTCAAAAACCGGTTTTCGGTTTTTCAAAAACCGATTTCGACAGCACTAGTTACGACTTCTTATAATTGCTAGTCACACTGAGGGGGGAAAAGCGTATGTGGCGTACTTAAAAACGTAGGTTCCATACGTAAATCCTGTAGTTTTTGAACTTAACGTACAGCAAACCTACAACTCAAAAAGTATATTTTATACGTACTTTCCGTGTAAGTGTTCCGAATAAACGTACTTTACGTACAAACTGAATAACTACATATAGTCGGTCAGGATCTCACATACAGATTGACTATTTAACATATAGCAGACGTATGTACACTCATGTCCAAAATTATTGTCGCATGACTATATATATGTTATTGTAGGAATATAATTTGATAACGAATTCACCCGGTATTTCTTATAATGCTAGTATGTGTATAATCGGCGAAGACATGTACGTGGCAAATTTCGTGTCAAAAGAGCAGTAAATATGAACAATAAAACGAAAATAAATATTTCTTGTCCATTTAGCAAACATTTGGTTTTACTCATTCTAATTTTTGTATTTGTAATTCCTTTTCTATGAACTTTACCACAAATATACATTTCCCCATTATACACATAGTGTCAGTATTAAACGTACCCTGCAAAATCATTATCAAATTATATTCTTAGAAGAACACAGTTATAGATATGCGACAATCATTTTGGACATGAGTGTACCATACGTATATCTATGTAATATAAGGAAGACTGTTAGATGTCGTACATTCTGCAACAGCGTCATGTAACATCCAAGCGGGAAAATTATGTAACATGTGGATAACGTATGCTTCGTACTAGTTTCCGTAGTAAACATAAGGATTCCGTAATTTGTACAATATACCTGGATAATGGATTTTTCTCAGTGCATCTGAGTTTTTTTTATTGATTTATTTTTGTTTTAGTATTTGTTCATTTGTCCTAGGACGTACGCGATGTAGGCGATTACAGTTGTAATCTTGCATGGGGAATCGAAATGGCGACCACGTGTAACAAAACCCAGCACACTAAACATTTAGCCACACGAGATTTTAAAACACACACGCACAGGGTGTCCCTTGTTTGGGGTAATTTCGTGTTCCGATACGCACACCTGCTAAATGTATTCCATGTGACCGTAAACACGCATTAGTGAAATATGAAGTAGCACCTCCCTATTAGAACGTAAACCCCTACCCACTTGAAAAAATCGTGAAATCAAGTTTCCACATTATAATATAATTTAGAACGTATAACCATGATAACGAAGAAACTAAACGAGACAGAAAAACGAAACTTTGCACGAAGCAACTAGAGAAAAAAACGATGTCTATCTGTGTATTGATGATCATCACCGGGTGAACAGTGTTGCCAACCCAAGAGAAAGTTATGTTTTTGTAAATCGAATGACTTAAACTGTATATTATTATTGGAAGCAACATTGAAAATAAAGACAAAAGATATGGTAAACGCGGATCAGCGGTGCAAACTTTTCAAGAAATAAAGTAAAACATGTGTTACATGCAAACGCTGCACTTGTTACTGTATAGCATTACAACTTTCAGGCCCAACTCGACATTGGTTCCTGTTACTGGATCCAATATGGAGGACAAATGCGTTACGAAATTTTCCAAATGGCAATTTACTCCCATTTTACCCACCGTATTGGTTCAGGTATACCGAATTTTACAATTGTGACATCCGAGACGTTATTAGAGACCTCATAAATATACCAAACTCAATTTTCAGTCCATTTGGAGCATTTTGAACATATTTTCGCCAAATTGGATCATTTATTCTAAACTTTTCACTTTTGATTTCATCATCGCTATCAACGACCTCGAAAGCCCACGAGTACATAAAACCACGCTAATTGCACACTGTTTTCATATTTTAACCAGATTGTTAGAATTCCAACCGTATGACTGTACAGCGTTGATATATTTTACAAACCTTACTTCTTAGTTTTCAGCATATCTCGGTCAGTACGTGATTTATCGATCTCATGTAACCACGGTACTGCTCCTCACGCTCTTCCGCCTTGCATTATAGGTTTTAAATCATAATGCACTAGTGGCCTTTTTCCGAGTTACAGTACCTTTTCCAAACTCAACTTTCCTCTTCTGTTGATGGCAACACTTTTCAATTGACCCTTCTAGACTTGGAGTCAGCTTGAACAGTTCGTATCAATATTTAATTTAAAGTGTACAAAACGTTATACCTCACTCCCTGTGTGTGCCACGGCGTTTGCATGTAACACATGTTTCACGTTGTTTCTCGAAAAGTTTGCAACACTGATTTGCGTTTACCATCTCTTTTTGTTTTTATTTTCATTGTTGCTTGCAATGATGGTATCCAGTTTAGGCCATTAGATTTACAAAAACATAACTTTCTCTTGGGTTGGCAACACTGTTCATCCTGTGATGTTCCTCTGTACACGTGCACATGTCTTCCTTTCTCTAGTTGCTTCGTGCAATGTTTCGTTTCTCTTTCTTTTAGTTTCTCCGTCCGTTATCACGGTTAGACATTCTAAATTATATTATAATGTGGAAACGTCTTTACGTGACTTTGTCGTCGAGTCGGCAGGAGAGCTGCTATTTCAGTAATGTGTGTGTATCGTCACATAGAATACATTTAGCGGGTGTGCGTATCGCGAAACGAAATTACCCTATGTTTCAAAACGAAATTACCCTATTACCCTATAATATGTAGGTATGTTTCAGAATTTCAGATTATATATTTGTGGTATCCTCGTTAGTATCGGTACTATTGGAATAAGTTGTATATATTAATACCTATCTATAATTACAAGCACTAACAGTGGTACGCATATGATTATCTACAGAGAAAATTGCATGCTCGTGGATGTCTGCAAACGGAATTGACAAAATTACGGAAAAATAGGAGTAAAGCATTTATTTATTTATTTTACTATATATGACATTAATACAACGCCTAAGTAAGTTTTTTTTTTACTAGTGTATTATATATTATATACGGACAATCATATTAACTTCAAACTGTACAGAAATGATGATGATAATAACTTAAAGCACATGAGCTAATGACACTTTAATATGCTAATATTCTAGAAAGCAGAACGTATGAAAAAGCACTAATGTAACAAAATTAATTAAAAAAGACGTGCAACTAAATTACTATGACGATTTATTATGTGAACTATTCTTTTTAATTGTTTTCTTATGTATACAATGCTTTGTGACAACAGAGACAGTCTTGTTGAAATACAAAAAGATTTTTTTTTTTTTTTTTTTTTTTTTTTGTAAGTTCTATTCAGCGACTCGAGTACTCGGCTGAATAATGAACACTTCACTTGTATTCGTGAATACGCGGATGGAAATATTCAAGCGGCTAACCTGATTGTAGTTTTCGCTCACGTCACTGGCGGCCGCCAAATCGGAAAATACTGGGTGTTCGTGGACGTTACTTCGTGCCCTCTTGTTCCTTGTCCAGACACTCTTCTATTCCTAACACGCAGCTTTCGTTTTATTGTCCTGGAACGCAACATAAAATAGACATATCAATGGAAACAAAATATATGTATTTGAAGCATCGCTGATGCCATACAAAATAATACGACTTTTACTTTTTTTCTTCTTTTTTTTTTATATATATATATACCGGGAAATAGAAATTTGATTTTTAGGTTTCATATTTCAGAATTGGAAAGCGAAGTTTATGAATGTTACAAGACAAATTTCATTAAATCCTATTTTTAGTTTACATATGGTACAAGACAAATTTCATTAAATTATACTTTTTGGTTGCTACTTTTCATATGCATAGCTCATTAATTAAGAATGTTAAACATATTTCAGATTTAAGCCATCAACCACAATGTTACCGTAAATCTAGTGAATTACGTGCATACGAAACTGAAATACCGTTTCTCATGAGATCAGGGAAGTCAAGCAGTGTTTGGTCTGGTTAGATGGAAAATGAGTGACCATTCGTATTCAACAGAGGATGTCGTTGCGATGTGCACTCAGTGTCATGAGGACAAGTGTGTAGTTAGTTGAAAGAAAAAAAAAATGTAGTGATTTCGATTTAGAATGCCAGGGCGAGAAGAGCTGATGTGCTGACAACACATTGTCCCCCCCCCAAAAAAAGTGTGTCCCACAAACCGACAACGAGGCCCTGACCCCTAACGGCTGCTGTGCTAGGAGTTTAGTTTTTTGTGTGTGCGAAATGCCAATCAATCACCCAACCAAAAACTATAAAATGGGTCATAGTGCTTCGCGGGTTGTAACTCCAGGAAATGTTCGTTAGCCAATCAATGCTGCTCTGTGACGTTTGGTACCAGTCCGACTTAAGATGAAATAGAGTATATTGTATGGTGTTCAAAGATTACTTAAAAAAAAAAAAAAAAAAAAAAAAAGCTAGCGATCGAAAGAAATTGTTGCAACATTCTAGTTTGTATTTTACATTTCATAATTACTATTCAGGAAAGATTTTGCAGTTTTTTGTATGAAGCTTACGTTGAACATAGTAACGCCGTCTTCTTAGCGGATATGCGCATGCACTAATTCCGGAAACCTCATCCAGGAAATGTTTTAATAACATATATTCATAAATAAACGCATACATTATAAATTTATGTTGTTTTCGTAAGTTAGAGAGATTAGCACTTATATGAGTGAGACAAGAGGATAATCATTTCAAAAGTCTCTGTTGCAAAAAAAAAAAATGCCATTGTTATTGGAGAAAAGCAAATAATGTATAGCTATATGTTAACCCCCTCGGTATTTTCATGTAAGTTGGCATACTAAATACTTGTTTATTTTGCACGGTTGCTTTATATGTATCTTTATATTTGTTTTAAAGGTCTATTTCTGTCTGCAGTCTAGCTAGAAAGATTGAATTGCTTTTTTCAGACTGCAATTACAATTCATAAAATTTCCATGAGTTTTGGTGAATATACCAAAAGTTAGCAGATTTTGGGTATATTATTATTATTTTCTTAAAAATCGTTGTACAAACTTCATATCGCAGAGCATCTGATGAAAAAGGAGTTTCAAATATTAAAAAAAAAAAAAAAAGTATCAGTTTGCTAGTAAATTTAACTTTATTTCTCCCAGGTAACTGAATTCAAATGAGTGCAATTATGAATTTTGTATAGGTAGCACATTCAGTTGAGACACGGTGGCTCAGTGATAGTGTTTATCCCTGGTGCGTGGTATCCCAGATTCGAACCCGAGACAAAAAAAGTTTGTGGTTGACAATATCGTGTCCGTGGGTTTTCTCGGGGTACTCCCGTTTCCTCCCACTTTCTCATTCCACCAATTCTTCATTGATTCACTTGCTTCAGTCATCGTCTCTCTCAGTCTAAAGGGAATAGACACCTAATCATGGGACGTTGAACTGAGAGACTTTAAATTCAGTTAAATCATTAGTAATACTTAGTTTAATAATATTACTTTTCAAACTATCAGGTGACAAAAACTAGCCCAGTCGAGAAATTAATCTCCAGACCACCCATATAAAATTAAGCGGAACCTGCTGTTAAAAATGGATCCGAATTATTACTTTGGTTTATATTTGAGGCAAGTACCTGAGCACGATCGAAAATTATGACCACATAAATATAGACATTACGCAAAAAAAAAAAAAAAATGAAAAACGATTGGAAGATTTCGAAATGTGGGCGTGGCGAAGAATAAATGAAATCTTTGAGTTTTACGTCCCATGGTTATGCCGACTAGGTTAATGAGACGGAGATTATGAGAAATGAATGAAATGGTGGAATGGAGGAAGTGGGAGGAAACTGGAGAACTCCAAGGAAACTCACGCACATGGCGTTTGTCCACCATAAAGCTCAATTCGAGCGAGTGGGATCGAACTAGGAACCCCATTCACCAGAGCTGAACGTTCTACCACTGAGCCACCGCGGACCCGTGGAGAAGAATAGAGGGAATTAGCTGGGTCGACCGGAAAACGAATGAGAGAGTCTTAGAAGTGGTGGGGGGGGAGAAAAGAACAATTTTAGATATCATTAAGAAGAGGAATAGAAACTGGTTGGACACTAGCTAAGAAGGAAGACTATGTATCATGAGAGACGTGTTAGAGGGTATGGTGGCAGCAAAGAGAGGGAGGGGACGAAGGAAACTACAATTATATCAAAACAGAAAATCCAATGTGAAGACGAAGATGCTAGCAGAAGACCGTGTAGCATACAAGCGGCAAGTGACCTGCCAGTAACGGCAGAACACCTATGATGATAATAATGATGATGACTATGACATAACTAGAACATGAGTTATTTATAAACTCTCCCCAGAGCTTGAAACAACTGAAGGATAGAAAAGGGAATACTACTTAAGAGTCTTCATCCCGGCGAAATTAAAATACCGCTAATTTTACAGTAATTATGCGATATCTTCAAATAGATAAAAGGTAATCGAAATGTGGAACAAGGGCGCCCTAGGCAATATTATTTTACATGAGAAACCGTTACCACGACTCACATATCTGCTTTCGATTTCGAGCCATTTTGAAAATCGGCATTTATTTTCGCGTTTCTAAACAGCTGAAAACGGAAAGCCACTAGGTGACTTGTGATAATGGTACCTCACGCAAATTAATATTGTCTAGGGTGCTCTTGTTCCGTATTTCAGTTGTTTTTCATATATTTGAAGATATCACATAATTACTGTAAAATTAGCGGTATTTTAAATTCGCCGGGATGAAGACTCTTAAGTCCCGTATTTTCTTTTTTATATTTACCTAATTTCCGAAAAAGTAAGCTAAAATCTTATACTTCAGAAGCTCATTGAGACTCTTCGCTCCAATATGCTATAAAATACCTGGTCTCTTTTTCGCCAATCCTACGGCTATTACATACACTCGTAATATAATATATCCGCATGTAATAAATATGAATGTTCGTTTGTCATTCGCAGAATGTTTTAAATTTTATTACTTCGACATGGCAATTACCTACAAAACGATATGCCACATTTTTTTTATTCTGTTTCCGCTTTCATTTGTAACGGTAGATCTATATAAGGTCAGTTTCACGAAATATCAAAACATTCATAGTATTTCACACTTTTTAATAGCGAAACACCATTAGTAACCCAGTTGTGCATTTGGAAACAGCTGTTAATATGTGTTGACCAGCAAGCAGTGGAACGAAAAAAAAAAAAAATTCTTTGCTTTTAACACTTTGCAGTGTGAATTCGATCGTTATTTGTTGTTAATTTTTTGCTAGCTCTTAGAATGATAAGTTTTTCTTTATAGTTTTTTTTTCTTTATTTGAATTATATAATTTCTATGAAAGAAATAATCTGAAAATAATAATGAATTCTTGTTTTTTTTTTTTTTTTCTTTTTCATTTGAATTGTTAGAAACTTCAGAAATTGTATTAAATGAGTTGTAGGTTTCTTTGATGTACATAATTTTTGAAACGTAAACAAAATAAGATAAAATGTAAATATGCAGAAATAATAATGTGCTTGTGTTTTTCAATATTGTTTGGTTATGCTCGTAGTTCTAGGAACTACAAATTGTTTATATAACTGAAATGAAAATACACTTTAAAGAATCAGTTTTTTCATTAATTTGATTACACAAAATATGGGGGCGTGAGTTCTTTTTTTCTTCTTCTTTTGTAAATCTGTATTAGAAAATTTCAGAAGCACAATTTTGTTTTCTATTTACTTTTTACATATATTTTTCCACATTTGTCTTTAAAAAAGAGTGTCAGGAAAATGGCAGCGACTTGTAAAGGTTTTCCTTCTAAATGAAACACATTTTTAACATTATTATTATTATTATTTATAACTCTAGACCTGGGAACGGTTTAACGTACGAGTCGAACCAGTCGTAGTATCGTAGGGATTCATGAAATGTTTGATTGTACGTATTCGTCTGTTCTTCGTTAAAATAAGATCCTGAACTCTTTCTGAATTGTATACTAGGGATACACACTTACCAGTATTTGAACCTACTGTACAATCAACCACGCCGAGAGTGCGTGCGTTAGCTATATAGTCTTCCGAGCGTGCCTACCGAGAAATATTTTGAAGTGTTGGGTACAAACTTGAACATAATATTAAATTCATGTCGTGAAAATTTTATGTTTGACTTGTCACCAAGAAGTAGTCTATAAAGAAGAAAATTTGTAGTCAAACAACAAGATCAGACATGCTTATTCACCACAGTATCGCTAGTACGCGTCTTTTCCATGAACGTGATCCTGTGTTCGATCTACGGTTGCAGCACATTTGGTTAGGATACAATATAAAATTGTTAACCCTCCATGTATTATTTCCAACTGACTCAGGTATCTAGTGTTGTTCATGAGACGAGATTTTTTTTTTAATTTGAGATGTAACGAGACATTTTTCGAGTTTCGTGGGCAACACTAATTCACTCAAGTCGTAGATCTCACAAAATTTGCAGATTGCTAAATAAATCCTACAACCACAATGAAAATCAGCTATCGTCATATAAAGATAAACAAGTTGTTACACAGTATACTCCAATAATAAATCTGGCGGGCAATCGAACTCAGTGGTAGAGAGATTACCTCTGGTGTGTGGGTCCCAGGTGTGATCCCAGGCCACGTAAGTTTGTGTTCGTAAGTTTTTCCCACTTTTCCATTCCACCAATTTTTCTATAACCATTCACTTGCTTTAATCATCGCCTCCCTTACTCTAAAGGGCATAATCATGGGACGGTAAACTAAAATATTTATTCAAAGGTTTCCAATAATAAATATTGTTTAAATTAGCCAGTGCAACAACCAATCCCCGGGCCCACCTCAACCCATGGAACCCTTTCATCTGGCCCGTGTGACCCTTTATATTGATAATGTATTTCTTATCAGATGTCGTAAACCGAATTGAAAAATTTTCCAACCCTAGTTTCCACAGTGTGAAACCTCTCGCGACTTGATAACGCTGAGAAACCTACAACCAAATTGACGTTTCTCTTCACCTGTACCCCATCCCACTCGGCTTTGTGCTTCGAATATAACGTCTTAAGTGAAGCTCATTCACGAAGTTCGGAGGGATAAGTAGTCTTCTGTGCCCGCTCTGTATTGCTCTGCAGTGTGTGTAAGCGTGTCTGCTTACTATTGTTGATTGCTTCCTTGTGTGTTATCGTGTAATGTACTGTATGGCGTGGTGTCGTCTTAAGACCCTCGTTAACGTTTTCGCATTTTTTTTTATGTGTTCTTGTGACATTAGTGTACGATGAGCAAGTTTCTCCATTGAATATAGCTGTTCATTTCTTGTGAAATGTTTCCTATGATCCTCGATACCAGTTTAAGTCATATATAATTTAACCACTTCCTGTTTCAACTAGCACATTTCTGGCGTATCACACCCTTCGTGGACTTCTCGTGACGCGGAAGGATTGTGAAAACTTCTAGGTGACATTAAGAAAGAAATCAGAGCATAAATTATGTATATACATAAAATGTATAAAACGAGACGAGACTAGGAAGTGTTTCCGAGAATCGAAACGAAACGAGAAGTGCATCTTCGAGAATCGATTTGAGACGAGATTCCTACAAAATTGATTAGACGAGATCAGAAAAATATTATTTATCGTCTTGTATCGTGGGATGCTCTGTGTATCGTGTAGGAGCCCCTTTTGCAATCAAAGAAGGAGCAGAGAGAAACACGTTGAGCAAACGGAACAAGGGGAATAAGTAGGGTAATGAAATAAGCAAGTGTTGGTAGTGTACGTGTAGTTATGGACAAGCACGGATCGAAGGAGAGGCCTATAGAGGCTATAGCCCCCACATGTTGACGCTAAGGTATACACTGGATAAAATGGGCTTCAATAGTACTTTCTTCACACTGGATAAAGCGGCAAACTGTGGTTTAGCCTCTCTCTTGACCATATCTTGGATCCGCGGCTGGCTATGGATCCACAAGTAGCATGCCTGCAAAATCATTAACTACACTGTTGATTTTCTTGTTTACCATTATTTTGTCGACGTCAGTTTACTTTCACGCTCCTTCCCCTATTTATCTGTTTAACTGAGAAGTAGATCAGCAAGCTGTGACGTCACAGATCATTCAGTTTGAAATGGTTGCTCTATCTGACATTGGTAGAAGTTGAAAATTCCTTATTTTATTTGTAATGTAACACCTCTTTGACATAACCAAGGCTATATGAGACGAGAACCTACAGTCCTAACTACCAATACCCAAAATGACCTTTTGATTCGAACAATATGTACACTCACTGAGAATGGTGCCCGCGTCCCTATTAGAGGATGCTATCAATTTAGTTATCAAATAGTTTAGTGATCTTCTGTGATGTATAACTAGTTGTGTGAAATTAGAAGTTAGATGAGAGTAAACTCTGTTAAAGGCAGTCAAGAAGATCACGCGAAACTTACATACTATATGGGATATGGATAGCCACGTTATCCGTTGAGATGTTAACAGACTCACTCCATTAACGAACTCTACCAGAATAATTGTTATAGCTACAGGATGGCCCATAATTATGCACGTGACGTTTCAAAGACTGCGTTAAAGAAAGTAGCAACACAACTTGAATATAAAACATTTCACTCATGCCTTTCCTTACAGGAATTTTAATTTCTGTTCTCCATGGCATGATCCAACAATGCACCCTATAAGTCGATATATGCCTGGAGACGAAGAGCAACGTTGTCACAAGTAGCTTGACAGACCCATACTGGTACTCTGTGGAACTCTTCTGTGATAGCTTCCGGTAATTCAACCAAATTGTATATACGATGTTGATAATGTTTTTCCCTTTAAAACACACTATAAGAAAAAAGCCAGGTGGTGATTAAATCGGAAGACAGAGCTGGCCAGTCCACAGACCCACGTCGACCGATTCAGCGGTTCGGGAATGTTTCGTTCACCCCCACCATTCCGCCATCCTGTCTGGCATACAGTAATGGTTCTAAGTCCAGTGATTGTTATCCCCACTCTTAGATTACAAAATGTTGCCATATCGAAACTTTTCGTTCAGAATTACACATAGAACAGTCAGTCAAATATTATGTGCATAAGTATGGGCCACCCTGTATATAAACATTTTTTTTAAATCGCTCACATGTGCGCGATTTGACCTATAGAGACCCACCGTTAAAGTCGCTGTTACCCATTAAGATGTTAACGGGTTGACTCCATTAACAGATTCGGCCGAGATAATTGTTCTGGCTATCCACTGCAACAGGCAGAATTGAAAAATTCCCTTAAGTGTGTGGGACATGAGTTGTAGAGAACTATCTTTAAAGTCGTCTTTAGACGTTTAAGATGTTAGCGAATTGATTCTGTTAACGAATTCGGCCGATATAATTCTTCTATCTGTTGCAAAATGATAATAATAATAATAATAATAATAATAATAATAATAATAATAATAATAATAATAATAATAACTAAATAAATAAATAAATAAAAAATCGCACTCGTTCAAGAGTTGTCGCGTGGAATAACGAATGAGCATTGTAACGTAATCGACACATAAATGGAAATAATTTTGTAATTCCAATTCTATTTATTACCTATAGACAAAAATATATGCTCTGGAATGAGGACGTTATGCTTAGTATACTATTGTGCTGCCAAAATGTCTTGAGCCGTGGCAAAAATGCGAACTAAAGCTCATACCCCGACACACCCACGCGTTGAGCCAATAAGGGTTCAGCAGCTGCTAAACGAGAGAGCCTTAGCGAAAGAGAGTGGAATTCCTTCAGCCGATAGCAGCGCCTGAAACGGAAGACTGGGTGTCAAGTGAATGTGGTATGTTTATACTACTACAACCTCTAGTGGCAGTTCCTAAAACTAAGGTTTCTGTCAGCCTCTTGGAAACGCTTGACTACTAACTTCACCAGGACCAGGTGGCTAGACTATTGCTCTAACATAAATGTTATTGGCCTTATGCCGAGTCGTTTTGATATATGATTAGCTTCATACTAAAGGCCTGACTACTGCAGGAAACTTATGTCAGTCGAACTCTTTACTATGGCACTAATCACTCGTCAGAACGACTCTGCGTAAGGCCCTATATATTTAAAAATTCCGAAGATATGAGAAAGCAAATTAATATGTGAAATGTTGCAGTACAAGTTTGGTTTTAGAATAGCGTTAATATATATGTGGTTGCAATGTACTAACAACACAATGTTATTAGTTTCAGTGAACGATGCTAATAACGGATATTATGTCAAAAATCTAAACCAAATTATTGATTACAAACTTAATTATCAATTATTCTTCCTCCCTATAAAAGCAAATCTTCCTTTTAATATTTTCTGGAAAAAGAAGTTTAAAAAAACTAAAAAGTATATATGCGTAAAATATTCATTCCTAGCACGATATTGCGTGCTATTCGTGATACGTGGAATAGAAATGTTAAATATTATTCAATAAATTACTTTTGTTATAAGAAAGAGTTGTGTGCATCTCATATGTTTTGCACGACGCTAACGGTCGCGATTATGCATATGAGCCAACGCATGTGACAGTATCACTGTTGACAGAAATTTTATGGGAAATAATTCTTCAGGAAATGTAGCACGCATGCTGGAAAATGTGAAATGAGAAGCAAAGTCTAGATAAATCTGAACGGTTTGTAACGTATGGGGGAAATTTGGCTGCATTCACCTGTAATTTTTGATTGCACTGATCATATATTTAAAACGAATGTGTATGCATGACAAAGCTTTTGCCATAGATTCGTTAAAAAATAAAATGATTCTTAGGTTTATTTATTATTTGCGTGTATATATATATATATATATATATATATATATATATATATATATATATACTACAGGGTGTTTCAAAAAAACACCGACCATGTTTGGGAGGTGATTCCTGACACCAAGATAAGACGAAAAGTATAGACCAACCTGGGTGCACAAATGCTTCCTTTCGGAGTTATAGGCTGACGAAATCATGAAAAATTGAACTTTAAAGACCCATAGCTCCAAAACTATGATACCTACCGAAGTCGGGTCAAGACTTCTCTCAGGAAGTAATATGTGCGCTATCCAAAAATCCATGTTTCAAAATCCTGCGGTATTTTCTCAACGGTTTTTATAGAGGGAGTTTGGCTACGGGCACATAATTTGAAGTACTCATCAACTACCTCTATAGAAATTGTTGCGGAAGTACCGAAAGACTCTGAAACAAGGATATTTGAATAGGGCACATACTAGTTTCTAACAAGTAAACCTTACGTTTGGGTGAATCGAGTTGCTGACTGAGACATATATGAGAAAGTAGTACTAAATGTGGTCAGTATTTCAGTGAAGTTGTATGTGCGAAGCTCCAGGGGTTTAGGAGATACAGCTACCAGAACAGCACATGGAAGTACAGAATAGTCTTCATACAGTTGGAGGTAAAAGCCCTGTAAGATCTTTTGGAACGACAAAAGGTGAATAACAAATATATGGGTACATATTAGGACTAGGGGGAAGTCATATAGTAAGGGTATACCTGAGGGCGGACATCTTGAAATCCGCCATTTTGAATTAAGGTTAAGTTTTAAAAATAGGAATAGGGTCATGTGATACATGATTTAAGGCGCAAATTTAATCAGAAGAACAATGATGACGTTAATTTTGATTTACGCGCAATTGGTAAAATGTTACAGGGAAATTGAATATTGTTGCAGCATATGTATTAGTCCTTTATCCCACCTTGTAAATTTTGTGTTAATGATAATAATTAAATAAAAAGCAGGTGGATAAATATTAGGTCTATGGTAAGAGTTGCCTTGATGGCGGCCATGTTCAAATCCGCCATTTTGAATCAGACAAAAGTTTTAAACAAAACACATAACAGTGACACCTTATTAATAGCAAATTTTACTACAAATCCAAAGGTATAACCATTTTTGCTTTATCATTAACCAGCACAAAATTAAATGGGAATAGAGTAATGCAATAGATGACTTCGGGCTAGAAGTTAATCAGAAATACAATGGTGGCGTTACAATATTAGTTGTTTGATGCTGTACTTGCACGCCATTTCGTTGTTTTTCTTGTATCCTGTTCACATCTATTTCTCGCTGCAACAATATTTAATTTCCCTGTAACTTTTTACCAATTGCGCGTAAATCAAAATTAACGTCACCGTCGTTCTTCTGATTAAATTTACACCTTAAATCATGTATCACATGACCCTATTCCTATTTTAAAAACTTAACCTTAATTCAAAATGGCGGATTTCAAGATGTCCGCCGTCAGGTATACCCTTACTATATGACTTCCCCCTAGTCCTAATATGTACCCATATATTTGTTATTCACCTTTTGTCGTTCCAAAAGATCTTACAGGGCTTTTACCTCCAACTGTATGAAGACTATTCTGTACTTCCATGTGCTGTTCTGGTAGCTGTATCTCCTAAACCCCTGGAGCTTCGCACCTACAACTTCACTTAAATACTGACCACATTTAGTACTACTTTCTCATATGTGTCTCAGTCAGCAACTCGATTCACCCAAACGTAAGGTTTACTTGTAAGTGAAGTCTTGACCCGACTACGGTAGGTCCCATAGTTTAGGAGCTATATACCATTAAATTTAATTTTTTCATGATTTTGGCAACCTATAGCTCCGAAAGGAAGCACTTGTGCACCCAGGTTGGTCTATACTTTTTCTCTTATTTTGGTGTCAGGAACCACCTGCCAAACTTTGTCACTGTTATTCTGAAACACTTTCTATATATTGTACATATATGTTTGGAAAGAACAGTTGAGAGAATTTGTGGGAAACAAATGAACAAACTAATAATAATCTATATATATAAAAGAGAACGTACAAATCCTTTGTTCCCTCATCACGCTAATACGGCTGAACCAATTTCTTTTATTTTTGGGGGGTTATTAGGATTTGGACCCTAGATGGTTTTTATCATATCACTTTAATTTTTAATTACCAGTGTCTTGAGATAATTGACCATTCAAGTGTCCATAACGTACAAATCCTTTGTTAGATCATCATAGGTAAAAATAAACGTATTTATATGCAACCCGCATGACCGTGTCACTCGGCGGGTTAACATAAATGACAGGCGCTATAATGTTAACATTTACTGCAATCACTTGAAAGCGAAAAAGTAAAAATTATCTAAGTAACAAAGTATATTGCGTTCCGGGGTGACCGCAGCGAAGCGGGGCGGGTTAACATAAATGACAGGCGATATAATGTTAACATTTACTGCAATCTTCTATGGTTTTTATCATATCACTTGAAAGCGAAAAAGTAAAAATTATCTAAGTAACAAAGTTTATTACGTTCCGGGGTGACCGCAGCGAAGCGGGGTGAACGCTGCTAGTATAACAATAAAAGTATAACAATCAAGATAACATTTTTGTAAATTTATATGATACAGGTTTCACTTTATTACTCCCGACAGTTATGAGCATTGAAGGTATTATATGTATAAAAAAAAAAAAAAAAAAAAAAAAAAAGATTAGGACTTTGTAAACATTTTTTCCATATAATGAAAACAAATTTTATTTTCTTGACTGTTTCTGACTGAAAGAACTAGTGAAATGGAATTTTCAGTTTTAACGTCCTACGATTATCCCCGTTATCCAAAGAGAGTCGGATGATTAAGGCAAGTGAATAATGATGGAAGAATTTGTCGCTGTTCTGTTCTCGTTAGGGCTCGCGCTTATATCGGCTTGGGCTCACAAACTTCAATTAGACTCATGCTTACTCGCGTAAGCTTACTTCCCTTAAATGAGAACGAGTTCACTGGCATCAGTGGAGCTTGGACTCAAGTGGAGCCTGGTTCATTTCCTTCATTGGGCGAGAGCTAACTACTCTCATTGAGGTTCGGGAATACTCGTACTCGGGTTCATATCGTTGAATGGAGTTTGCACTCACCAGTCCACGGGAGCTTGCGCTCACTAATTTTGTTCCGGAAAATGCTCACTTAGACTCGGGCTTACTACCCCTTAGTGGGGCTTGGGTTCACTCTGGATTGAGTTCATTAATTCAGTTTGTCCCAGGGCTCGCTAACCTCAAATGGACTCGCGCTTTGGCTCACTTTCCTCAACTGGGCTTTGGCTCACTTTCCTCAGGAGCTCCTCCGTGGCTAAGCGGTTAGCGTACAAGCCTTTGGCGCGGGAGACCCGGGTTCGATTCCCGGCGGGAGCTCATGTGGTTCGGATTCCACGTTAATCAGTAGGTCTACGTCTCATATAGCCACGCTGCTGAAAAGGGACGTTAAACTCAAAACCAACTCACTTTCCTCAATTGGATTTTGGCTCACTTTCCTCAACTGGGTTTTGGATCACTTTCCTCAACTGGGCTTTGGCTCACTTTCCTCAACTGGGCTTTGGCTTACTTTCTTCACCTGGACTTGAGATCACTACGGGCTCTCGCTTTGGTTCACTTAACTCAACTCGACTTTGGCTCACTACCCTCAGTTGGATTTGCTCTTACTTGAGCTCCCGCTCAATTTCGTTTAGGCTTAGAGTCATTGTTTCAATGGAGCTCAATCTCATTACCTTCAATACTACTCAAGTTGGGGCTTAGTTACCTCAGTGGTTTTCGCGATCCGTCTCGCTTCCAATAGTTGGGTTAATATTCAACAAACAGCATGTAGAATATTGATTAAAAAAAAAAAACTCACGGTACATTGATTTTAAGTTAAGCTAACAAGGATGGCGGTGTAGGTGTGGCAAAGCTGTGACGTATGACTTCACGATCTCGCAGTGAGGACACATCCTCAGTTTTGTAACATCTTTCAATGAAACTCTATATTGGCAACTGTGTCTCAAAAGAACGCCCTGCTTTGTTGTGTGGTGTAGTAGGTTGGGTATCAGAGCTTTGTAGCGGACAATCTAATGTTCATAGATTTTACCTTTCACATTATCCTTGTTTTACTATTCATCTTCATTCTTTAGCTTAAAAGTAGAAACACTGTAGCTCACTGTTAGAGCGCTCACTTCAGATTCGAAGGGTTCCTGGTAGGATCCCAGTCCATGTGAGTTTGTATGTGGATAATGTCGTGTCCTTTTTTTTTTTTTTTTTGAGTAATACCATTTCCTTCAATATTCTACCAAATTACTTCATTAGCAAGTGTGTAGAAACTAGTCTTAGACCCACCAAAATTAGACTCGCATAGATCAGACTTAGCTAATTGTCATTTTCTGTACTCTGTTACTAGGACTCTCACGTCATCTTCAACTTCGATAAACTTGCATCAGTAAATGCCGATTGTGTATACAACTTAATTCTGCAATCGGTGCAAAACCAAAATTCCGAACTTCAAATATACACACACCCATTCTAACTTGATTCAAAAGGCTATTACAAGTAAGTGCTATTTGAACTAATTTGATGTTGATAATCGTTTTTTCAACTCTCTCAGTTAATAAAATACGAATACGGAACTTTAATGATGATAAATTGGAACAATTACAAAATTTAATAAATGATATCTGCGTGCTGCTTAGTCGACAGTAGTGACACCGCGTGGCCCTCTAAGCGACCCAGCAGCTGTTTCGCAAGTAGTTATTATATAGACGTGTAGATGGCAAAAATGTGTTACCACTTGTGGCGCCATTGCGGCAAGACAAACACTACGTGATTCTAAGTGAAGTTGACAGTGACGTTGATAGTACTAAACCTATTCTATATTATTATTATTATTATTATTATTATTATTATTATTATTATTATTATTATTATTATTATTATTATTATTAAGTGCAACATTGAAATGGGCAGTAACACCTTATTATTGCACATCATATTTTGCCAATTTAAATGGTCTTGGTGTGGAACTTGGCCTCAGAATAGCGTAAGTTAATGTTGTAGTAGAAAAGTTATATTTTCCCCCGTACCAGTAAAGGGTTAAGAAAGAAATTTAAGAAATAAAAGAAAATGTTTTGTTCGGTTAATGAGAGCTTTGAATTCTGAACGAGAAAGTTTTCCAGTGCGGTTTTATCCTCGTCCAGAATATACAGTACGTGCATAATTTGTTTTTCTAGTGGTGTGATCTTTTGCCGCAACATTCGTCTCGTGGAATCAGACAGCGTTACATTGGAATGGAGAAATATTCCTTGTTTCATCTATTCTCTTAGGAACCATTTTTGTGTTAGGGTTCGATTTACGTTACGGGAGAAAACAGCAATTGGCGTAAATAGATTTTTTTTTTCACTTGTATGTGTATGGCGAGACGCTAGAAAACTTGGATCTTAACACAAAGCTCTTAACAGAAAAAAAATCCCCTATTTTTCGTTCCATTATTCCACCCGCTGTGTGCTGTATTCATGGGTGTGTATATGTCTCTGTTCCCCCTGCTTTCCGGGCCCTAGAGAGTTGGAAAGGCACAAAATCTTTGAGAAATCTCAGAATTCTCAAGTTTCAATTCGTCGCACTTCTCTCTTGTCTTAGCTATTTCTTCTGCTCCCCAGCTTTCTTCCCTGTTCGACTTTCCATTTCAGTTTCACGAAGTCTCGAGACCTTCCAGGCGGGTTCGTGACGCTGCAGGGTCCTCATGAATATCTCATGCGCCGTAGGGTCATTTTCTGCGACACGGGGTGCTTGCGTAAAGATATGTTGTGGGGGTAGGAAGCGAAGCAATGGAAAGGTAGCTGAGGATAGGGTTTGTCCTTGGGCTTTTAGAGTGTGGGGTTCAGGTTACCTTTTGTTGTATTTTTTTTTTAAGTAGAAAAAGAACTACAAAGAAGAAAAATGCTTGCTTCGTCTTCTAATGGAAATTTGAACTCTATCCGCATGACGAATGATGATGTTACGAAACCGCCAGTATATGGTATCTAGATCTCCTAACTCGTTAAGATACAAAGATTAGTAGTGTTTGAGTTATGTTGATGAGTTTCATCATCACGTTACTATAGCCTTAAGAATATGCACCTTCGCCCCTCAGTCTCCATATTTGGATTTGCATCAATCTTCTGGATATCAAATAGGTCTGGATAAGAGAGAAAATAACTATATATAATATAAAACTGGTTGCATTTCCATTTAGCTGTGGAACTTTACAATTAATATTTTATGACGTCTTAAATCTCACTTGAAAATACAAATACAAGTATAAAACATAGCTATATCGCATTTAAACCCGTTTAGTTTTCTCTAAGTTATATCGTAGCTTCCAATTCATAAATTGGTTCAAAGTAGTCTTACAACATTTAAGTTTACGCTATTATGTAGATCTGATTGGAAATAATTAAAATTCCGTTACTTATATTTTGCTATGTACCCAGTTATTAGAGCACACAATTTTCGTTCGAATGGTTACGAATTTCGTTCCCGGTGATGATAGAGAAACTTCGATATTGACCCAGGTTTGCAGTAATTCGCTATTAAGAATTATATTTCTGGAAATTACTAAGGAATGACGTCCCTCGATGATCGCACTACACGGGAAAGAGGGGAAGGAACAAAGAGGTCTAAAACCTTTGTTCTAGATACTTTCCCAGCATTTGCCTATTGCGAATGAAGATAACACACGAAAAACTTAACTCAGGATGTCTGACGAATTGAGACAACTTACTGTAATATTAATAAGCAAATTCCCTAACGGAACTATCATTTTGTGGTGTCTCATCTGTAGGCCTTCTACATATCAAAAATGTTTGTACAGATAACTTTGACATGTAAGCAAAATATTGTAGTGCAAGAAATTTCTAAATTTGCGGTAAGAAAATTGCTAGTTTCAGAATAGTTGTCATTTTCACCGTGTGTTCTGTATCCATAACTGACAGGCCACTCGCAACGAGTTTAGAAACTTTCAGTCATCATGGCCCTTCTCTAATGTCGCTGTTTGAAGGTCAGAATGGCCTTTATTTTAGTTTACTTTTTTCTCTCCGTTATTTAACTTCTTCCATAACCTTCTGTCACTCCCTGATAATATAACTTATTCTCAAACAGTGTGTGGATCAGTGTCTTTCTTCTTCTTTTTTTAAAGTGTATATATATATTTTTTTATTCTTTCCTCGTTGGGTTTTCTCTCCACCTACGTAATTTTCTCTGCACTTCTCCACTCATACTTTGAATATTTCTTGTGTTTTTTTTCACTCTTCCATAATGCGCACGTTTTTTTTTTTTTTTTCTGTACAGAACAATAACCCGCAAGGTCCGTCTGCAAAGGTCAAGTGTTGGAAAGTACTTGGCTGACGATTATAAAACCTGCACATCGCGGGTTCAAATCCCGAGCGGGACATCGATATGTATATATTGTTCTTTCATTATTCATTTCATCAATATAATTCATGTCTCTGTCTCCTTAAGCTAAAACTGTGTCCGCTAAATTTATGAAGCTTCAGAACTACCGTACAGTTTTTAAATTCTACTGTGAGTTACCAACAGAAATAACTACCAACATAAAAAAAAAAAAATCTCACATTTGTTCATTGCCTATAAACTTACATTTCAAGGTTAGCCAACCGGACGGTTAACGCGACGTACCGAAAACATCCCCGCGAGCTACTAGTAGCTCGCGATCGACAGTTTGGCGATCACTGGGCCAAAGAGTGACATTAGACTTTTGAAAAATATCCCACAAGAAATTTAGTAGATTAGTTGAAATTTAACCATTCCGGGTGATAATAGTCATCTGTAAGATAAAATAGCATATCAGTGTGTTTGTTGTTTTTTTTATCTGTTTTAGTGTTCATATTTTTATAAATCAAAATTTAAAACGAGTTCAGTTACTATTTTTCAAGGCCACATTAGAGATAGAGCTCCTTCGTGGCTAAGCCGTTAGAATAGACGCCTTTCGATACGGTGGGAGACCCGTATTCGATTCCCGGCGGGAGGTCATGCGGTTCCGATTCCACGTTAATCAGTAGGTCTCGTCTCATGTAGCCTCGCTGCTGAAAGGGACGTTAAACTCAAAATTAACTCAATTCTAACATTAGAGGAACGCTATTTTGCACCACCAAGACTATGAGACAAGACCTACTGTTTAAAGTTAATCCGAAGCATTTTATCTGAGCCAAGCAGCGCCACTGGAATCGAGCTCGGAACCACCTACACAGAAAGTATGCGCATTAGCCACTTCAACACGAAACGTTTGATAAGTGTTTTTCGAAGTCTATACAGTAATTATTAACCCTCGTGTTTCCCAACGAATGAATTTATAATAAAAAAAAAACGTTTTATAAGATACATTTGTATTATGATACTAAAAGAAATAATACATCATTTTGGAGCAAGAACTACAGCGTTGCCAAATGTTGTGGTTTCCCTCTGAGTTACATTTTCACTATACTAAAGTGAACATATTTGATGATACTAATAGAAAATCAGTAATATCACTATATATATATATATATATATATATATATATATATATATATATATATATATATATATATATATATATATATATATATATATATATATATTGCCGCATCATTTACATTATTGCCAGATGTTGTGGTTCATCTTGCAATCACCAGGTCATATCTAGCATTGCACTTTCTTGATGAAAGCAGTTCTCATGGAGGTTCTTGTTCTACATAGTTCAATATTGACATGAAATGAAATGAAATATTTTGAGTTTTACGTCCCACGGTTATGCCGGTTAGGCTAAAGGAGACGGTGATGATGAGTAATGAATGAAATGGTGGAATGAAGAAAGTGGGAGGAAACGCGAGAACCCCGAGAAAACCCACGCACACGGTGTTTGTCCACCACAAAGTTCACTTGGCGGGAGCAGGGTTTGAACCCGAGACACCTAGCACCAGAGACCCTCCGCTCTACCACTGAGCCACCGCGACCCCTAGTTCAATATTGCAAGTATTGCATTTTATTCGCGTTCGATGAGGCTCCTAGACAGTGCTACAGAATGCACATCTGCAAGATGCTCTTCTTACTGGCATATGTGAAGCTCTTGTAAATCTTGTTTCAAGTGAAACACATGGCTTATGTTTACTGAGACATTGCTTTCGAGCTCCTTCCCGGGAGTCTGGTGATTTTGGTGTTCAAATTATCCCAGAAATACAGCAAGTTGGAACTGCTTCAAAGAGAATGGCTTCTTACACTGTTCTTTATGAAGCAGAAATGCATTACAACAGTCACATCAAGGAGGTGCCACAAAATTTTCCCCTCTTCTGCGCCCCTCCGCTGCGTCAGAAGTGACATCAAATTTTCTTACGCTATATAAAGTTTCCGTCACTGGTAAATATTAATTTTTATAAGCAATACAAATAAGTATTCCAAGAAAATGTATAAATTCTAACAAAAATGGTAAAACCTACAAAAAACAATGTGTGCTGTAACATGTTATTCTTGTTCAGTGGATTTAATCTGAAACCACGTATATTTTCAAAAGAATATAACACATTTGGATAGATAATTCGACAGAAACACCTACAGTATCAATAATATAGAATAAAATATTCACATATTATCTTTCCCCCTAAAAAAAAAGTCCCGAAAAAAGGTAAAACAGTTCAATTTCTCCGATGACGTAACAAAGCTGCTACAAACAACAAACTCTGAACGTCAATTGGCGATACAGTTTTAACGCCGACGAAAATCCTCGCAAAGTTCATACTAAAAGGTGGTTTCATTCTAAAAATCAGTGGGCTGCATGGAAAAACACGTTAAATATATGGTTTCACATTGAAACCACTTGGCAGGAAAGGGTTAATATGTACTTTTGTTTTGTCCTCTTAAAATCTCAGTAAATAATATAGGCACTGAAAATTCGTCGGTTTTACTACTCAATAATAAATTAAGTTTTTAAATGATATTTAACAGCAGCAGCATTTGAAGTGTCGTTGAAATCTAGTCATTTTTTTTCCTACAACATAAATCTTGCTTCACTACAGTCTGTCAGCTCTTCTTTTGTATTGATCAAACACACAATCATTTGTACACTGAGAAAAAAAATTGTAGGTGGCGTACTTAAAAAGGTAGATTACATGCGTAATTCCTGTAGTTTTTGGACTTAACGTACAGCAGACGTATAACTGAAAACGCATGTTTTATAATATTTTCCGTATAAGTGTTCCATCTATACGTACTTTCTGTATGAAACAATGTAGGCGGTCAGGATTTCACATACAAATGAACGTATATCACATATAGCTGAGGAATGTAGCATAAGTATATGCATGTGATATACGGAAAACTGTTAGATGGCAGACATCCTGCAACGGCATGATGTGACATCTAAGGGCAGTGCCTATGTAGCACACGGATAACACATGATCCGGACTGATTTCTGTAGTAAGCAAAAGGATACCGTATATTTGTACAATATGCCGCTGTCCGGAGAACGGATTTTTCTCTGTGTAGGACAACGTCGGTTTCTTATAGATGCGTTCAAAACCGATAGCCGTTCTGCTTGAAGCCAATATTTGTAAAGCAACTTGACAAAAGAAAGACAAATAGTCTTTGAAATAAAATAGCTACCATAGAAAAATCTACGTAGTTCAACTTTGTCAACTGTGTCGTTACATGTGTATTATTTTGAGACCTACTCAGGAAAAAAATAAATAAAAAAAATATATACAAAAGTGGTAAATTGTTACGCACGAAGAATGTTCTCCATAAGCTATATTGAAATCATTAATTTCATCATTGTATTTTATTTGAATGCTAGCATGCCAGATATGCAATTAGTTGGGTTGGACGTCCGTATGAATACCACAGGGAAAATAAAAGAAAAATGACGCAAAATTATGAAAACAAATAAATGAATCAGTAACATCAAATTCGTCTATATGAGAAAGCGGTCAGTGAATACGACTTAAAAAGACAAATTATTCATTTTATTAATTATTTTCAAATTATTTCGATTGGAACAAACTACATAATATAGATTTCCAAGAAAGAAATGAAGAGATGTTGCTCCCTACATATACACTTAAATATTCTTACCCACAATGTGGATACTCTGCATTGCTTATAATTGTTCAATTTACTCTAGATAATTACGAATCACAAATAATGACAGCCCATCTCTTTTACAAGAAATCCAGTTAAGCAATGAAGGAGCCTGGAAAAGTCTACCTAGAAATCGCGACGTCCGAAGCAATCCCCTCGTTACATTCAAATTATCCATCCAAATTAATCGATAGCGCTTGTTTCTCATTCGCATGAGGGCAGTTGAAATTAGACTAGTGGTGACATATTATGGTGGAAATGAGAAATATTTCCGTAATGATAATTTATGAATGAGTGTTAAGTGTGCAATTCTATGTAGTTGTGAAAGCAAATACTTTCAAAGTAATTCAAATTCAGATTATGAGTTGAAATTGACTAAATAGTGTGTCGTCATTAAAAAAAAAAAAAAAAAAAAAAAGAGAGAGAGAAAGAGAGAGAGATATGCTGGGAAAATTTGAAGAAGATCAATCAGGTCGGTACTAGTACAGATCACTAAGGTGCACATGAACTTGTATGAATAGTAATGCGTTTTCAAGTATTTCGTGAAGCAGCGTTATAAGTCGAAACAATTATTAATTCTTCAACACTCAATTGTTTAAATATTTTCTAAAAGTATATATACAAAATCTAAAATTGAAACATTTCTTCAGAGAAGCACAGTTTCACACTATACGCAAATAGCCATTTTTTCACGAATGCCATCTTCGCGATTAAACTAGAAAACATATGAAACCACCATATCGCTATTTTTTTTTTTAATCCTGTTGTTCATCTGGACTGGATTATCTGTGGTAAAAGCGAGTAGCAGTTTATAGCAAAAATTAAGTCTAAGAAAACAGTAAATATGATAGTAGCGTTTGAAGAGAAAACGAATTAGTCCTGCAGTAACTTAGATAAAAAAAAAAAAAAAATAGATAAATAAATAAATAAATAAATAAAACTGATAGCTACTCTTCTGGATAAAACAATGGAAGAAAACTTGAAATTATAGAAAAGTTTAGTCTGTTTTATAGCAAGTAGATCCGTACGTATCTCCACTTCCAGAATGCAGACTTCAATATATATATTTTGGAAAAGGAATCCTTTTGTGAGGAGTTTTCCAGAAATTACAGTCGCAACTTTCTGAATGTGCAAAGCCAAAAGGGTGGCCAGTACAACGCAACCTTCTTGAACCCAGCTCGTTTCTACCACACCCAAGAAACATTTCCCATTTCTTTGGAAGTTTTCTGTTGTAAGAATAAGAAAAAAAAACTTTAAAAAAAAAGAACTTTTTCTCCTTGTCAAATCACTCGCAGAAAAGATAAACTCGCATCCCGTCTCATCTCGAAGTAAAGGAAGCTGACAGCCGGAAGAACGCCTTTGAAAATCTAAGCAATGGGCGTATGGAAGTGATGCCAGTTGGAAAGGAAGTGGGATATATCGACTCCTAGAGAAAAAGTTTTCTTGGACTATTTTGCATCAAAATGGAAACACAACAGACATTTTCTGTGAAAACATCTGTTGCGACCTCTCACTTGGCTATTCAGACTGGTCTTATCTGCATAGAGGAAGAAAAAGAAAGAAAAATGAAACGAAAAATAGTGTTTTATGTCACAAGAGTTTCTTTTTCTTTCTAATTTGCATCACCTTTTTTTTCTAAACCATCCCACGCATAATGAACAACTTCAATGAATCTTGCGCTAACAAAACCCCTTTTCCCACTGCAAGGCTATTTTTTAAATATTTTTTTTAATGTTCTAGGCACGACTTCGAACGAATATTCTAATTGGTACTGTGTCAGGCTCTCAGCTTTCAAGTATTGTAGATACTAACAAATACGACAGAACACCCACATTACAGGTACACACCACGAAAGAAAAATCCAAAGGTGTGCATAAGTCTGTATGACAGTGTGAAACTGTTTTGAAAATTATGACTTGATTTTCAAAAGAACCCAAGTAAAGCGTCCGAAACTAAATCGTAATATAATTAACGCTTTTATTTATTTATATTTTTTTTTTAGAAATCGCTTTTTTGCTTAAATACTAATGTAATCCTAATGTAATTGGCCTACATATATCAATTTTTGATTTGTTAATTAAGTAAGTGATTGTTGTATAAAGTATTTTCTCAGCAACGGGGGCTATATGGAGCTGATACCTACCGAATCACTACTTCCATTTATTTGAGCCAAATACTTGTTGGGAACCGAACACACTTTACTCGCTCATCAAAGAAACGCGTCAGCCACTTGGTCACATAGGATGTTTTTCTTTTTTAATTTTTCTTTCATTGAATTACAATAGTGCACATGCAATTAATTTGAAAGATGAGTTTTGATTCACATTTGTTTGTGTCAGAGATCTATAAACCTAAACTCTCTGGCGCCAGAACCCGCGAAAGGCTGACGACGAGATTAAGCACTCATTCAACTGGATAATACATGGTCAGCACATCGGCTTCTAACTTCGTTATTTCTGACTTTTTAGATCGGTAATTCGTATCTTTTAATTCAAATAACACTCAAATTATTTTATGACCCAGGATTATCACCAAACATCATAAAATTTTACCGAAAATCAAACAATAACACTATTATGCTTTACAAGAATCCTCAAATCCGTACCCTGTAAGGCAGTGGCGACTTGTGAGGGAAATCAGATACATCGGGAAGCATTACAATTTTATCCGTACAAGCTAAAAGAAGACAACTTATCTGATGTCCTGAATATTGTTTCTTCCCGTAGCTTGTAGCGGTAGAAATTTTCACTCGATAAGGCTCCTCTCACCAGCCGCCACTGCTATAAGCTTGAACGATGTTTTCAGTTAAAAAAAAAAAAAAAAAAAAAGGAGATCAACGAATTCAAGAAAAGTACACGTTAAAAGTGTAAGAAAACTTAGTAATATCAACTAACATGGTATAAATTCAACATACAGAAAGAATAAGAGGTCGGAAATTAAAGTTCTTTTGTTTATAATGAAAGGGTTCAAATTACGTAATAGTTACTGGAAAGGGTAAAACACATATAAGGAAATTAAAAACTCCAAATCAGCTTGTTGAAACTACAGCAGCAATCAAATAATAGCTGTTTATGTATGCTACCGGCATAAACAACAATATCTTACGTAGAAAAAAAAATCTAGTCACAGTTTCCCATGGTAGTAATCCATATATATATATATATATATATATATATATATATATATATATATATATATATATATATATATATATATATATATGTGTGTGTGTGTGTGTGTGCGATCTAATTGGAACCAGTTTTCCACTTAACAAACGATATTTTTATGGATTACATTGCACTTGGAACTAGCGGGATTTGCTTGTGAGCCAGTTTGTATGTAGATACGTGTTAATTGTAACCAGTTTTCGTACCTGCTCGCCACTGCAGGAGGAGCTCCACGAGCAAAAACAAGGCCTACTTTTTTTTTTCCTGGCAGTTGTGAGAACACTTCCTGAAATCCTCTTTTAATATGGATTCCCAAATTGAAGTCAAACTGGACGAAACTTAGGTCTACATTGAACGTTGCGAGCTGCAAGCAAATTAAGTTCATTTGTTAATGGACTCTATATAAGAGATCTTATCTTGAGGTCAGTGTTCGACGTTCACGTACTGCATTATTTCGCACGGGAACAGGATTGATTAATTCATACCTGTAAACTTGCTGTTTCCATTTTATATTTTTAATGTAACTAATTTATATTTTTAAGGCACTATGCTGTTTATAATGGTCATTTTTGCCGATTTTTTGATTGTGCTATAAAATATTTTAGAACTAGCTGATTGCGGAAAGCATTTCTTTTGCTCATGCGTTGATTCTAACTAGTCGAAATCTGCAATTGAATTTGTCTGTTACTAGCGCATACTAAACCAAGATCGCCATGTTTGTACGGCATCTGTCGGTTCAGAGGAAACTGTCTGCACTGCTCAATAGGGAAACATTTTAGAGAAAGATGCGATGCATGTTTTTTTTAAGTGCCTGCGACGTTGCTAATAAAGCGAAGACGAATTACGTTGCATAGTAGCAACACTTAAGGTTTCTTTGAAAATTAAACTGTTTCTATGTATGTTTATAATCAATTATTTGGTAAGTAGGACAAGGTTATAGTGTACTTATTTGAAAGATTATACAACAAAAAATCAAACATATATTTTTACTGAAATCTTGCTCAGTAATAAAGTCAATGCATTGAATTTAGTGAACCATTTAAATATGTGACTAGTATTACTGCCCTTAACAGCGCAACACAATCATTGTCTATGAACGTACGTAATCATCCAAGTTTTGCAGTTCTTTTAAAAGATGTACCGGTAATGCATGCTACACATATAAGGACGCGAAGGCAGTTGTGATAGTAATTTTATTTTGTACCTTTACGTAAATGGGCATTGTTTGCACTCTGAGTTAACACAGTAATTAATGTCTTCATTCTTGGGTCACCAACCGACCTTACGAACCAAATTTTATTAATTCTTAAGAATTAATCAACAATATAAAGCGCATTGCTGTGATAGTAGAGTACTGATTTCTAGTATGCAAATTGGTCCTAGATTCGACAGAAATAGGTGTAATGGCGATCCCGAGGAAATTTACACACAAAAAAAAAAAGAAGGAAGAAAAACATTTTCCCAGGTAAAAATAATCTAAATTATCTACTGAATTCAATAGTAGGACGCAAAGTTAAAATGAAAATCATGTCCGTGAGCTTTCTGGAATTCTTCAGTGGTATTATCGAACTACTTTACACATTAACAATATTATTTCACCATAATATTTTTGCGTTTACCGTCGTTTTCTTTACTTAATGAAACATACTCGTAAAATGTTTATATTACTCCATGTGAACATTTACAGATCGACTGAAGTGTTTCGAAAATGTGAGTTAACATTTAAATTATGATGTGTAAAATTCTGAATCTGACCACTTTGCTGTATATCCTTTTAATCAGTGGTCACAATATCCGTATGAAATCTGAATCATGATTGATTTAAGCGATGAAATTTCACAACTAATTTACGTAAAAATTGAAAAAAATGGAGCTTTGTTCGCTAACACCAACTTTGCTTCAATTAATTCCAATTACTAAACTTTGAACATTGTTTTCGCAAACGATAAAATGTGACATCGTTAAGTTGATTCTGGAAGCTCCTTAGCAACAGGATAGAAACACTACTAATTGATGTCAAATATTCAAATGTTCTCATAAATCATTACTAAGTTATTCATTTTGAATCGAATATAGTTGATGTTATTCTGTGATGGTAGTGATTTTATTTTATTTTATTTTCTAATTGCAGGTAAGTGTCTTTGGTAAGAGATGAAGTAGAAATGGGAGATGGCAGGAGGATCCTAATTAGTAAAGGTGATTATCGTCTTAACGCTAACAAGGTCTTAATACTGTTTGTATAATTTCCTTCCTGGCAAACAAGGAAACTGTATTTCTTTTATTTTCTTTTAATGATTTTTTTTTTTTTTTTTACTTTTTGTTTGTCTAACTACGCTCAAGGATTTGGCTTATTTCTAGAAAAGGTTTCTAAATTAAGAGCAATATTAATTGGTGTATGCACCTGTGTAAATAAGCCATAATTTCTCATTTATCTCAATCTATCCTGTTAGTCTAGTTCCTTATTTATTTATTTATTTATTTATTTATTACGTCTCTATGTACACTCATGTCCAAAATGATTGTCGCATATCTATAACCCTTAAGGGATCTTGGGTTTTTGGGCTATTTTTTAGACTTTCAGTCAAGCAACTACTGCATCGTCACTATTTATCCTAGGAACATGGTTCATACCTCATTCTCTTCAGAATAGAGCTGGCTTTCAAGTGGTTTCACTTGCATGCTCATACCATATACCAGAAGCGGGGAAAAAATGTCAAAGTGAAAATTTCGGAGGAAAAAAAATCCTCGAATTTTGGCCCCCCTGGACCCCCCCCCTGTGTGAACGTAGCCATCTAAAAAATATGATAAATAGTACTTGGTATACTGAATGTGTGTGCCAAATTTCAAGTTTCTATCTTGAATATTAAGGGCGGGAGAAATTTTATCAAAAATTCCCACAATGCCCCAAATTACCACAAAACATTATGATCTCAGAGAAAAAAATTCCTGAGACATCCCTAGTTACCCTAGGGACATGTGTCGCCCATATTCTCTTGTGAATAGAACTGCCTTTCAGGCGGTACCATTCACATGTCTCCATCATGTATCTAAGGCGGGAAATTCCAGAAAAAAGGGATTTTTTGGTCTAAATTTCCTTTCTTTCAACTTTTAGCCCCTCTGTACCCCCCCTGTTTTAACGCAGAAATCTGAAAAAATCTGTTAAATGCTACTCGGTGGACTGAATGTTTGTGCACAATTTCAATCTTTTAGGTGGAAACATAAGCCCGCCAAAAAAAAAAATCAGAAAATTCCCCATGTTACCCTATACAGAAGTATATTTTGAAAAAAAATCACTGAGACGTCCCTAATTACCCTAAAATAATAATTCGACCGTCATTCTCTTCAGAATGGAATTGCCTTTCAGACGGTATGACTCACGTGTCTCCATCATGTATGTGAGGCGGGAAAATTCTAAAAAAACGGGATTTTTTGGGTAAAAATATCCCTTTTTCAACCCTTTGCCCCTCTGGTTCCCACCCTGTTTCAGCACTGACATCGGAACAAAAAATCTGGTAAATACTATTCTGTGGACTGAATGTTTGTGCAAAATTTCAATCTTCTACGTGAAAACGTAAGCCCGCCAAAAAATAATGAACATAGGCTTCATAAGGGAAAATTTCTATTTCAAAATTATTACGTCATCACCTCCTGTGTCTGGATGCAGGACGGTCTGAAACCATACGTAATGTCTTCTACAATGTATCTGGACTTGAAAAACAAACAAAAAAAAAAACGGACGAAAAAGCTCAAATAGAAGAGAAATAACGCAATGTACGATGAAAAATGCGTATCGTACAAAATGTACGATAAGATCCCCAAAGGGATAACTGTCTTCTTCTAAGATTATAATTTGATAATGATTTTACAGGGTATTTTTAATACTAATACTATGTGTATAATTGGGTAATGTATATTTGTGTTAAATTTCATAGGAAAAGAATTATAAATACGAAAATTAGAATGAGTAAAACAAAATGTTGCTAAATGGACAAGAAAGTATTATTTTCGTTTTATTGTTCTTATTTACTACTCTTTTGACATGAAATTTGCCGCATACATGTCTGTCGATTATACACGTACCAACATTATAAGAAATACCGGGCGAATTCGTTGTCAAAGTATATTCGTACAACAATATATTTATAGACATGCGACAATCATTTGGGACATGAGTGTACCTTTTAGAACCAGGAAAGAGGCTTTCCCGGTGGTCTGGTGGCAGTAGTGTGTGTAGTCGAGCAGTTTGAGGCGTTAGGTTAATCATTATGAGGCGAAATCCATTGAAGGTCTGAGCCCATCTGTACAACATCGGTGGACCGTCCTCAAGGCTTCTATGTTCGTGTCCCTATGGCATTGGATTAGGTAGAAAAAATACGAAGATTATCAAGGAGAAAATTGTTCCGGTTGAAACAATTTTTAAAAAGGTGGCTATTGCCCACGGCTTTAATACATGGGGCCCCGGGTTCGATTTCTGCTGGGAGAGTGTTAAAATTTGAACACATTAAATAGTTACGATCTTGTGTGAAGTCCATGTATCATATACCCGTTTCGCTGAAAAAGAAACACCACGCTTCAATAATCAAACAAACCCCAAAGAAATAAACTGACAATTCTGTTGTTACTTTACTTTCTTAGTAGCTCCGTCTAAATATGTTGAGTAAATTGGTTAAGAAGTTAACGGATTTTGGACAGAACTCCTAAGTAACACTAGGAATACAGTAGCTCATTGTATGACTCGGAAACAAACAAACAAGTCATTCGCCGAAGAAGTAAATAAACTTATGTTTTTATCCTTTATGTGCCACATCATATATATATTGTGTAATTTTCAGTCCTAAAGGAACAATATTTTGCATTTCTGCCTAGAATCGTACAATAACCAGCAAAAGTGGATCTACGTATATCTGCCTTTATAGAGGGTGTTTCGAAACGACACCAACAATGTTTGGGAGGTGATACCTGACACCGAGATAAGACAAAAAGTATAGACCAACCTGGGTTCACAAATGCTTCCTTTCGGAATTACAGGTTACCGAAAACATGAAAAGTGTCTCAAAACTATAGGACCTACCTATATTTGGATAGGGCATATAATAGTTCCTAAGTGAAGTCTTGATCCGACTACGGTAGGTCTCATAGTTTTAGAGCTATGGACAATTTAAAGTTCATTTTTTGATGTTTTCGGCAGTCTATAACTCCGAAAGGAAAATTTTTTTGCACCCAGGTTAGTCTATAATTTCTGTCTTATCTTGGTGCCAGGAATCACCTCCCAAACGTTTTCGGCGTTGTTTTGAAACCCCGTGTATATTATTTTGTTAGTAACTTTAGAACTAATTGCCTAGTTTCAATTCAGTTTTATTCTATGAGCAGGGAATGTAACTTTCGGCACAATATTGGAAATTGTATTCAATTAGTTAGTTCGTTCGTACATTACTGAGAAGACATGCAGTGTTTTTACCTAGGTATTATTATTACTATTATTTGTTTCTATTTTTGTTAGTGATTGTACAAATAATATATTAGTATTGATAATTTTTAAGCATAAGAAGTTATATATTGGTGGCGCGCTCTTCTGGTAATACACATAATGATATTCTGTAATATAACTTATTGTATTTTGTATTCATTTCCCTAATGGTCACCCAAGACAGACCTTTTAAGTATCAAACAGGTTCAAACTTCAAAACCAATTAAAACATCCACATGTAGGTTATTCGAATATATTGGTGTAAATGGATTTATTTATTTATTTATTTATTTATTTATTTACGTAATAGTTATCTGACTCTTGCCGCTACATACTGTGAAATGTTCCGGTTGTCCAACTGAGTGATATGTGGCTTTGATTTGCCGTGTAAATCCGTGTTAACTTCTTCTTAATTCAAATGGCATTCAAATTTCCTAATGATTTTGGGTCATACTAAAACTCTTTGCCCACACATAGATGTTTCTGAGGAGGGTGCTTATGAGAACTCTCCTGAAAAAGATAAAGGAGCAGTGAGCGACGAGCAAAATGAAGTGCAATAATTAAATTCAGAAAATTAGGCTTATACATTCATGTAGGGATCATCACATGATATGCGACTACTATTGGTATTTAGTTAAAGTAAAACACATTAAAAGAGAAAAAATAATCGAAATTGAGATGCCGGTTGCCCAAAGCAGGTGTGCTATATATTTGTTTTAATGATATTTTTCTTCTTTAGTAATGTACTAAATTGGAATATTTGTATAGCTTGTAAGATTTACTTTATTTTATACATTTTGATTTTGTAACTTGATATTTATTATGTGTAAGTTTGTATTCACCAAGCACACAAATGATATCGCTATGCTGTGAACTTGCCTATTATTATAAGCTAATGGAGAATGAGATTACCGTTTGGATAGCAGTGAATTGTAAACAATTTTAATTTTTCCACAATGAATTTATCTTCCCTGGTAATTAAAGTTGCATCTGTCTGTCCACATACCGCATCCTACATTGCAGATACATAGGGATTGTCAGGATTTCCGATAAACTGAGTATCAATCGGGATGGTTTGGTCAGCTTGTATTACGCATTTACTTTAAACGTTAACGCCATTTTAATAGAATGATGAAACGGCAATGCATATATCGTACCTGTTCGTCCGTCTGTAACCTCAAATATTCGAGATAGTATAAGCAAATCTTGATATCCATTCAGGCTACCTAAGGGATTATGGGGTGCAGTGGATACATATGTAGCAAAAGGGTATAACAGAAAATCCCTTGTCATAGGCCAACTTTGAGTGCATACACGAATAAAGGTACGGGCCACCGCACTAAAATTTATTCCTCCAATTTCCTAAACTAAATAATGTTGTGCTACAGTTATTAATGAAACTTAAAAAAAAAAAAATGTGAACAGTTATAAGTCGTTTCCGGAAAATCTTGCCGAAAGAAAACACTCCCAAAAGTAAATCATCTCTTGATTTTTTTTTCCATGAGAATGCCATATGTTAGGGTTACTAATGAAATATTAATAATATATAATACTACATGAACTGACTCACTGATATAAAATAACGGGTACTTCCAGGTGACTTGTTCAATCAGGCGAATGGCTATTTGAGAGCTTTCCGAAGAACTAAACATCTCGTATGAGTCCGTGAAAAGCACTTTAACCGCCGATTAATTGGACAAGTAGCTTCCTTCTTCACCACGCAAACGTGCCGTGCCACACCCTACTTTTGACCCCCGCGAATTTTTACCCGAAAAAAATCTTGTCTGTCTACATTTGTTGTGTTCTCCAGATATAGCACCATGCGACTCCTGGCTCTTCCCAAAAGTTAAAACCTTGCTTAAAGGAAAACGTTTTGTCACCATTCATGGCATGAGGGCCACGACAGAGCAGTTGAACGTCCTTCCAGAAATGCTTCCAGTCATGGATTTAACGTTGGGATAAGTACATTGCGATCCAAGGACAGCACTTTGAAGGAGATTAAATCAAATTCCATATAAGCATATTACTTTGTTTCTAACAAAATTATTTACCGTATTTTCTGATCACACCTCGTACTTTTTTAAAAAAAAGTTATTGGTAGAACTTTTAAGCAATTTTGATTGATATTGAAAACGTTTTGTTGAAGTGGTGTATGCTAGATTAAAAGTTTATTTTTTGATTTCCTTCTTTTAAAAGAGATTTAGTTAAACATTATTTAGAATATCGTTTCCACATTATTCTTATTTTCTTCTTAATAACGCATTATTGGTGTTCTCTTTTCTCTGTGTCCCATTTCCTCCGAACAGAATTCAATCCGTTTCTCAAGAGCCAATTAGCATTCGAGTTTGAGAAGATGTTGACTGAGTTACAATCGATCAAGAATGCTCCGCAAGATTTTCCTTCGTTTTCTTTTCTTTCTTTTTCTTCTTTATTCTTGTTATTTGCTAATGTACTCTGATTTTAACTTAATAGAGATCGTTGATTAAATACTAATTCCGAAATTCTCTAGAGCACTCTTTAAATTGAATATTTCTTTTTTTTTTTTATGTTGCGACATTGCTAGAGAAACATTTTTTTATCATTAGATAGCCTAAGCAAATACATATATTCATTTTTGTAGTCTTATGCATGGTCACATGTATACAGTTGTAGGAAGAAAAGATGCTATCGATGGATTCAACGTAGAAAAAAAATATTTGTACTCACAGTTAATTATGAAATGCTGTTTACTTCATTATCCCCAAGTCTTATAAGTGTTGAAATTGATGTCCATTTTAATTTTTAAGACAAAAAAAAAAAAAAAAAAAAAAGATTTGTCAAACGTGCTTGCACATTTCTAACCGATATAGGGTTTGTTCTTATTGATTAAAATTATTATTTTAATATATATATATATAGATATAGATAGATAGATAGATAGATAGATAGATATAGATATAGATATAGATAGATATAGATATAGATATATAGATAGATAGATAGATAGATATAGATATATATCAACAATTTAAACAGAATTAAAATACTAGTTGAAAAGTACAGACGTGGGTAAAGGCAGGTTAATTTTTCGTCAATGTCGTGTTGTCCTTGTCATCTCACTGGTTTGAATGAAATTTTGTATACTTGTAGAACATCGAGAAATAATCGACACGTATTTTCGACAATAGTGCGAGTTTATTGATAGAAACTAACCTTTGAACGTTAGGAATTGTCTCCAAGCATAGACATAAAACAATTATTTAATCCTTAAACCCGCACCATTGCCGAAATATAAAATGAATTGTTTATTATTTCTCAATGTTCTACAAGTATGCACAAATCGGTGAGTTACACTTCCGTGTCTCTTTGTAAGAATAATTTTCTGAAAACAGATAAGTTGAAAAATTGTGTATACGTATTAAGAACAGACGTTGGATAAGGTATTTTATTATTATTATTATTATTATGGGATGTGTCATATTCTGTATTCCACTACTATTTTATTTAAATAATCTACTATTTTTTCTTTACTATTGGATTTTAGTATTAAAAGAACTTCGCTATAATTCTTTGTCCCAAGAATAGAACTTCCTTCAACAAAATTGGAGAAACGATCTATTTACTTCTTTCAAAGCCTAGAAAAGATGTACTTTTGTCCAAATAATACCTTACCATCCTCACCTATCTTTAGAACGTACTGTACCCCAGTGGTGTAGCTAGGGAGGTCTCACCCTGGACCACCCCTCTCCCTATTAGTGCAGTGATATTGAAACTGGATTATGGTTACTAGTATTCTATTTGTGGTTTCGATGTTGCAACATTTGTGCACAAGGTGTTAATGAAATATACAGACAAACTGTAAGAGGTGATTCCTGACGTCAAAATAGCACAAAAGTTCATATGGACCTGCTGGACAAAGTGCATAGTTTCAGCTCTAGGGCTTCCCAAAATTGTGAAAAAGCTCAATTTTAACACACGCTATTTCAAATTCTAAAAACCCTAGTGTGTCGGATCCACCTTAGTCATACATACATAAACCAGAAATGCATATTGCATCAATGTGCAAAGAATGTACAATATATTCTCAACATGATGTAACTACCAGACATGGTCACAAGAGAATCCTCAGATACAGTTTGATTTCAGGGTGGGTTCAAAGTAACTAAAACGTAAGCGTTCACGGAAGTGAACACGAAATGCTTCGACAGATGATCAGAAATGTTCAGGACCACTGTGAAAGGCATTTTTGCATTTCATATGTAAATTACTTTATACTTAAATTGTCTTGTATAAATCAAGCTTTGTCTATCAAAATATGAATTTCCAAATCAATTTTCGCATTTAAATATCTAATATTATAATATTTATCAGATATTTAGTACTTCAGTAAGTATAATTCAGCGATCCCGCAAAACTATGGATTGGACACTAATATTAGTAGTTATGTTACTTCTTCCAACTCCCGCTTCACATTTTCTTTTCTTTTTATGCCAGGTTAAAAGTCATATGTCTATCAAGTTCAATTAAAATTGATCCAGACGTTCCGTAATTGCGCTTGAATATACATTTATACACATACATTCTTCGGTGCTACCTCTGTAAATTCTCCCAATGCAGCTGGAATAGTTGTTCATCCCTAAAGTTGGGATTAAATGTAATCGCGATTGTAACCTAGTAGCTTCACGAATCCTAATTATAGGTTCGACAATATATATCACTCATTTGAGACATCTTACTTTTCATTTTTTTTCTTTTCACATTCCATGCCGATGGGGACTGAACTTCGACATTGACGCTATCGGGATTGTAATTATTAATTTCAGCGACATTGAAAACTATATGCTCAACACTAATATCAGTCGGTTTCAATTATTTTTATATATCAACCCCAGGGTTGCTATTTGTAGTTAAACGAAGATTAAAATGGTATAGGGGTGCGCGGTGGTTCACTGCTAGAGCCTTCACCTCCGGTGTTTGAGGTCCCTGGTTCGATCCCATCTCGCGACGTGTGGTCTTTGTGGTGGGCAAACACCGTGCTTTCGTGTTTTCTCAAGGTTCTCCCGTTTCCTCCCACTTTCTTCATTGCACCATTTCATCCATTTCTCGTTATCGCCGTCTCCTTTAGACTAACCGGCATAACCGTGGGACGTAAAACCTAAAGATTTCATTTCATTTTATTTTTTAAAATTGTGTAGGGTGTGTCATCAATTAACCTATGGGCGCCAAAAACTATGGATTTGACACTAATTTCGGTCATTTTCTTTTTTTTCGTATCACCATTTCCCTCAGGAATACCAATGGTGGTTGAACTTTGGATTGAAACGGCATTTTGAGTGTCGCTATTCATCTTACAAGGAGAAAGCAGACTTTAGTAAGTGCACTTCGGAGCCTTTTATTATTATTTTTTTTTATTTCTTTCTTGCAAGGTGATATTTTACATTTAAAGTGTTCACATTACAAACTAAGAGAGCGCAATGGAATAATATAGCGGGGGAAAAGCGTCTTAAAGTTTTCGACTCGCCGGATATACCGTATGATGCGCAAAGTTATCAAGTGATGGTGTGGCATTGTCAACAACAGTTGTGGCTCACGCGCCAAGGATCACGGATTGGACTTCCGCTTAAGTCTTTTTTTTTTTTTTTTTTTTTTTTTTTTTTTTTTTTTTTTTTTACTTCAACCAATAAAGTAGCAATTTGTAGCTACAAGTAAAATGTTAATTCACTATATGCTTATAATTAATTAAAACAATAGAAATATTCAAATCAATTATAAAATATTTCCATGTTATATGTTAACTAGCAGCTATTTTGTAAATATGTTGATATCACGAGTTGTATTATGGTTATCACGGTCGTTGTGTAAAAATGTTCTTGAAGCTTCGTGTCTAGTCTACATCTGTTGACAGTGTGAGAATTACAAGGGGGATGAGTGGAAATCCCCTTTGGAAATACTGGATGTTGCTATAACCAAAGGAGATTTCCCCCTTATTTCCCTTGTAATCAGCGGCGCAAATCTGTCTTCAACATTGGGGCGGACGGGTAAGACCATTCCCATATTTTTAAGCGATGTTCAAAATATTTATGAAGTCGAAAAACAATTGTGGAAGATCAGAGGAGCATTGTCGTCTTCAGCAATGGGAGGCGGGCAGATTTGAGGCTTATTATGGGGGATATCAATTTCATCTCACTTTCCTTTGTAGTAATCGGACACAAATCATCACATTTCTCCCCCCCCCCCAAAAAAAAACATTTAAAATCAGATTATTGGGGGTACAGTCTCCCAGTTCCAAGATTTGAGGAGACATTTCCCCCCTCATCCTTCGTGCCATTTGCGTCAGTGCTTGTAATTCGCACACTGTCTATAGATGTGTTCGTGGGTTTCCTCGGGGTTCTCCCGTTTCCTCCCACTTTCTTCATCCCACCATTTCACTCCTTTCTCACTATCACCGTCTCCTTTAACATAGCCGGCATAAGCGTGGGGCGCAAAATTTAAAATTTCATTTCATTTCACTGTCAACAGATGTAGACACGAAGCGTCAAGAAAAGTTTTTACACAACAACTGTGGTAACCATAATATAACTCGTGATATCAATATATTTACTAAATATATATTACATTTCGTTGCTAGTTAACATGGAACATTGAAAGATTTTACAACTGATTTGAATGTTTCTATTGTTTTAATTCATTATAAACATATGGAGAATTAACATTTTACTTGTAGCTACAAATGGCTACTTTATTGGTTGAAGTAAAAAGAGAAGTTGACTCTAACGGGAGTCGAACTCGTGACCCTTGGCACGTGAGTCACATATGCTACTGACTCTGCCACACTGTCACGTGGTAACTTTGCGCATCGTACGATATATGCGGCGAGTCGAAAACTTTAAGACACTTTTTCCTTCGCTATATCAGGCCATTGCGCTCTCCCAGTTTGTAATATGAACACTTTGAATGTGCACTATCACCTTGCAAAAAACGGTCCCAAAGTTCATTTACCAAAGTCTGCTTTTTCCTTGTTTAGTGACCCCGAAAACTATGGACCCTACATTAATGTGGGCCATTTTCGATCATTTTATGTTACCCATTTCCACTCTCCTTCGGTGTGCTAGGGGGAGTTACCCCTACTAGCGGCTGAACTTAAAAATCATCAAAATTGCTATCAATCAACTTAGAGTCCCGAAAGCTATGGATTCGATACTAGTATCGGTCATTCAGTTATTTTTGTATCTCACAATTTCACCTTCTAGGTGTTAATGAGAACTGAAATCGAACTTAAGCGTCATCGGGATTATTACTATTTATCTAAGCGAGTCTCTCATCAGAAATACTGATGGTGGCTGAATTTGGATTTAAACAGAATTGGAAGTGCTACTGTTCCTTTCAGCGACTCCGAAAACTACGGATTCGACATTAATATCGGTCGTTTTCGGTCATTGTTGTGTGTTACTTTCTTCTACTCGACCTAGGTTATCCATGGGGTCTTACCCTCATCTGGAGCAAACTTGGACTTTAGGGGCACGTAACTCTCACCAATCAGCTCATGGATCCCAATAGCTATGGATTCGACCACATTTCGATCGTTTTCCATCATTTTTATGTTCTTCTTCTCTTTTTATTTTAACCCAAACAATACTCTTCTTCAGACTGTAAATAACACATCTACAAAGTTTGGTTAAAATTACTTCTAGCTTTCTGTGCTAGATTATACATGCTTTACAGATCTATATATATAATATAGATGCATTTTTCTTTACTACGCCTGTATACATTGTAAAGAAACCAAACAATTGTCAATTCACCATCCCCTTTATTTATTTTATTTTATCTTATTATTTTTTTTCAGAAAACTAAAATTGATGTATTACAATATCTATGAGAAATGTTAACAAAGCGTAGCGGAAGTAAAATAGAAACTGATAGCGTCTGAGAAATCCATTATATTTCTGCTCCAAGGAAGCGAGAGCTTCTCACATCTCAAACCATATACGTATTGATTTTCTACATATGTGGAAAAGCGGAATTGAAAAATTGATCCTCACAGACCTCATCCTCTGAGGTCGAGGATCAGCCAGCGTGAAAGCAAGCGGCGTAGTGAAAGTAAAGTCAAGTAACTTGAAATATAGATGACGCTATGATGATGTAGTTAACTGAACATGCAGATATGATCTTCAAGTGCAGAGGTTAGTTATGATGAGAAGCATTTATAGAAAAAAACAGGTTAAAATTGTTTGAGATAATTACGATATTTATCTCCACTATTCTGTTGCATTTGATTATCGCTTGCAAAACTTGCAATGTTGAATTATACGTGTATATGTTCGAGTGACCCTGCAAGTTAGTAGAAACTAGGTATCCAACACAAGTCAAACCCATAGTCATGCCTACCAATTGATTATTGAGAACCAGAACATTTTTTCAGATGCTTCCTTGAAGTGTGTTTGGCTTCTTCATGGCTAAATGATTATATTTGTTGCCTTTGGTGCGAAAATTCTGTTTCAATTTCCGGTGGGTACTTACGTATTCGGAGCTCATACTTAACTATAGATTTACACCTCATACAATTCCGTTGCTATACATTTAAATTAAGCGAGAGAGAGTTGCCATTGACTATATACTTAGCGTATGACCGTCGTGGGAGACACTGGGATTCGATTTTCAGTGGAAGATCAGTGGTTCTGATTCCACGTTAATCGGTAGGGCCAAGTCGCACTTAACTTTTGTGCTGAAAGTAACGCAGAATTTCCAAAATAAGCAGTTAAGCAGGAGAAATTAATTATGAAACTTGCATTATTTGTTAATAATTGTAAAATACTTAACCCTCGTAATACCTAGGCATTTTTTTTTAATGCGGACTACCAAGGAGGGTTAATTTTGTGCCCATCTGTCAAGATTATAATATATGTCGCAAAAAAAAGAAAAAGAACTCTCACAAAAATCTACAGAGATTGAAGCAAACTGTACGCAGGATAAGACTAGCAAATATTCATTATACTACCATCTAGGTGTGACACTACTGACTGTGAACATCAGTCACATCTCTTACCAACGGGTGAAAGGTACTTTGTGCCCACCAACTTAAAATAGCAAATTTTATGAGACATACTAACGTTTAAGTTGAACCATGGTAATGTATTCGCTTTAGGTAAACATGTTTAGCAATAACATATATATGCTGCGGTGGGCACAAAGTACCCCCTTTCCTGTTGGTAGTCCGAGGGTTCCATGCAGGACAAACTTAATTCTAATTAACAGTAGTTTACAAGTTAAGTAACGTAAAAAATAAAGTATCCAATATCCACTTCTGAGAGCACAACTGGACATTTTTTAACTGTCCGCTTAATATCATCGTGTAATTTGTCTGGGCAAATTGTGTACTGTCTGCTTTGTGTCATTCAATTTATGTTCTTTTGTTCGGTAGTCTGTGTTTTTGTTCTATGTTAATTTAAAAAAAAATATATTTGTGGGTCTATGTGTGTGTGAGTGTGTGTGTTTAGTATTTAAAGGATGCTCTAGGAGGCCTCGTGGTACCATAATACTACTGCACTTCAATATTCTTGTATAGTCAGCGATTTTTTTTTTTTTTTTCGTTTAGTAAAATTTATGTTGGGAATAAAGGTGGAACGTAAATCTTTTCACCTAGTTTTAAGGCTGGAACGTACAGAAAATTACGTTTTCTTTTTATTTTACTGAAAACTGTACTCCAATTGTTCTTTCATTTGAAAGTTACTTACGAAATTAATTTCATCAAACGGAAAGATCTTTCTATCGCTGACTGTACTTACCTACATTAATTATTATTATTTTTTTTAATGTTAACGATTATATATTACGCTGTTGCGAAACAGTGATTTTGAAAGTTTGGTTATATTTGGCCAAATTTAAAGAATTTACGGGAAAAAAATGAATAACAGAAAGAAAAAAATGTTCACAGTACTTGTTCAGATTGTTATATGTATTTTATTTTCTTTCTTGTCATTTGCATCGAAAGTTATACTTGGCGTTTGGATAAAGGGACAAAAAAAAGAAGATATGGAGGGAATGCGAAGAAATATACGTATCGTTTGAGCTTTGTCAGCGATTTAGTTTTTACCAACAATAGCAGTCGGAATACGAACTCAGAACTTTTCTTTTTCTATCCTGAAGGTATCCAACAGTGGTTCATTTAGTATCTGTCACGTTTCCTTTCCCACACATCATCTGAGGTCAATGGGGTTGGTCTGTGACGAACTATGGCAGCCAGTAAAAGGGTAACGAGCGGCTTCAACGGTCCATTTTGTATGGATGTGAAAAAGTTTCTTGCCAAAAATACCTAAAGAAGTTACTAACGAATAGCGGTTCGTAACCTTTTGTGGTCAACGGACCAATTCCTTTAGCAAGTGAATATACCAAGCGAACAGGATAAACGATTAATGCTTTCACTTTGTATTAATACAGATCCAAAATACAGATTCGTTGTCACTTCCAGTTTTTTTTTTTTTTTTTTTTTTTTTTACGTTGTTTTGTCAATCCTGATATCTTTTCTTAATATTCGTACTGCGAGAAGAGCCGTTACAATGACTGTATATTGCGACCGTTTTAAGCATTGATTTTTAAAATTATGGAATTCGATAGCAGTGTCGTCCTTTTGATGATACCCCAAGAAATGTCCATGGAAAGAGTAGGCAACTAATTTAATTTCTTCGTGCATGCTGCGCTGGGGGAGTATTTATATAATTATTTTTACTTTTTTAGTTTGAGGTCAATGCCCTCTAATGAGAAAATTCTGCTATGAATTTATATGACGAGACGATAAAATTATTATAATTCCTCTTAGAAAACAAGCCGATAGGAATACTGAAATCAGATTGAGTATACGTTGACCTGTGTTAATAAATTAAAATAAACAAACAATGGAAACTTTTCTTTTCATGGAAGTAATGCGGTAAAGCACTTTCTGTTAGGCGTCAAGACCTATTTTCACGCATCTAAAACATCAATTTACATGTCTCTGATGTTCATATACCAGAGAGGCAGGAAAAAATAATAACGTGTGTTTATTATTATTTATTTAAATGATTCTACACACAGATCAATATATGATGTAATTCTGCAAATAATACTCTACTTCAGTGGTTCTCAAACTTCTTGTTACTGCGACCCACATTAAATAATAAAAAGTATTATGTGGCCCACCTACTTTTCTTCAAATACACATTGGCATTCTATGTAATGGTGGTGTATTTCAAAACAGTTAAATTTTATAAATCGTATCTCTAATTGCAGTTCGTTTAATAACAGTACGTATGAGTGATTAAAACGAAATTTATTTGGGGATGTTGTAAACACTCCGAGCGACCACGAATGTTACAAAGTGCAACTCTATGCTTACATTTTAATAAAGCAAAATTTAGTTGGTTGCTTTCATATCTATCGTAAATATGTCACTTTTAAATTAAATTGTAATGTAAATTTATGAATATAGTGGTCCTCTCGGTACAAGAACGTCAGTCGGTGACTATCGAGCAAGTGTAATGTAAATTTCTTCCCCAATAACTGTATTTGTTATATGAAATTGTACGTTTGCGCAAAGAGGGTTAAAGTGTTTCCGAAGCAATGCCCTACCCGGTGACAGATTTTGACTCATCCATTATCTTTCTATCCTAACCCAGCATCTCTACTGACTGTACAATAGTGCAGGGCTCTGAGTAAGCACTTACTCTTCACTTCAGTAACAGGCACTTCCAATTATCATTTTCTGAATAATACTTCACAACACATGTTTCTGCATCAAAATAACATTTTGATAATTAAAAGGAGAAACTTCTCCACACCCATCGAAAAGCGGATCGGGACCCACCAATATATCGCGACCCACACTTTGAGAAACACTGCTCTACTTAACGTTGCAATATTACAGTATGTCGGTGGATTGAATAATTTGGTTATACGTCGTAGAGGTCTGCACGGCCTCAGGCCGAGCCCGCTTGCCTAAGCCTGACCCGCCTTGGGCCTATAAAACATATATCACTTCGGGCCCAGGCCGTAAATTATTAAATATACAATCATATTTCTGGGGCCTAACTTTGTAAATATACTGTACAACGATATATATTGCACCGCCCTATCTGGAGAACTTTTAAAACACAACTGCAAAATTAAATCTCTAATTACTGTAAATAAAAATACAATTTTGCGTTAATTATTAAGTTTCCGTAATTCTGGCTTATTTCGGGCTCATTTGATTATCACATGAGCTCGGGCCTAAATGCTCAAACACATTTCAGACTCTGGTCAGGCCTCACATTATAAATTCACGGTCCCGTCAGGGCCCGGGCTAGATATTCCGGCCCGTGCAGACCTCTAATACGCCGAACAACCTCTATGTATGTACACTACTACTACTATTACTACTACTACTACTAACGCTAACTAACTAACTAACTAACTCTATGGCCTATGGAACCCGGAGGTTCAATGCCGCGTTCACAAAAGCTCTCCACTGACTTCTATCCTTAGCTAACTGCACCCAGTTTCTACTTTGTATTCCAATCTCTGCGAGATCGATCTTAATATTGTCCTCCCATCTGCGCTTAGGTCTTCCTAATGGTCGTTTTCTGATTGGTCTTCCAGTCAAGACTTTGAAAGCGTTTCTACTTTCTTCCATTCTAGCTACATGACCTGCCCACCTAAGCCTCCTAGACTTGACGACCCTAACAATGTTGGGTAAACCATATAAATTATGTAGTTCCTCGTTATGAAGTTTCCGCCATTCTCCATTCCCGTTTCCCTTGGGTCCGAATATTCATCTCGGGATCTTGTTCTCAAATACTTTCAGTCTATGTTCTTCCCTCAGAGTAAGTGACCATGTTTCGCAACCATACAGAACAACAGGCATGATTATCGTTTTGTATATTTTAAGCTTCAAATTCCTCGACAGAATCGCGACAACAAGAGATTTTGAACCGAATAGTAACACGAATTCCCTGCTTTTAGTCGACATTTAATTTCTCCGTGAATATGATTTTTCTCTGTTAATATTGATCCTAGATATTTGAAACTATCCACTTTATCAAAAGTATTATTTAATATTTTAACGCATCCATAATTTGCTGTATTCTGGTCCCGACTCACTTCCATGTATTTAGTTCTCTCTGCATTTACTTCTAAACCCATGTCCCTGCAAGCGTTTAATAAGATCTTTGCATTTCTTTCTATTGTTTTCCTACCATCCCCTATTAAATTTACATCATCAGCATATGCCATAACCTGGTGAATACCGTTCAACTCTAGGCCCTGGTTGCTATCTTTTATTTTCCTTATAGCGTATTCCAGAACAAAGTTAAATAATAATGTCGACAACGCAACTCCTTGTTTCAGGCCATTTTCGACGTGAAAGCTCATGGACAAAATTTTTCCTACCCGGACTTTACTTTGGGATTCATTTAAACATATCTTAATTAATCTAATTAGCTTTCTCGGTATCCCAAGTTCTGTAAGAACGTTGTATAATGTTTCTCTCCTAACCGAGTCGTAAGCCTTCTTAAAATCAACAAATAGTTGATGTACCGGGGTATTGTATTCCCACTTTTTTCCGAGTATTTGACGAATGGTAAAAATTTGGTCGATAGTTGATCGATTTCGTTTAAATCCGCACTAATAATCTCCAATAATTTCATCTGCGTATGGGGTCAGTCTTGCTAATAGAATATTTGAAAGGATTTTATAGGATGTTGACGGAAGAGAAATGCCTCGATAATTATTACAGTCAGTTTTGTCGCCTTTCTTGTGAATTGGAACAATTATTGATTCTTTCCACTCTTGTGGCAATTCTTCCTTGTTCCAGATAAGGAGATGAGTTTGTGTATCTTGTTCCACAATTTTTCGCCTCCAGCCAGAATTAACTCAGCCGGAATTTCATCTACACCAGGAGATTTGTGTTTCTTTAATTTCTTTATAGCGGTTTCTACTTCTATTCGGTTGGGTTCTGGAATATATGGTTCTGCGGTGTGTATCTCCTTTTCTCCACGCACACTAGTTTTTGGTTGCGTGTTAAGCAAATCGTCAAAGAAATATTTCCATCTATTTAATATGCTATCCGTGTCAGTAAGAAATGTACCGTCAGATTTCTTTAATATATAAGCATGAGATTGATAGCCTTTCTTATATTCGTTGATTCCCTTATACATGTCCCGGATGTTTTTATTTTTACTATTATCTTCAAGTTCCTTAATTTTAGCTTTCATAAAATCGCGTATCTTTGTTCTAAAAGTTTTGGAAGTTTCCCGCCTGATATCTGCGAAATTTTGTGTAGTTTAATTCGGATTTTGTAATCAGCGTAATTTTGCTTGTTTTCTCTTCTCTGCTAGTTTTATGCATCCCTGGTCAAACCATGGTTTGTTCCTACGTATTTCCGCGTGTCCCATACTACGAATAATAATTCATTTATTTAGTGACACACAACATAAGCTTTTAATTGGTCACATAAAAGAAAAAAAAGACATGATGAAACAAGTCAGCAAAAGTAAATTACAAAAAAAAAAAAAAAAAATCTGCAAGACGCAATATAAAATAATAATCTACGAAAAACAAAATTTATGTAAATTTTAACACTACACTATACCGGACTTGCATAGAATTATCGAAAAGGAAGAGAGAAATATGTGTACTACTTTGGCGTAAATGAAATCTTTAAGCTTTGCGTACCAAGCTTGTGCCGGATAGGTAAAGGAGAGGGTGATGATGAGAAATGAATGAAATGGTGGTACAAGAAAGTGGGAGGAAACGGAAGAACCCTGAGAAGATCCACACACAGGTGTCTGTGGCGATTGTCTACTACAAGGCTTGCTTGGTGCAAGCTGACATCGAACCAAGGACCCTATGCACCAGAGTTGAAAGCTCTGCCACTGAGCCACCGCAGCCCCCGTAATGGTTTAAATTACAAAAAAGAAAATGTTTATAGTATGTTATTCTTTGTTCATTATTGAAGAAAATAACATAAAAGTATTGTTTTCAATTGATGACATTAATATAAGAAAAACAATACACGAATAATAATAATAATAATAATAATAATAATAATAATAATAATAATAATAATAATAATAATAATAATAATAATAATAATAGCAGCGTGAAAAACATATCCGCAAAATTTAGGAACATGAAAAAAGCCATAAAATAATTATTAGTAAAACACAGAACTTAGGAGAAAATTAACACAATATACGTGGATAAGTCAGAAAGTGAGTTGGACTCTTTCGTAAATATTTTCGGCCAAAGGCTATTTTGATGAAACTCTGTGGCAACACTGCAGACATATAGCTGTTTGGTGTAACGTAGCGGCTTTCACGAGGCAAGTGGAGGTGTTCTGATAATAAGTCGTAAACATGTCTCGACAGCTGCAAGTGGCGTCCAAATTGGAAATGCCATCAGTGATTCGTTTCTTGTGGGCGAAAAGATGGAACTGCACTGAAATTTATAGGCAGTTGCATGAAGTGTATGGTGAAAATGCAATGTCGCGTCAAGCTATCGCAAATTGGTGCAACATGTTTGAGAGCGGACGTGCGAACTTCTGACAAAATTTAGGTGGGAAATGTGAGATCACTCTCCTTATAGCTCAGACCTTTCACCGTGTGACTTTCATGTGTTTGGTCCCATGAAAGATGGATTTTCAAAGTGACGATACCACTCGGATGACGAGTGGAAAACTGCAGCCCAAGAATGGTTATCGGGCATTGGACGGGATTTCCTTGCAGAAGGCAAAGAAAAACTTGTACCACGCCTCGACAAATACTTAAATAACGGAAGTAATTACGTTGGAAAGTAGATTGTGAATTGAACTTTACGATACAAATAAAGTTACTGTAAAATTTCTATCCTGTTTTGTTTTCTGAAGCGGAGCAACTAACATTTTAACTGACTCTCGTATTATGAATACATATAATTGCTGTAGGCAGAAAAAAAACATATGACTTATTCATTACTAATACTATTGAGATATTGATTTCTGATTTGAGCAATTATTTATTTAAAATATCAAATATTTAACGTGTCTTGTTAATCGTGCGAATACTTGTATATGTTGAAACACCAACTAAATTATAATTACAAGAAAAAATATTGGAATTATCTGAATATAAAAATCATTTCACAGTACTTTCGTAGAAGGAAGTATGTACACTCATGTCCAAAATTATTGTCGCATGTCTATAAATATGTTGTTGTAGGAATATATCTTGGTAACGAATTCGCCAGGTATTTCTTATAATGTTAGTATGTGTATAATCGGTAAAGACATGTATGGGGCAAATTTCATGTCAAAAGAGCAGTAAATAACAACAATAAAATGCAAATAATACTTTCTTGTCCATTCAGCAACATTTTGTTTTGCTCATTCTAATTTTCGTATTTATAATTATTTTCCTATGAAATTCACCACGCATACACATTTCCCGATTATGCACATAGTATCAGTATTATAAGTACCCTGCAAAATCATTATCAAATTATATTCTTACAAGAAGACAGTTATAGATATGCGACAATCATTTTTGACATGAGTGTACGTATATAGTAGCTTTGTATATAAATGTAATACCACAGCATAACAGAAACATTTTCATGCAGTTGAATTTGATAATTATTTTTATTTGGTACAATTTAGCAGTTACCCTATTTAGTTTTATCACCAACAAGTTCCGTTTGCGTTATTATTCCTTTAATAATCTAACGAAGTGGTTGTCTTTTTTAAAAGTCCTATAAAGCTTCGCCCAACAAAACAGTTCGATTTTTCTGCTACTGACTAATTTCTGTGGCATGATAAATGTAAAACAACCCACTGAGAAATAAAACCATGGCTGTTACTTTGACAAATTCGCTAATTAGAGGAGAAAACGCGTGGGATTCAATTAAATGTTAGCAACAACAATAAAAACAAGAAAAAAGGATGTATATTATAAAATCAATTTAAAAAAAATGCTGACGCTAATTTCAGTCCACCTGAATAAGTTTGTTCATTATGGTTAATAGATACAGTGGCGGCATTTACATTGGCTGAACCGGACAACCACCGGACAACCATGGTTCAAAGTACTACTATTGATTTTAAAAAATGACAATAAATTTCATGTCATTCAATAAAATTCTATATTTACAAAATGCCAGCCTAGTAAAACCGATTACAGTTCTGTAAATACCCAATCTGTAGGACAGCCAATACATACATCATGAATAAAAAATAATCCCTACGTCTAAATGTTTAGTGTATGAATGATTCCCGCTTTCCTTTATCCTGTAAAATGGGTAGGGTTGTAAAGTTCAAATCGTGTTTTCTGATCAACCTTGCGCAAGTGATGCCTTTCTGCAACGGTATAGCACCGTGAAACCGAAACAGAAAGTTCTTTTTTTTTAAGCAGTTCATCTTGCATTGTGTAGGAAAATTAAAAATAAGAAAAAAAAAAAAACTGTTAGCAACCATGGACGTTTACTGTAAATTATTTTATCGTAAGCTATTCAAATTCATTCAATGACCCGCAGCAGTAGTAAGATTTTATTATTATTATTATTATGAGTTGTTAATGAACATTTCCAAAGTAGCCTTCCCCGCTTTTATAGTGGCTTGTGCGTGTGCCTTTGTATGCAATTCCGGGCTCCGTTTTTGCTGGGATAATGTTAGAAATTTGAACCAATACGGTGGCTCGGATTCCACCTTAAACTGAACAAATTTTCGAAACAGTTTACATTAGGTACTTCATAAAACAATATTAGCGTATTTAATATTATTGGAAATTCAGTTGCTAAATTTTAAGTCTAATGAAAATAAACAATTTGAACTTTTGCCTAGCTCTGAATAATGTAACAAAGAGAGAGAGAGAGAGAGAGAGTGAGAGAACAACCAATGTATTGTGGATGTTGCACAGAACATTGTTAAACATTGTTCCATAGCTGGCTAGTCTAAGCAGCGCTAAAAAGCTATAAAGGAACATTAGCGGTTTAGTTCATGGGTGAATGTGCTAACAAGCACAGGGTACGATATCAGGACTAGCGGTGGGCACAAAAACCGGTTTTTCGGTTTTCAATTTTTAGAAAACCGAAACCGGTTTTTGAAAATTTAGAAAAACTAATCGGTTTTATCCAAAACCGGTTATCGGTTTTCTCCAAACCCGGTTCGGTTTATCACCGAATCCGGTTCCGGTTTTTCAAAAATTTGTTCTATTTCTGACCAGAATAGTGTTTCGTTGTTCTCCGGGAACCGATTCAATTTCCACAGAAATAGTTTTATGTTTTCCAAAAGTTTTCAGCGAAAACAGTTTCGGTGAAAACCGAGCAGGTTTTGAAGAAATCCGAAGCCGGTTTTGAAGACAAGAACATCAAGTAGTTAGTTAATTACCGAGTTATTAGCTGCAGTCCGCCAATAGGAAAAAAATGATGGAACTTCAAAGGTAAGATGAGAGTCTATGGCAAACACAAGAAAGAAATCGTTTCTCCCGTCTCTTCTATGTATTTAGGAAGGAGAGATAGCGATTCAAATGACATGTTCAAGCTGACCAGTTGCCAGCTGACCAGTTGCTGACATGTTTGACCAGTTGCCCGTTTGCACAGGGTTATTGTAGAGAGTTGAGATTTGTTGTATCTTCTTTTATTTAACAATAGCTTTCATACAATATGCTACTTGACCCCCGGTTCCATTTGCAAATTTTGAGTTGTACCCATCCTGATACCCTGCGAGTGCCCCGGGGACACAAATTTTTCATTCAAAATGTGCTGGGCTCCCCTCACAAATTTGATATGTATTCGCTGAGTTTCCTTACCCGACCGTTTGCGAAAAATCTGACCCGGAATCTGACTTTGTAAGGTATAGTATGGAGCTCAATTTCTAACATTTCACGCTTATATCTCCGCAACGGTTGCGATCGAGGATGTATCCCTTTTCGTGTTATGTTCTTTTGGGACAAGGTATCCAACGGCCATAGTCTCGACTCGAAGTCAGAGTTACACTTGGATAGGTTCCCTCGTCAGTCCATTCTACAATGAACTAATGCAACACAAATATACAAAATGCAACTAAAGGGAAAAAAAGAAACGTAGATAATAATTACGTTTTGAAATGTTTCTGAGTCAATATTAACATCGTATGATAAACTACTGTACAATGGTGTCAAAATTGAATATTATTGTTTAGTTGCAATATGTTTCCTCTTATAACTTAGGCACAGGTTTATTCTAGTGATTGTCTTATATAGTCACAAAGTTTTATTTTTTCCACATATTGCTTCTTCGTAATTCGACTTTTGTTTCGACTTGTTAACAGAATAGCCCTCCACAAGTTGTAATAGGAGTTTGGAAAAGTTCCTTGTAACTTTAAATAAGCGCATCCTTACAAAGTACTTTTTGTTCCTAATTCTGCCATCTCTAATACTGTTGGATATAACTAACAATTCATAAAGAAAGTAAAAAAAAAATGTCTGCTTGAAGAGAAATCACTTGAGCTACTTCTTCAGTTAAATATCGTCGTTTGTCTTCAAGTAGCTGTATTTTATGGTTAAAGCACCCATAACCTATTTTGCAGACAACGGATTGCTTTATATCACACTTGCGAGAACTTCTTGATTTACTTGTATAATTAATCGCATCTGGTGTGATGAAACTGTCGCGTAAACTATCACTCCATTTAAGTTATGTAGACGTGTCGGATTCCATCCTTAGAGCTGCTGTTTTCTTTTAAGTAATTGAATAATTTTTTCACATCTGCGGGCTGAGGCAGTTAAATCGTACCAATTTTAAACTCTTCAATTTCCGGTGGGAACACTTGGTCGAAAAAGTGTAAAAGCTTTTTTTTTTCAGGACAGCCATCCTGAGGGAAGTTTCCCTGAATTTTCCTCATTCATACAAGGAAAATGCCGGGATAGAACCTAACATATAGGTCCTAGGCTGCTGTCTTCCTTCCCCAATACTTTCTTCCTTTCCTCGGATAGTGTGATCGACGAGGAACGTCATTCCTCATGCGTAACAGGCTACCATAGCCATAGCGAAAGCCCAGAAACCTAAGCCTAAACTCGACTTTTGTTGCACGTAATGTGGCACAGATCATGTATGAATTTCTAGGTCTTATCCCATATAGCCTCACTGCTGACAAAGGACGTAAATACAAATTAATCATTCAAAAGGAAGTTAGAACAGCGGATAAATCGATTATGACTTACTTAGAAAGGTATTTTCATACATGGTTTCTTTAATTTACAATGCAATTGAGCAAACTAGATGTTGCAGGAGTAATTCGTCTCATTGGTTGCTTGGTTTCAAGAAATTTCACTTCCAGTTCTGAGGTTGCAAAGATGTGCATTCATAGCGTAACGCGGGGTCTGAATCACATGAGCTCCAATTTGGAATTAAAATACCTAGCGTCGTAGATGCATAAATTAACACTATAATCATGATGCTCAACATTTTGATTTGCTTAGGAGCTCACGTTTCTCTCTCGTGAATAATGATGAAAATTCCTTAATGATATATCAAATCAACTTTTACAGTGCCCATATATATGAGGCTTAGAAGTTTCACCATTGTGCAAAATGTCACATGCATATCTCTACTTGCTTTCTATTACCATGTCTGTGATACCTGTAGGGTTGCCTATGAAGCAAAAGTTGAGGATGTCTCGTCTAGGAAAGGGTTGTGGATGTGATATCTCGTCTCGGAAAGTGTATTTGTTTCTATTTGGAGAGCTATGGCTCGACTCCTATCTCGAAAATTATGTATCGCCTCGTCTTTTAAAGTGGGTAATCATACGTACACCTTGTCTCAAAAAGGTTGAGCGCATTCTTTATTGGTGTTTTGAGGCAATAATTTTCTAAGTCCAGCTTCGGGTATCTTCGGGAAAAAGTAAGCCAGGTTCGAACCTCCAAGCCAGCCTTTGCAATCGGGAAAAAGTTTGCAGATTTGTTTTTGTTCTTTTAAATATAATAAGACTTGTTACCAAGTGTTTAAAAAAGCAACATTGATTGAAATACTTAATGATACAATATTTCGAAACCTTTTTTTTTTTAATGTCAGCACATGCTTGTTTGTCATTTAGCTCTCCATACGTAATGGAACATTTAAATACGTTAAAGAATCTTTCCATATGTAAAAGAATGCTCAAAGTTAAGAAATAGAACATAATTATCGCCTGAGTACTAAAATAAAAGTCAAAGTAGAACAGAAACAGCGTTTGTAATGGATATGAATGTCATAATTATCTTGAGATCCGTTATACATCGCTAGAAGCATAATTCCAGAAGTCCTTGTGTTAGCTCATTGGTAAGCTGTCGGATTTCAAATCATAAGGTTGAGAGTTCGAATCCCGTCTAGGTTAACCCTTTTTTTTAAATTATATTTTCCGCAATGCATGAAAAATTATATAAAATAATTACATTAGAATACATAAGTTCTGTATATATAACATAATCATTGCAGAACATAGTAATTATTATGTTTAAAATATAACATCTGAGATAATTTTCACAGTAGGTCGGTATATATGAGGATGTAAATACAAGTTAGGAAAATCATTTAATAGCAATAAATAAGTTATGTAGTGTATTTATTTGCATCTATTTGTCATACAGATGTAACTTCTCAATATTCTCATTACAGCATGTCATTTACATTCGTGAAATACAATATATTCCTACGGATATAGAAAGTGTATAAACAGAGTATCCAAAGTCGTATCCTGCTTCAAGACACATAACTTTTCCCGATCCCCTTAACGTCACGGGAAGAAACACAAACTCTCTTTAGAACGGAATGTCGTTACTTAGAGTCTCATTCGAATACGTTGAATATGCTTTTGTATATTCATCTCTCTCTCTCTCTCTCTCTCTTTCGCTTTGTTTATGTGTGTGTGTTGCGGAATATCCCAAGTTGAATACAACATTTGCCAAGTATATGAGCATCATTGTCATCGAATACCAGAAATTGAAAGTCGTGTTTCTTCAGGTTGGGTTTGCGTGTTCATGTTAGCTCACTGGTAGAGTACGGACTTGCGAATAAAGAGGTCTTGAGTTCAAAGCCTACAGCTAATTATCATTCTTTTGTTAGTAGGATTGCACAGAAATCGGATACAAGGAGTGGTTTACTTCTAGAAATATTTTCAGAAGCGTTTAGGTAGCCCTGAAAAGGGCTGTTTTCGGGAGTTGAGGCGGGGACATTAATATTGTGTCCAAGACCCTTCTGAATTTATTACACGCTCCATTCTTCTGGGCATGGAATCTATTACATGGGTGACAAATCTATCTCCTTCCCCTACCTCCAGCCATGCTTCGGAAACAAGATGCCACAGGTCATCCTGAGTTCTTGGTGGATCTGCCTCAGGCCAACTTTCCCTTAGAGTACGCTTCACTTCTGCCCACATATTTTCCATGAGATTGAGGTCTGCTCCACGAGCGGCCAGTCGATTAAATCAATCTCAGGGTGCCCTGCGAACCATTCCTGAATCACACGGGAAGTATGTATTGGCGACTGGTATTGCTGGAACTGAATTACACCATCAGGCTTAAATACTCGTACAGATAGCACCATGATATTACTGATAATGTCTAAGTACTGAGCATTGTCCAGATGTCCTTCAATTCTATGAAGCTGTCCTGCTCCGCGACTGGAAATCCAACCCCAACATAAAATAGATACATGGCCACTGCGATTGCAAGCAGCCACATATCCATGGTCATATCGGGTGCCTCTCGGACGATACACAAAACGGCGTCCCTCCTTTGATGTTGTGAATATGGATTCATCTGAGAAAACTACGTTTTCCCAATTGAGACCCACATTCGCCTGTGCAAACGCGAGACGGTAAATTTTATGGTCGTCTGAGAGTTTTTCCTTCACGGCAGCAACACGGCCACGTAACCCAGCATGACGAAGCCTTCGCAGAGCTGTATGCTTTCTACCAGGAAAGAGAGAAACTTCCTTTAGCTGTCTAGACGTCCTTAGTGGGTCTAACCGGGCTTCGTTTACTAATCTCGCATCTTGGGCTTCGGTTGACACATGCGGACGACCAGGAGATCGTAAATTATCAGTCTGACCTGTAGCACCATGTTTAAAGAATGAATTGTTATACTGACTTTACACGTATAAAAACATATACCATATACCAAACAGATTGAGCGATATGATGATAGCTGTTTTGAGACAAACTCTTTCGAAGTCCAACTTTGGGTATCTTCGGAAAACAGTAAACTAAAGCTGCTGGTTCGAACCTCCAAAGCCAACCTAAGTAATCGGGAAACGATGTACAGATATGTTTTTCCTTCTGTTAAATATAATAAGACATGTTGAAATGGTATTAAATGAAGAAAAAAGTAACATTGAAATACGTAATGATACAATATTTCGAGACTATGTATTCACACTCTCGTTTCGTCATTGTGATTTCCATACGGAAAAGAGCATTTACGTATGAGCTCAGTTATATTTCAGAAGCAGCTTCCGAAAAGCGGTCATGTTAGCTCAGTGGTACACCACCAAGCGTTTAAATCGTGAGTTCGATACCCGTTCAGGTGAAATTCTTTTATGATATTCTACTTTCCTCAATGCATGAAAATTATGTAAAATAGTTACATTACAATTCATCAGTTGTATATATCAGTTGAATATATATATTCATATCATCAGTTGTATATATTAGTGATGAGCAAATGCAAGACCAAGACCAAGACCGGGGTGGTCTTGGTCTTGGTCTTGCACTGAAACCCTTGGTCTTGGTCTTGGTCTTGGTCTTGGTCTTGCATACCCAGTCTTGGTCTTGGTCTTGGTCTTGCATGCAAGAGTCTTGCAAGTCTTGCATTTAAGAAATCTCAAGCTTTTTATAGGTAAATTTTACTATGGATATAAGGGATAATAAACTCTACAATGCGCCAATGGTAACAGAAATACAATGCATGTTTCTAAATGTAATATAGTTTAACTTTGTGTAAGTATCATGATAGTGTACAACATAGGTGATGACCTTTCCTTTTTTAATGGGTGCCCACGCTTCACTACTTGTAAGATATGCCTAAATCACGTTTCATAACCTGTTTATATTTTTTAACAGATACAACACTCCACTGGTTCCCAAACTGGGGAGGCTACCCCTGAGACGCATGAAAGAAAATCAAGACGGTTCAGATTATTGAAATGTCATAAATTGCAAAATTATTTTTACACTTTAAACGCAACAGATTTTTCTTTTCAATCACGATTAGCTAATCCTTGTATTAATCAACCTCCCAATTAAATATCGAAATTTTGTTATACTGATTCCAATATGTTCTCTATGGGGCAGAAACATTGACATTACGCAAAAGTGATGAAAAAATTGCAGGCTTTCGATACATGGACATGGAGGAAAAAAGAGAGAATTGGCTGTGTTGAACGGACAACGAATGGGAAGGTGTTAAAAAATTATCAGTAGGGAAAAAAATAATTTTAGATATTGTTAAGAGGAGGAAGAGGAACTGGTTAGGATATTGGCTGAGGAGGAACTGTATTATGAGGGACGTGCTGGAGGGTATTGTGGAAGGAAAGAGAGGGAGAGAGCGAAGGAGAACAGTTGAAGGAAGGTATTAAAACAGAAAATTGCTACGTCAAGACGAAGAGACTAGCTGAGGACCACCGAACGTCGAAGCTTCTCAGTTGCAGCAAGCAACCTGCAAATAATGACAGAATACCTATTATGAAGATGATGATATATTTAGCAAAACTGACTAAAAAAGAGAGAGAAAATTAAAATAATAATTATTATAATCAAACCTCTTAATATTTTAGAATAATTTGAGTGAAAACTGAAAACGATTCAACTGTCTATGTCTTTTGTGTAAATTCAATCTATATAAGTACTTTTAACCTGTATTGGAAATACAAGATAACGGCATCAAACTCCAAGTTATTTGAAGTCTCACTTGTGAATATAGATTACTAGCATCAATTACCCACTTCATTGGGTTAAACTTAAAATAATAATAATATATTTCATTAGTCAGTCACTTTTTTTTATTAGTAAAGCGCTCTCTGATATCGGTCATTTTCGATTATTTTTTTTATTTCTCTCTCCTCCTCCCCCCTAGTTGCGGGGCTGAATTTGAATTTAAACGGCATCAGAAGTGTCACTGTTCGTCTCAGAGACCCCAAAAACTAAGGACTCGGCACTAATATCGGTCATTTTCAATAAACTTATATATCTCCTTCATCCCCATGTTGCGAGGTACGGCATCGGAAGTGTCATTGTCCATCTCAATGACCTCGAAAACCATGAGTTCCACATTGATAATGGTAATTTTTGATAATTTTATATATCTTGTTCCTCCTCCAAATTGCGGTGCTGAATTTGCATTTAAACGGGATCGGAAGTATAACTGTCCACCTTAGCGAAGCCGAAAACTATGGATTCGACAATAATATTTGTCATTTTCGATCATTATTTTGTATCTCCCTCTCCCCAAGTTACGAGGCTGAATTTGGTCGTAAATGGCATCGGAAGTGTCAGTATTCAACTCCGCGAACTGGAAAACTATGGATTCAACAATAATATTTGTCATTTTCGATCGTTTTTATATATGTATCTTCTTTTCCCTCCGCTAAGCTACGGGGCTGAATTTGGATTTAAATAGCATCGGAAGTGTCACCGTTTATCTCAGCAACCCCTAAAACTATAGAATCCATTTTAATATCGGTCATTTTCGATCATTTTTAAATATCTTTCATTCCCCCTCCCCTAAACTGCACCGTCAAAGTGATATGACAGAAACCACCTCAGGTCCGATCCTCATCTATGTTGCAAATGAGATCGAATTCGGTTGGGTGGTTCAAGAGTTATTAAATTTTATTTATTTTTGTACATTTTCCATCCCCACCTCCTACTGTCAAAATGATTTGATAAAAAAAACACCCCAATTCAAAACCTCATCTATGTTGAAAATTTGATCGAGATCGGTCTGCTGGTTCAAGAGATTAGGAGTCACAAAAATAGTCACTTTCAATATTGTTGTAGTATAATGTTATATCGTTCATTTCTCGATGTGCCGTATACCTAAGGAGGCTAAAAGTTATATTAATAAACAATTATTCAATGGATAAACATCCACCCATGAAATCAAACTTGCGGTCACATGCACTAAGTTTTTGTCAATGTAATGAAAATGTTATTTCGATATTAATTTTATAATCACACATTGGAAAATTTTCAACGGATACTTGAGTCTCGGAGCCAAGGCACCCATGTAGTCGACGCCTATGTTGTACGATATTACCGATGTTCAATACTACATTTCTTTTTAGTTTTGGAAGAAGAACACCACTAATATGCTTTGAAATGAAATGAAGTATCTAGTTTAATGTCCAACGATTGTGCACCAAGGCTAAGGGAGACATTGATGATGAGAAATGACTGAAATGGTGGAATGCAGAATGTAGGAGGAAACGAAATAACACCGAGAAAACCCACGCACACGCTGTTTGTCCACCAAAAAAGCTCACATGATGCGAGATGACACCTGTGTGGCTTGAAAACGAGTAATATCTACAGAAAACGGGAACAACCAATTCAGAAAACGACATACTATTGCTATAAGCTACAGGGGCAGATCGACTCACACGGATTGCATAAACTACTGGGAACACATTCACTCCAGCAGCATTTTTACTGGTGAAGCCAAGAAATATATCTCCTTTTTTACATTATATAAACAAATTCAAGTAGTGCCGGTACTTGTGCAAGACTCTTGCGCAAGAGTCTTGGTCTTGGTCTTGGTCTTGAAGGTATGGTCTTGGTCTTGGTCTTGGTCTTGCACCCCTTGGTCTTGGTCTTGGTCTTGCATCGGGATTCCTGGTCTTGGTCTTGGTCTTGCATGCAAGACTCTTGCAAAAACTTCAAGACCAAGACTCTTGCGCTCATCACTAGTATATATCAGTTGAATATATATATTCGTATCATTTCACGACATAAGTAATTCTTATCTTTAAAATATAACATCTGAGGTATTGACAGAACGTCGGTGTGTTATGTGTGAATATTGAATACAAATTTAAAAAATCGTGTAATAGCAATAAATAAGTTATGTAATGTATTTATTTGCAGCTACTTTCATCGCAGATAACTTCTCAATATTCGCATTACAGCATTTAGGTAGAGCATATCGAAAATCGGATCGTGGTCCAAGACAAAAAACTAGCTAGCCCCAAGCTGTCACGTAAGAAATTCGCGAATCGCAAAAGTAAAGTGAAGAGATTGAGAGCGGTAATTCCTTAATCGCTCTCTCTCAACTCTCTCTTATCTGCATTTATACACATAAAAGTGTATGTATGTATGTTCCAACATAACTCATGTATGCCTAGACCATGGTTTCTCAACCTGGGAGTCGCGGCCCCTAGGGGATCGCGAAGATAGGCGGAAGAGATAAATATAGTTAGAATCTAATACCAGAAATTATTTTTAAATATTATTTTTAATTTTGTTCTGATAGGCATACTTTTATTTTTTATACATACTGTAAAGAACAATAAAAAATAAGTCTACTGAACATTTTCAAAGGGTGTAGAATTCGTGTTACTATTCGGTTCAAAGTCTCTTGTCGTCGCGAATTCTGTCGAGAAATTTGAAGCTTAAAATATACAAAACGATAATCATGCCTGTTGTTCTGTATGGTTGCGAAACATGGTCGCTTACTTTGAGGGAAGAACATAGACTGAAAGTATTTGAGAACAAGATCCTTAGACGAATATTCGGACCCAAGAGGAACGGGAATGGAGAATGGCGGAAACTTCATAACGAGGAATTACATAATTTATACGGTTTACCCAACATTCTTAGGGTCGTCAAGTCTAGAAGGCTTAGATGGGCAGGTCATGTAGCTAGAATGGAAGAAAGTAGAAACGCTTTCAAAATCTTGACTGGAAGACCAATCGGAAAACGACCATTAGGAAGACCTAGGCGCAGATGGGAGGACAATATTAAGATGGATCTCGCTGAGATACGAATATACAAAGTAGAAACTGGATCCAATTGGCTAAGTATAGAAGTCAGTGTAGAGCTTTTGTGAACGCGGCATTGAACCTCCGGGTTCCATAGGCCATAGAGTTAGTTAGTTAGTAGAGTTGTTTAAAAATGAATTTAAATCAAAGAGGTATGATATAAAACTAATGAGAACTGTATATAGAAATACTAGAAAAATACACATGCAACAAAACCTGCACATTGAAATACAATTAAAATTAAAACCTAATGAGACACCTAAACATGGTGTAATTTCACTAGTTCAGCAATGTCCGGTTCAATCTTCATGACGAACATTATCAAGCCATTTTCAACTGATAAGCGATTTCTTATCTTTGTTTTAATGTTTACCATAAAAAAACACACTTTCGCACAAGTATGATATAGCAAATGGAATTATTACTTTTAAAGCAGCAATCCCCAGACCAGGATATTCTTCTCTCCTCATCAGGCAGAACTTGTCCAAGTCTTCGTTACAAAAAAACAGTTGCAAAGACTTGTCGCATAATCATTCTATTATTTGGTCAAGAAGTTGTGGGCTTAGATCGGATACGTTAATGGCCTCTTCAATGAAGGAGTTTAACATCCATCTTGAACCAGCACCTTCGTCGTTGGGAATATAGATATTACAGTTACTGTATCCACTGTCAGTGCCGGGAGCCGAAAAAAGGGGCCACACATTTCGGAGGAAGTGTGTTACTCATGTTAGGAAAGTGCATGTGCACATGTGTAAAATAGAAGGAAAAACGTAATAAAATGTGCTCAAAATTAAGGAAAGGTAGGGTTTATTTTGAAAATGTTATTGAGCTTCGTGCCAACCATGGTGGCGCTTCGTAGCTAGTCTGTCGACGTCACTCATATATACGGTGACATCGTACTATACTCTCGCCCCGGGCGCTGATTTTCCATGGCACTGTTCACTATAAACAAAAAAATGGATTCTACTATTATAGAAATAGGTATGTTAAAAATCCCACACAAGCTTATTATAAAACAAATTAGAAAAGGGTCGCTGGCAAGAGCGTGTGATAAAAGGGGATCGTGATAGGAATTAGATTGAGAACCACTGGCCTAGAGTAATTTTAACCACATTTCTTATAGTTTCGAAAAGAGTGCTGTCGGGTTGCCTATGGTGAATGGGAGGGGGATACATATAAAAGATTGCTATTCATAGTTTTCGGGGTCGCTTAGATAAATAGTGAGACTTTCAATTTCGCTTAACTCCGATTAAGCTCTCATTAGTAGTGATGGGCACGAACGACTTTTCTTTGAAACTCGACTCGACTCGAAACAGACATCTTTGAGGTCTACTCTTGGACTCGGCGCGAAAAATATCTTCCAACTCGACTCGGATTAGAGTCAAGTCGAACCAAAACGAGCAAAATCCTGTGTGTAGTCCTACCTAGACAATACATAGACAATAATTATTCTATCATCAATTATACTACTATTACTACAAATAATAATAATAATAATAATAATAATAATAATAATAATAATAATAACAATTATTATTATTATTATTATTATTATTATTATTATTATTATTATTATTATTATTATTATTATTATTATTATTATTATGACAACACCGTGTACAAACATGAACAATAGATGATTAGTAAAGGAATACTAAAAACTAGTTGACTGCCGACATCGGTAGTCATGAACTCTACAAGGCAAAGACATCGTTCATTACTCTAAGCTGTAAGCGTCGGTGAACTACAGATGGTCAACTATTGACCTCTCGCCAGAAATTGGTGGCCCGCAGCGACGATCCGTGGTGGCCCAAGTTCCATTTTGAAAACTTTACTACCAGCAGCAGAGACGCGATGAAACGCCAACGAACCACAAAATTACTCTTCCAAAATATGTCAAAATGCCTATATGTGTGATTTGTTTATATTTAGGTGAATAAAAAAAACAAAACAAATACTATGGTGGACGCAAACTATCAATATTACGCTTACTAGGCACGTGTTCTTCTGACTTCCCCACGGAAACGATCATAAAAAGCTTGGTTGTTGAAGGATAAATCATTGACGTCTTAATTTAGCCAATCAGACAAACCCCTACATCTCGAGTTCTAGAAGGTGATACCGTGAACCGTTTCAGATTTATTGCTTCCTGGTGGAGTACTATCCATGAGCAAAATTTGAGCATAATAGCCGACATGCATCTTCGGTGCCTCTTCTCTTTAGTACACTTTTAACCAGAGATGGTGTGGGTCAATGAAAATTTGATCCACGACCCACTATGACCCACTATCACCCACCACCCAAATGCCCCATTGGCCCACTCTGACCCATCAACCATCGTGATCCACTCTGACCCACCATCAACTATGAACCAATCTGAACCATTGTGACCAACTCCGACCCACCAAAACCCATCGACATAAACACTGACCGATGGCCCACGTCCTCCTCTCCATTGGCTAAAGAGGTTACACTTGTCATAAAACAAGACTGTGAAATTATCACTTACCGGAGTTTGAATTTCTACCGTTAATGGCTCAAGCACCTCTCTGTTACAATACTGGTGGGTCTGACCTTTACGATATATAATGGCAAAGTGTTTCTCATCTTCCAAATTAAAATGAATTTAAATTTATCATATATAATTATTTCTTTGTTGCCTTACAGACACATTTCAGTAGAAAATAGGGTGAAATTTGAAAGTTTCAAATCAAGGAAAAGTAGACCAAAAAAAAAGTAGTAAAAAAAAAAGAGAGAGAGAGAGAGAGAGAGAGAAACTAATTTTCTATATAATTAAGCATGCCGTACTAATTGAAAATGCCCATGTAATTAAGTTTAGAATACAAATTTTATGGCCATTTTTCTCTAACTTTATGGCTTGATTGCCTTATGCTCGGAACGCTCCATATATTAAACACCAGCTTCAGCAATTATAAATAGAAAGCAGTGGGTATAAAATTCAAAAAGAACTTTAGTTTGCATTACTCAATTTGTTTCTCAACTAATATCAATCGTTTTCGATTATTTTTACAAATCAACCCACTACCAATTTCCAATATATAGACAATGCACCCCCGTCCCCCGCTCATAAAATATAATTTTAAAAAATGCCAGGACATATTCTCTTTATTTATAAGAAAGAGTTATATTCTGAATTTCAGCTCTCAGTTGAACGGCTTGTGAGATACTAAATTTTTTGCAAAAATTCGGACTTCTACTCCCCCTAAGGATATGTATTATAATGAAAGTGACACACGTATGATAACTTCCCAGTTGGGATTGGAGCCTGATTATATACCAAACGTCAATTCATTTGACTTTGCAATTTGACCGTGATGATTACGCAGACATAGTTACTTTCAATTTTTTATGATACATATCCTTATTTCATATGTTACAGATGATTCAAAAATATTTTTTCAAGCAGTTAGCTCATCTAGAATCTCACAGGCAGCATCCCAAAATCCAACTTCTACTATCCTATGACAATCCAAAAGTGACTGAACTTTTTTTATTAGGAACAAATGACAAAAGAAAAATGGAGAGCTTGAAAGTAAAATGTAGAAAAGCTCGGTGCCCCCAATAACTATATATATCTCCGCCCCTTCATCCCGAACTTAAAAATAAAACTTAATTCGAATATGGTAAATTAGTGAATTTATTACAGTTAAATTCCATTCACTACATGCTACAGCTACAACTATGTAACAAAAAATAACAACTGTGAAACATGTTCTGAATTACTATTAGATTTCTTACGCTATTATTAAACATATTAGAATAGTAAAAGAGGATTGTTCGTGAAATAGTATATTTGCTCTTGATTTATATCTTTTTCATACGGAAAAAATTAAAATATTATTCAAGTTTTAAACTTTGCACTCTGCAAATATGTTGCCCTCTAGGCAATGGGACTAATGTGAAATGTGGACTAATGTGGACTAATGGGAAATGCTGCACTGTTAGCGGCGCTGAAAACTTACGATTCGATTCTAATATCGAATGATTTCGATATCTTTATGTCGCTACATAACCACCCTGGGTGCTAATGGGAGCTTAATTGGACTTGAATTGAAAGTAGAACTATTCACCTAAGCGACCACGAAACTATGGATTCGATACTAATATCGACCTGTTTCTAGCATTTTTGATATGTATCCCGACAGTACTCTTTTTCCAGACTGTAAGAAATATAGTTAAAATTGCTCTAGATATATCAGAATTATGTTGAAATACAAACATAAATCCACTTTTATATTCTGTATAAATAGAGAGTGAGCGAGCGAGCGAGCGAGAGAGGGCGACTCAAGGCTTCACCACTTCTACATTGCAAAAGCATATATCAGGAATTGAATTGAAAATCTATGTAAAGACTTTCTGCTGTGGCATGCTTCATAAGGACAATTCCAGTCTGCTCACGTGACCTTTGGGGTTCATGAATTTTTTTGCGAGCGTTCCGACTTTGGATTCTCTGTTTATACCTTCTGTTTATGCATCGAATAACTTTTCAAGAACATAAATGACATTCTGTATTATGAATGTTGAGAATTACCCTCTATATGACAAATAGCTGCAAATAAATACACTACATGATTTATTTATTGCTATTGAACGAGTTTCTTAACTTGTATTTACATCCTCATATATAATACCGACCTACTGTGAAAATTATCTCAGATGTTATATTTTAAACATAATAATTACTATGTTCTGCAATGATTATGTTATATATACAGAACTTATGTATTCTAATGTAATTATTTTGTATATTTTTCATGCATTGCGGAAAATATAATTTTAAAAAAGGATTAACCTAGACGGGATTCGAACTCTCAACCTTATGATTTGAAATCCGACAGCTTACCAATGAGCTAGCACAAGGACTTCTAGAACTATACTTCTAGCGATGTATAACGGATCTCAAGATAATTATGACATTCATATCCATTACAAACGCTGTTTCTGTTCTACTTTGACTTTTATTTTAGTACTCAGGCGATAATTATGTTCTATTTCTTAACTTTGAGCATTCTTTTACATATGGAAAGATTCTTTAACGTATTTAAATGTTCCATTACGTATGGAGAGCTAAATGACAAACAAGCATGTGCTGACATAAAAAAAAAAAGGTTTCGAAATATTGTATCATTAAGTATTTCAATCAATGTTGCTGTTTTAAACACTTGGTAACAAGTCTTATTATATTTAAAAGAAGAAAAACAAATCTGCAAACTTTTTCCCGATTGCAAAGGCTGGCTTGGAGGTTCGAACCTGGCTTACTTTTTCCCGAAGATACCCGAAGCTGGACTTAGAAAATTATTGCCTCAAAACACCAGTAAAGAATGCGCTCAACCTTTTTGAGACAAGGTGTACATGCGGTCTTTTGCAAGTTATCTAGCCGATTACTACTTTCCTTGGTAATACGTGCAGCCTTTTCTGAACTCCGTAGCAGAATAGTTTTCCAACTAACTGATGAATGACATAGGGGCGCGGTTACACAATCAGAGCCAAGGCAGAGAGAAGAGGTTGAGCAAAGAAAGGGAAGAAACGAGATAGATGTAATGAAATAAAACAAATATTGACAGAGTATGATATTAATAATGTATCAGCGAGTAGTGTATTTGCAAAACCATCGACTATACCTTGTTTGCCTGCCACCACTGTCTTCTATTAATGTTAGCCTATATTTGCTGTATTATTTTTATTTTATCGGTGTAGTTTACTGAAAACACGAGCAGCGCCTGCAACGTCACAGAGTATCTAATAGAAAATGACTGCTATCGTTATTTTTTTTAAAGAGTAATTTTGAATATTTGCATAACTCCATAGCGGATTAGTCGTTTTCTTGTTTTTATAAAGAATCACACACGCCCATGTTTGTTAACAATAACCACATTTATTTACGGTAGAATACTACACCTCACGTTGGATTACTACAAGAAGCAGGTGACGGACCACAAGCCCCACCTACAAGTCCGTAACGACATAAGAGCAGCAGCGCCACCACCGCCCGGAGCGCCTATATAAGGAAGAAGATTCTACGGACAGGCACTAGTCTGCGATTGGTCTCCTTTCCTCTAGCTTGCCTGGAACTCTAGGAGAAACTCAACCTCAAAGACTCTAGTCTGCTGCAGGACTCTACGCTTCCCTTCCACCTGGCTTAGCTTGATCGGAGTTCTGTCGGGACCCCAACCTCAGTTGCTTATTCTGCTTCGGGGCTCTGCGACCTTTAACCGCCTCACTGCTTGCTGTGGAACATTGGGGTTTCTTACACCACTCTACTTAGCTTGCCCGGAGCTCTGTACAGATCCTGTCCTAAGGCTGTAAGGTCTTGGGCTACATTTTTGTATCTCGCATTTGAGAAATAAAGTTATATTGTAGTATTTTTATAAACACTGTTGTATTATATTAGAGGATTTTTATAATAAACTGGTAGCGGGAGTCGATTCCGGACTCTGATTTACTCAACCTAGCTCTACCTACCCCTTCAAAGGGAAGAACTTTTACAGTACATGTGATCTTTATCTGAGTGTTCTTTAGCTAGTGCTTTTCAATTTAAGTGACATTTCAGGTCTGTTTAACCGGCATAGATTCATACTCATTCTTCGTCTATATCTGAATATCAGAATTAAACATCCAGAAAGTATAATGCAAATGTCGATGCCGTATGTGTCGTTCATTTGCTTTAATCGTTAACGATAAATTTTCTTACCATATTTTTTTCTCGAAAATAAAAATCATAGCATTCATTTACATTCACCGTAATATTATCAGTTTTGAGCTGTACACCGACTAAAGGGTCGGCCTTTTGTGAATTGAATGTCCATTGTCTCAGTGATGGGTTATACGAGACGAACAAAACCGATCATTATTTTTTGTTAAGTTCTTTTGTCTCTTCCCAATGTCTGTAAACGTTTTGCACCTGTCCATATATACGTACGTTGTGAAGTTGAAATCGAATTGGCTCTGGCAATTTATTAAATGACTCGTATCTTTTGGAGACATCAACAGCAACTCAACATTTTGGAGGCAGTCTTGTAAATTGATTATTTTTTTTTCTGAACCAGGACATGGATTTAAGAACCAACCGCTGTTCAGGAATATGTAGCTTGCGTAAGAATGTCAAATAAAATTATGTATACACCTGTACGTTTTAGATTACAGAGTTTTTGTAAAGCAAGTAATCTCACAAAAACGATAATATGAAAGGTATAAAAACACAGTAGAGTATTGATAATTCGATACAGTGATATTTTGTTCACCAATCTCTAGAAGTCTTTAGTGTTATATTACTAATCCTATGTTACCTCCAAATTTATAACTTTTGCTTAGGCGCTGATCAGCCAGAACTTCCTCTTTTACAGCCTATGTACACGGCAAAAGTGCGAAATGATGAAACTTGTAAAATACATTTTGTAGCAAACTATCTCCACTCACTAGTCCCGTCTCTCACGTTTTAACTTTTTATTTTTTATGTTTTTAATTTTTTTTTAATGTTGCAGAAACCAAAGAATTCATAAGTGACGGAAGTCTAATTGAACGTCTTTTTTCTTTTTGCAAACTATTCAGCATCTAAAGACATGCTATGACTATTCGTAGCATTCTACCAAATTCGAAATGATTCAAATTTACTTCCGGTTTCAGTGCCGGTTTCAAGTTTATTGCAATAGAATGAAAACAGTAACAACTAGCGAGAAACGGTGTTTTGTAATGTATATATTCCGCGTCCAAAGACAACAAACCATTACTATCCAAAACACTTTACCAAAACCGGAATTGGACTAAATTTACCATTTATATGGTTTGAATACTGATTTCCGTAGAGCCTTCCTTTGGCAATTGCTTCAGCGTCCCAAAAACTCTCCGTTAAAACTCTATTAAAAACAGAAGTGATTTAAATTAGCTATTTCTGATTTCAGTTGTTATCCCAATTGAACAAAACTGGTAACATATAGCGAAAAACGGTCCCTTTATAAACGACTCAGCGTCTCGAAACAACGTAACATGGCTATTGACAACACTGTATTAAAACAGCAAATGGCTCAAATTCACTTTTACTTCTGGTTTCAATACTAATTTATATAGAGCAAAACCGGTAAGAAATATCGAGATGCGGTGTTTTGCGATCGATTCAGCTTGCCAAGAATGATTTTCATATTTTTAGTTAACTTTCTGTTTCAACTGAACGTGATTCAAATTAACCAGTTCTGGTTTCAAACTCTACCACCATAGAATGGTAATTGGTAACATAGCGACATATGGATTTTGCAATCGATGGAACTTCTCAGTTGTGTGTATATATATAATCTCATTTCAACGCGCAACACTATATCGAAACAAGAAGTGGTTGGATTTACTAGTACTTCTAGTTTCAGATTTTCATAGAACAAAACACTGTAAAAGCTATCGAGATTATTTCAATCAATTTAGCATCCCAAGAATAGGTTATGTCTCTTCCCTTAACCTTGTATTCAAACCAGAAGTGGTTCAAATTAACAATTTCTGGTTTCAACCTTTATCGCCATAGAACACAAGCAGTAAAGGGTAGCCGGTCTTAGTGAAATTTCCTTATTAGAAGGTACTGACGCGGCTCCTTCGGAGGGTTTTGTACTAATATTACCGGTTCAGTAACATTGTATTTGTTTTTACTTCATTTAATATATATATATATATATATATATATATATATATATATATATATATATATATATATATATTCATTTACAAAATTATTGGAGGTCCCATGGGGAAAACTACAAAATTCATGCTACATATGAATGTGTGTAAGAATGTAACATACGTGTAATGTTGTAATTGTAATGTTAAAATTTGTATATAGTAGGTATGCTGTCCAATATGGTGAACTTAATGTTTCGTCCGTTGTCATTATACTTACATTTTTTATTATATATCTACATTATAGACATACTTAGATTAATTAGGTGCTAGTACCATCATATCAGTTTGAATGAAACTGATTCATTGGGGTAATTGAAGAGCTTAACTGCTGTTCCCAAAATAAAAATTGTATTCTTTACTCAACTATTATAAAATGAAAGTTCATTTTTAACGACTGTTGATAATTTGGACTGATTTTTTTCTATTATTATTTTAATTACATTTAGAAAATTGCGAATACGTTCCGCAAAGCTGTAAGATCTATGAGCTCTTCACCAAAACCCACTTTTTTTACTAACACAACTTCCATTACTACCCAAAAGCCCTTCTTAGACTGTCAGAGTGAATTACCGTTTTCTTTTCTTCTGAAAGAGCATTCTGGTCTCAGGTACATAAAAGAAAGAAAGCAGTTTCTGTACAACTCGGAATTCAACATAGGCAATAAAAGTAGCTGTGTTTTCCTTTTTCTTTATTTTATTTTTTTAAACAATAAATAAATTCTATTTACTTCTCCAATTAGAATTTTACAAATTATCTACCGTACTTGCATTAAATTATCCGTAATAACTCAAGGTTTCCCATCGGTTAAGTCGATAAAGGAAAACATATGTCTTGTATATTTCCTTTGTATTTCTAAGATTGAACGGCAATGTTGTAGTGTTTTTAGTATCTACGTGATACTAAAGCCCAAAACTGCAAACGACTGTAATGCGTTCTTCGTTGTTGATTGGGTGCTTTTTAGTCTGTCTTTACGCAAGAACTTTTATATTACTCCATAATTCAAAACTTTATATGTAACTAAAACTATATCCACTATGACAATTAAATGTCGACAGAAAGTAGGGAACTCGTGTTATTATTCAGTCCAAACTCGTTTGTCTTCGCGAAATCTGTCGAACAATTTGAAGCTGAAAATATATAAAACGATAATTATACTTGTGCTGTATGGTTACGAAACATGGTCTCTTGCTTTGTGGGAAGAACACAGACAAAATATTTGATAATAAAATCCTGAGGCCAATATTGAGACTCCAAAAAAAAAAATACGGAAATGGCGGAAACTTCATAACAAAGAACTTCCTAATTTATATCGTATACCTGGCATTATTAGGGTAAAGACATGCCGAAGATACCTCACGGTCAATGTCGAGATTTAAGTCGCTATTACTACCTCGATGTCTAGGTTGCGATGGATGAAGGGCGCACATAGCGAAGAGGTCACGTCTTTGGTGTAAGTTCTCAGTTTGAGGAGAAACATTGCTATGATGCGTGTGAGAATTAGTTTCGTGTTAATTTTAGAAGCCTTTATTGAGTTATGATGTTGCTTCACATCATAAAAATCACTACGAAAGAACATTTTGATATTGAAACTAGCAAACAATTCATAAACAGGTATGAACGCGAGACGAGGCATGAGAAGTGCAACAGTCTCGTATCGTGTTTTGCAAAAAAATATTTGATTCACGTAATTTTGCGTAAACACAATCTGTCAGAGGATTGTGTTTACAAATTTTCTTTCTTGTTGTACCTTTTGTTAACCTTTCTTACTGTTTTGTTTAATATAATGTTGCTTATTTATCTTTAAAAATAAAACGCAACATCATTTTTCTGTGGCTATAACGATTAATTGCATTTCAATAGGCAACTTATTTTGGTTCACGAACACGTTATGAAAAGATCGTGATCTTAGATTCCACGTATTTCATATTAGAAAATTCGATTGGGAATACGAGAGTTTCAAGATATACTGTACATAGAGACACTGTATAGGCACTAGATAGTGTATGTATAGTGTCTGATGAAAAATATGGTAGATATACGAAACGGTAACACATTGTAATTTAAAATACGATGTATGTTGAATTTTTGTCAGTATTTCTTTTGTTACAATGTCCAAGTGGAAAACAAATATTAATTTCGTATTTTTATATACTACTGTAAGTATATTGTAAATTGATATGCAGTATTTCTTGAGTTGATCTGATTTTGAGTTTAACGTCCCTTTCAGCAGCGAGGCTATATGAAACGTGAACTTACTAATTAATGTGAAATCCGAACCACAGAGGCTCCCGCTGTGAATCGAACCCGGGTCTCCCACACCAAAGGCGTGTACGCTAACCGCTTAGGCACGAAGGAGCTCTTTGTGATACGAAGAGTCAGTCCCTCGTTTGATCACAAGCTGTATGAGTGAAGTGGACAAGATCATGTTAGTAGATTTTTATTTGTTTCCCGAGCGGCCCCAAGTTCAATTCCGGTGGAGACACTCTCTCTGAACGGTGTAATATTTTTTTTTTCAGGCCAGATATTCTGAGTGAGATATTCCTGGGTTTTCCTCATTTACACCAGGCAAATGTCGGGGTGGTACCTGATATAATCATCCCAGACCGTTTCCTTTACCAATTCATTTCTTCCTCCTCAATTTCCCGGGCAGTGTGATTACCAAGTGATGTCGTCCCTCATACGTGACACGCTAACATGGCTATAGATCCCGAAAGCCCAGAAATCTAAGTTCTAGTCCTAATCCTTGTTTCCTTGTTTTCTCTCACTTTCATGTATTGTCAATTATTCCAATACTATTCTCTTGTCTTCATCATATATACCCCTTAACCTTTAGGCCAGAATCGTAAAATATTATTTTATTTTTGAACTGTTATGTGTACAAACCTGATGCTCTGAAATATCCAAACTTTTTTGTCTTTCACTTTGAACCATTAGATTATTATTAATTATGTATTAGCAATGATATGTTTGATGAACATCGCTGTCACTCTAAAGAGATTAATATTTTGCATTAGCATCCATCCACAGTATTTGTGTATGTGTTTTTTTTTTAATGTATTACTACTTTTTCCACTACACAAAGTATTTTTGTGTGTACAGAATAAACTAAACATGACATTCATAGTCACGTATATTTAACAATGAAACTCAGGTAAACATCACTCAGATAATGTTGTGAATAGAGTGTAGCTAATTTCCACTATAGTAAACGTCAGTATAGACTGAGCATGTTGATGGAACGTGTGACAAAATGTTGTAAATATGTATTTATAGAAGTAGCCTAGAAGATCAAGAAGGAATCCAGAGAATTATCTAACTTGATTTTTTTCCCTCCTGAGTATCTGAAAAGGTAAGGTAATTAATGCCGTATCAAAATATTGATCTTGAAATTAAATGTGTGATTGAAAAAAAGCAGTAGTTTTGCAGTAAACATTTGCCCGTACTCTTGGTCCGTATGTGAGCTTATTCATCAGAACGTCTTTTCTATACGGTTGTTGATACGATTTGATTGATTTGTATTTATGTAATTTGGTAGAAGTAAGGCTTATGTAGGACGAGATAAACAGCTTAAAGTGAAATCTAAACCTCATTCGATGCTCTCCCACCAGAGACCCTGTGCGAGAAAGCAAACACACACTAACCACTAGACCAACGAGGAGAGATTACGAGTGCGAGTTAGGAAGATTTTCAAAAAAACAAAAAGTTTTTCTTTTTCTTATGTGGATTCTTATGTTAGATTAGCTACCCAACCTACGTATCTGTCTTAAACACTGCAAGTTCCATGTTTACCTCTGTGATGGTGGTAGCGATTCAATCTCAATAATAATAAAATAAAACAAAAACGAACCTGAGAAGTGTTTCAAACCATTTTCTTTATTAATATTTTTATTAGAGATAAGCACTGTCTCATGTATCCTTGGATGAAAATAAATGTTAACCTTCAATCGATTGGCCCCTTAGTTTTGTAATACGTACATTTCGTGAGTTTAATCCTGGGTTGGATTTCAGATGCGGAGGTATACGGACAAAATCTCGCGGCCGAAACATCGCCGCCCAGAATCTCGCCGGCCAAAACCTCGCGGGACAAAATCTCGCCGGGCCAAAACCTCGCGTGGCCAAAACCTCGCCGCCCAAAACCTCGCGGGACAAAATCTCGCCAGGACAAAACCTCGCGTGGCCAAAACCTCGCCGCCCAAAACCTCGCGTGGCCAAAACCTCGCCGCCCAAAACCTCGCGGGACAAAATCTCGCCGGGCCAAAACCTCGCCGTGCCAAAACCTCGCCGCGAATGAAACTTTTCTTTAAAATTAACCCAATGTGTTTCCTAATATTCAATTCCACATTACATATAATAATCATAGTAATAATAATAATAATAATAATAATAATAATAATAATAATAATAATAATAATAATAATATACAAAACATCGGGCTTTCTCGGGTTATTCCCGTTTCCTCCCACTTTCTTTATTCGATCATTTTCTTCATCCTTGTCATCTACGTCTCCTTTAACCTATAGGACATAATCAAGGGACGTCGTAAAAACTCATATATTGTTTCATATTTTCATAAATATTATTAGATTTTTGTTAAAATTTTAAGTTTTTGGATGTTCCAAAGTTCAAGAAACTAACCTCGTTAGTTGTCATTACTTTCCTTATGCAGATTTTCTTTCCCTATAACCGGTTTAAAAACATCCTGTCGTCCTACCTTCACATTGTAATCCTCTAATACAGAAATAGAATTTTCATATGGTATCGCGGGACTTGGTCAAATACCCGTGATACTTCTTCTGAAACAGCGTCTTTTATACCGTCGTCCTTATCATCTGTTGGAACATTTACATTTTGGTCAGGCGAGATTTTGGGTATGGCGATATTTTGGGGCGCGAGGTTTTGGCCCGCGAGGTTTTGGGTGGCGAGGTTTTGGCCAAGCGAGGTTTTGGCCCCGCGAGATTTTGGCCCGCGACGTTTTGGGCGGCGAGGTTTTGGCCAGGCGGGGTTTTGGCCCGGCGAGATTTTGTCCCGCGAGGTTTTGGGCGGCGAGGTTTTGGTCAGGCGACGTTTTGGTCCGCGAGGTTGTCGCCGCGAGATTCTGGCCGCGAGGTTTTGTACCCAAACCAGATGCGGATGCATTGAAATAATTATTTGTCACCTCATTTTCTTTAAATAACTTTTTAAATATTAAATATTTTAGATACAATTTCTGCACTACTCTAGTTAAATTCAGGGAAAACTCTGGAAAATTCCAGAACGAGCAGTCTTTTCCGTTGTTCGAACTCATTTCTAATGTGCTATTTTACGTTAGAAAGCTTTTATTGACATAAATTGTCCGCTGTTTCTACTTTATTTACTATAATTATTAGCATCAACCATATTGTAACAAATGCCGTTTTCCTCTTTTTTGAATAAGGTCAATAGCAAGATCGGACGTGGATTTAGTTTTGCTGAGAAGTAAAATATCCGCTACAAATAGTATCCATTAATGGTTGTGTGAACTGCGATTCCCTACTATTTGTACACGTGAGCCAACGTTTCATCTCACCAGCGTTATAAGCAGCGGTAATCTAATGTTCCTCTTGTTTACTTCCCCGCGAGTGAATCGTTGTTGTAATGCTTCTGTCTATTAAAACTTGGCTAGTTCAGAACAATGTCATTTTACTCGTTTCCAGGGACTAAATTAGTTGCAGTTAACGAGTTTGTAAACTAGTTATCAGGTGGCATTCTTATAGCTATTCTTCGATGTTTCACTAGCATAGAATCACACGATAACCCAGATGAGCAATACTTGTTAGGACAACTATGGACAAGCTTCAAATATTTGATAGAATTGTCCTACAGAGGGCATTAGTGAAAAAGAAAAGCAATAACTGCTACTAATTTGTGCTATATGTAGACTGTAAAATTAGTTACTGTGAAAAAAGGAAAGTGTGCTTCCAAAATCCGAAATTACAAGTCGATCAGAATCCTACTATTTGAGAAGTGTATTTTCTCACTAGTGCCATCTATACAACAACTCTATCAATATATATAATCATAATCGAACTCATCCTGTCTGGATGAAACTTGGCTTGGTGGTAGACTTTCACCTCCTATAATGGCGTGTGAAATATTTGACGCGTATGGTGTTTGTTCCCGGGTTAGGGTCCATTACATATAGGAAGAGAACTTGATAAACATTTTCGAAAAATGGTTTTAACAAAAATTTGCTTTAAAAATCCAATCCAGGACGACTTTTTTTTTTTTTTTAATTGGAAAACTTTCAGTAGTCAAGAATTGAAATATTATCGGGAGGTTTGCCAGTAGTGAGAATTCAGTACTTTTAATATCTCTGGAACTTAGATATAGTCCCCGATCATTAATTCTCTTGCCCGTCTTGAATAATGATTCAGCAATATTTATTAGATTGTTGTTTCTTGTCTTGTTTTCTGTTCTCAATATGCGTATTGTATAACCAATATAGCAACTAATTTATGTGTTATCATGTACTGTACATTATGGATTATATATAAGAATAATTCAATACCTAATGTCAAAATGCATTGTGTTGAAACGCAAACCACGCATACTTGTCCATATATGAAACAGAAAAGAACGAAGTACTTTTTCAATCGTTTGACAGATATCTGTGTTCAATAATAATAAAAAAAATAAGTAAACAAATAAAAGGTACGGGCCAACGCATCAATTTTTCTTGTTCCAATTTCATAAACTAAATCATATTACGCTACAGTTATAACTGAAACATTTATCAGTGAAATACGAACATTACAAGAGCTTTCCAAGGAAATTTTGACCGAACAAAACTCATCCTCAGAAGTAAACTACCCGTTGACTGCTTCATGAGATATGACATTTCGTGTATTCTGAGGTTATTAATGAAACATTTGTTTGAGAAGTACAAACATAATTGACTGAGACGCTTTTTCTGAGAAAATCACCGGAATAAGCCCACCCTCGAGAGTAAATTGCCTCTTGTGAATCTTTCCAGGAAAATAAGTAATACCACACTATCAGGTTATTAATGAAATATCTATTTGTGAATATGAGCAAAATCATCTCAGTCACTGTTGAGAAAATCATCCCGAAGAAAACTCACTCCCAAGCGTAAACTACACTATGCGTTTTTTTTTTAGAGTAAATTATTTAGGCCTTATTATCAGGTTAGTAATGAGTTACTTATTTATGAAATATGAACAAAATTACTTTTTTTTTAAAGAAAATCGCCAAAAAAAGCACTTCCAAAACTAATCTACCCCTTGGCTATATTTTCAGGGCAAGCCATATTGTCAGGCTACTGATGAAATGTGTATTTATGTAATGTGAACAAAGTCGATTGAGTCATTTTCCAGAAAATTTTCTCTAACAGTAAACTATGATTTTTTTTTTTTTAATATTTTTCCATCGAAGTAAAGTATACCACAGTACAGAGTTTTAATACAATATTGATGTGTGAAATTTAAACGAAATCGTTAGAGCCGTTTTCGAGAAAATCGCAATTTTCACCCTTCAGTAGCTTACCCTTAATTTTGGGGGTAAGAAGAAAATTCCGAGAAACACCCCTATGAAATAAGTTGAGCTGTACACCTCTACGCGAATAAACACATTTGCATTGCGACGAATAGTTCGACGGACGGACAAAGAAGCGGACACACATTGGATAGTCACTTTCTCGATATATAGGAAACAAGAAACATGTAAATCCTTTCGAATTCGATTTTTTTTTTTAATTCACGATCGCTATACCTACTTTTCTACCGTCGATCGAAAGTAAAATAAAATTGGTTGGATGCCAAGTAATAAATGCACTGAACACAGCACGAAATACAGTTCAGCCCTTCGAAAGGAAAATCGAGCAATGTGGTGGGAGATTTATGAGTGAAAAGAAAACGCATCAGTGATAATTGATAAGGAGAAAAGCGGTCAAGACAGTTTACAGATAAACATTTGTTGAAGAATGCATAGTGTGTTTGAGGTGCTGCATTTTGTTGTTTGCACCCAACTTGTGGAAGTTTATTTTTTTTTTTTCCCTCTTCGAATACAAATTCATTAGACGAATACAACAGTACATTCATTGGTTGGTTGATTGATTAAAGGTCTCTTTTCGGCAACGAGATCATATGAGATGTGGACCTACAGCTTAAGGTATAACTCGATCTTTCCTAGTGCTTTCATAGTTCAAGGTTCTTCCATCGTGAATCAAGCCCGGAACCCTATTCATCAAAAGCGCGTGCGCTACCCACTAGGCAAGCAGCGAGGGCCAAAAGTACATCAGAAAGGACGGTGTGTACGTAGAACAACACGGCTATCATGTGGACATGTTTATCTTGTTTGCACTTCAATAAAGTGCAATTTACCCTTTGTTATTGAGTTGACCTCGTAATAACTACTTGTATTAAAACGATAGTCAAATATGTATTTTGCACTGTATATATGCAGCTATTATACATTAAGCTACAACAATTGTGAACAAGCAAATAAATATTAGCATTTGGAAACATTTGTGTAAACTGTAATGCACACACAAAGCTATCAATTCTAATTCAACTGAGACAATAAAAACTCTTCTCTGTATAAAATTGGTATTACTAGAATCTGGAAGGTGGTGAGTTTGTTGTTGTTGTTGGACTTTCGTCTTTTTGCTCTACTGACGAAGTTTGTTTCTTACACAAAGTCCTCCATTTCCGCTGCAGTAAGCTTTTGTTTGTATATCTGAAGGGAAGATTTTTCCTGAAGATCAAAGTGCACTCTCTCACTGTAAGGTAACTCTGTGTTTTTTCCCCTTCGTTTGAGCTTTTTGGTGTATTTTTTCATCAATGTCAGAAACAAGAGAGCAGAAGTTTTCTTCTTTCCCCTATTCTTTCCGAAACTTCACAAAGATTTTTGCAGTCGAGCAGTTCGCCTATTAGTCCATCTTTCGCTACTTTTCTTTAATCGCTCTTAAGGTAGAAATACTACAAAATTCCCACGTGTGTGTCATTTTGATACACTCAATCACTAATGATATATTATTTTACTTAAATGACATATACAATAATTGGGCGAACATGATTGTTTCAGTAATATGGATAATTAATAATGTTACTAACCTAGTATATCCATTATTATCACAAGTATCATGTCGTTGCCGGAGTCGATTACTATACGATAAGAAGGCATGTTTGGTTGCGTTTTGATGGCCTATTCGCTTTGCTGGTTATTAAGAAACGATTGCAAACTAGTTCCTCTCCCTATTTTACCTTTTAACTTCTACCTCTACTTCAGTGTCTTAATCATTTTTTTTTTTACAGTAAAAAAGTATCTGCTGTGTAGTTTGTTGAAGTGAAGAACAGTCGGTCGAAAAGGTGTAACAACTTTTCTAGGTCAGCCATCCTGAGTGAAGATTTCCCTGGGTTGTCTTCACTCACACCAGGTTAATGCCGGGATGGTACTTGCAGTAATGATCCCAGGCCGCTTCCTTCCTTTTTCTCAAATTCCCCGAGCAGTGTTATCGCCGAGAGACATTATCCATCATCTATGTGATGGGCTAACACGACCATAGATGGCGAAAGCCCAGAAATCTAATCCCTAATCCTCTTTTGATGTGAAGTTTAGGGTCTCTTTCAGCAATGGTGTTATATGGGACATTGATCTATAGCAGAACATGGGGCTAGAACCTCATAAGCTCCCGCCAGGATTCGAACCCGGGTTTCCTACACCGAAGACACATATGCTAGTCATATAGCCACGGGGGAACTATCTGCGATGTAGTTTCTTTCATATCTTTCGCATTCAACAACCCGTTTACTTTCCTGTTAACTATATATATATATATATATATATATATATATATATATATATATATATATATATATATATATATATATATATATATATATATATATATAACACTTTGGGCACTTGGCTTTTCTGTGCAGAGATTTCCAAACCGATACTATACGACTTTATAGTTTGCTTTCCCCATTCTCGGTAATCCTGACGAAGGGCCAAAGGGATTAAATCAAATAGCCTGATGTTGGTATAGACCACTAGTCGCCAAACTTATGAAGCTTCTGACCTACGGAACCATTTTCAAATCCTACTGTGAGCTTTCGATTCCCGGCGGGAGCTCGTGTGCTTCGGATTTCACGTTAATCAGTAGGTCCACGTCTCATATAGTCTCGCTGCTGAAATGGAACGTTAAAACTCAAAATCATCATCATCACCTACTGTGAGCTACCAAACAAAAGAACTACCAACTTAAATGATCTTACATTTGTTTATTGCTTATAAACTTACATTTCTAGTAAATGTTAAATCAAACTATCCAAGCTATTGTGCTGCCAAAATGCTTTGAGCCGCGGCAAAAATGTGAACTAAAGCTCACACCCCGACACACCCACGCGTTGAGCCAATAAGGGTTCAGCAGTTGCTAAGCGAGAGAGCCTTAGCGAAAGAGAGTGGAATTCCTTTAGCCGATAGCAGCGCCTGAAACGGAAGACTGGGTGTCAAGTCAATGTGGTATATCTATAGCAAATGTCTAATATGCACACGAAAACAAAACGTGCACAACCCCACGCGTATACAATCAACTGTGAGATGAGGCTGACAATGGTAGTTGCTCGGGAGAAATAAGCAGTTGTTGTCGTCAGCACACCTAGTCCTTAGTGTCAGCTCAGTGGACGAATCAAGGTTAAACAACTGGAGCGTTAACGCGATCTGCCGAAAATGTTCCCGCGTGCTACTATAATATGTTTCACATAACCTGATAGGAAAAAGAAGAAGTTTTTCCCCCACCACGCTCAAGTAGAGGTGAATGTTGGTGTTCCGTCTTCCACTCGGGATTGATAGCCAAAAGGAACAGCAGTGCTTTCTCAACATCAGGTGCGAGCGAATTGTATGAATTTAGAGTTTGCACGATTCTGTTTATTAGAAAAGCTTCCCTCCCTGTGAAAATCAACGACTTGCTTTCCCTTCTGCAGCGGTAAGTGGTGGGAGGTAGGAGAGTTTACTATCAGGTTGCCTGAAACAGACTTTAGTATCTCGCGATCGACAGTTTTCCGATCCCTGGTATAGACAGTGGTGACTTGAGGAGGAAGAACATTGATGTGTTTGCGTGGATTTCACGACTACTTGTGAACTCGCTTGTGGATATATAGTTATCATATGCCTTCGGCGTGTAAGACTGGAATTTGATTCCTGGTGGGGTGCATTGATTCTCTGCCTCCAATCGCAACATTGGAGTGGCCTTTGTCTACCACGCGCTCAAGTGAATACACGGTACTATGAGTTGTTACATTGTTCACAATGCTGACTCGTGGCTTGTCTATCCTGTTCCCTGATCAATCTGTAGCCGGCCTTAATCTCCCTTTATGTCTTTGTCACTATTGCAAACACTATTTGTATTGCAAACACACTTTTCATTGCAAATAAGCGAACATGTTGCCCAACATTATCCAAAACTCCGGTTCTGAGGAAGGGAATTGAAAATTTATATTTGTATTTTTCGCTACATTGCCATCGGTGTTGTTTATTTGTGGTTGCATCACGTTAAATGGCTTACCCGTTTAAAATGAATTATTTAACATAGCATCTAGCTTAAGGGTTTATTATTTCTTTGTATAAATAATATCACTTTAATTAATACTCCTTAAGAAAATTCAAAGTGTATGTCAAAAAATAGAATATCTTACGAGCTTTCGCAGTTACGCTTTCGTTGAAATGCGTATCATAAAGACGTTCAAATATTTACATATCTTTCCCGTGCGAAGAACGGTCATTTTAGTTAGTATACATATAGAGGTTGTTATTGAATTTTGTCGTCTTCGAAATTTATTAAAAACAATTAGACTGATAGCATCACTAATTATCGTCGTGTATCACAAATGATCATATATGTATATATATATCTCACCTGCAGGATGTGTTGTTTCAGCAAGTAGCAAATAATTTTGAGCGCCGCTTAATTTGCTGGATCTTTTAGCGTGACTAATTTGTCCAATTTTCTTGCATCTCGTAACCGCCATTTCAGCAGTAACGAAGAGATGGAAGACGGTACTAGTGAAAACCACCTGACTTTTCAGTACCTGTTAGTCACTGAGTAAAAATGTGTTGGAACCTTTAATGAAATCATTACGTAATGTAATTAAGAGCCGACGGCATCAGAAAGTGTGGAGGTTCTTTTTTTTTATTATTTTGGATGGAATGTATTTCTAGTGGCGGAAACACAACATGGAAGAAGGAAAACAGGGGACAGGAAATTAGATTCAAACTAGAGAAGGAAGATTATTTGTGTCTTAAAGCACATGCCGTGCTTTTTCTGGTTCCTGTGAGCAGCGAAGACAATACGGAATATGAGGAAGTGTAACACGTTAGCAGATTTACATGCACGTTTTTTTTTTTTTTCATAAATGCGTTGTGTATACTGAGAAAGTTTTACTTTTGAAGTAAATGGAATGAATGGTGTGTTACTTGTGACATCATATTCTTCTTTTTATGTATATAAGCTTAGTTTTGTTTGGTTTAACATCTCTTTATTTAGCATCGGTGCTATATACGAGAGAAAATGGGAAGTCTTTGCGCCTAACTTATTTAAAATACATAAACTAAAAGCAATATATATATATATATATATATATATATATATATATATATATATATATATATATATATATATATATATACACTATTCTACGCACTTTTGTGCATTTTTATAAAACATAATCATCACATCTGTTGAGGCACCTGTCCCACCGTACCAGAAGTTTCTCTGTGTTTGTTGCGTAGAAGGCATCCTGCCGGTCGCTGATCCAACGACGAGCAACGTTCTGCGCTTTAGCGTCGTTTGTGAACTTCTGTCCTGCCAAGAACTTTTTCAATGGACTATTAAGATGGTAATCATTGGGGCAAGATTTGGACTGTAAAGGGGATGCCCCATAATCTTCTGCTTCGTAGAGTTCGCCACGTGCGATTTTGCGTTGTCATGAAGGATCACAATCAACATCCCGAATATCTTCACTTTTTGTTCTAATGGCTGCTTGCAGATGGGATCATATGAAACAGTCGCGTTCTGCGTTGGTTCCACCTCTTGGCAGATAATCCTGTAGGAGTGGTTTCCGACTGTCTCAAAACACTGGGAGCATAGTTTACCGGTCGATAGTGTTGTGTATTGACACCAAAACACAATTTGCCTAATGATAAAAATAAAGATTAAAACGAGATCGGCGATGAAGTAAAAGAAACAAACTGTGCCAACCTCATCTGAAGTTAGCGAAATGGTTGAAAATTCTATTGAATGTTAAACCGAATGATAATAACGTATTTTACACAATTAATGAAATTTGAAGGAATTTGTTGACGGTTTCAGAACAAACAAATCAAACCAAGATTACGAACTTCTTTAAGAGAGACCAGATAATTAACGTTTTACTCGTGTATGTGGTACTGCCTTATGTATCCTTTCCATGGTATGAGTGGCTTAATTTGTGTGCGAGTAAATGTTGTTTGTGGTATTTTATCCCAAATAATACTGCAATGTCCCCTCATATTAGTAGCCAAAATCACGTAGTTTAGCACAAACACTATCAAGCAGCAGACAGATGCCATCTCTGATAAAGACTCAAAAGAATATAGAAAGTACACAAAAAGTCACGAAAAGATCACTTTTAATCACTCTATAGGCTCCCCTCCAAAGCTGGTTATAAAAAAGGTGCACAGCGGAAAAAAAAGATCAGCCACCAACTGATCATATTTTTCTCTCTCTCCAAGCTGCTTTGGGCGGGAGAAACTTCTTAACCTTACCTCTGCGCTGCCAGCAAAAAGTTGCTTACTCATCTTCACGCTGCACTGGGCAAAATGTTCAACTTTATATTGTAAAACTTCTTGGTATGTAGAGCTAGGTTTAATAAAATCAGAGTCCGGAATCGACTTCCACTACCGGTTTGTTTATGAAATCTTCTATAACAACATTATTTACAGAAAATACTATAAAATACTTTCTCTAGTTTGAAAGGTAGAAATCAGGTAGTCATTAACCGTACGGTTGCGGACAGGATCTCTATAGAACCCCGCAGCAGGCTTAGCAGATGGTGTAGGAAACCCCAAAGCTCTGAAACAAGCAGTGAGGGAGGGGGTAAAAGTCACAAAGCCCCGCAGTGGCTATGCAACTGCAGTTAGGATTCTGACAAAGCCCCGCAGCAGGCTAAGCCAGGGAGAAGCGAATAGCCAAGAGTCACGAAGCAGACTAGAGGCTTTGAGGGTAGGTTACTCCTAGTGTCCAAGCAAGCAAGAGGAGGGAGATCAGACAACTGGTACCGGTCCGCTGGTTGCTTTCCACTTGTCCCAGAGCGGGGTTGACGGTGCTGCTGTCAGCCGTCATGTGATTTGTAGGAGATGTTTGTGGTCCGTCGACTGCTACTCGTAGTAATCCCACGTGGTGTGTAGTACTCTGACGTAGGTACATGTGGTGATGTTTACAAACAGGTGTATATGACATTGTCTGTACACAGAAACACATAGTACATTGCAATGTATATTGTATAATATGATTATTAAAGACATTACTTATTCCATAATTCAGTGTATAAACTGTAGAAAAAACTTCTGTAATAAAGATGGGAGAAAAAGTCGTGCATTGCTTCTCTACCATATATTGCAATATGCACCCATAAAGTTTGCTGCATTTGTTTTCATTGTAGATACAGTAGTTTTGTTCCTTTAATTTTAGGTGTTGAGCAATACAAATTTTTGGACACACATTACCGGTAAAAGTTAGCTCACTTTCCAATAACAACAATCCAATCAATTTTGTTCATTACCTGTCACCATAACAAGTATTTTGTTACTTATTGTGCATATTTTCAGATAATATAGTAATGCAATTTAAGAAAAATAATGTCATTTAATTTTCCAGACCTTTTAAATTATTCTAGTATTAGAGTTAAGATGCTATACAGGTAACACACTAACTCAACACGAATTGCATAACTTTAATCAAATTAGTCGAGTGAATAAATATATAATTTGTGACGCATTGTTATTGCTCTTGTTGTTATAGTTAACTTGTAAAGTAATCAGATCTATGCATCCTTTCGTTTCTGAGTGGTTAACGCATATACCATTTTTGTGCGTGTTGTTTCGGGTTTGAGTTTTAGTGGGTGTATATCGGATACCGAGACGAGTAGTAGTTTCAGTGCCACGTTAACTGTAAGTCACACCTTTCTATTTCCTCGGAACAGAAAATGGGCTTCACAAACTTTAATTAACGATATCGATACAATTTTGTCTGTTGAATATGCGAGTGAATTTCAATCATGTTACAGGTACACACGTGTCAAGTAAGTAATACAATGTTGCATCATTTGTAAGTGTAAACTCCTCCTCTTAATATGTGATGATGTTTTTAAGAGAAGATACAGCTTATGTACACAATAATTCCGTTTATCAAACTTATTTTTAAGGAAGTGTTTCGTAAATTTACGATTAAACACTGGCGTTTGCAATTGTCAACTATTTCACTGACCGTAAATTTACGGTTAAAAACTGGCGTTCGTAATTGTCAAATATTTCACCGTAGAAATCCAGGTAGGAATGCATTTTGGGGCATAGAGCGAGAGCAATGTGGTTCAGTGGTAGAGCGTTTACATCTATTGCATGGGTTCCCTGGTTTCATCCTCGGCCAAGTAAGTTTGGCGTAGACAACATTATATCCGTGGGTTTTCTCAGGGTACTCCCATTTCATTCCACATTCTCATTACACCAAATATTCCATAATCGTTCGCTTGCTTTAATCATCGTCTCCCTTAGCCTATAGGGCATAATCATGTGGTGTTAAACTCAAAGGTTTCGTTTAATTCAATTTGGGCATAGATAATACTGGTAATTTATGTGAAAATTGGCGAGAAATATTTGACAATTACAATAAGAATTTTAAAGTAAAGATTTTTTTTTAATGTAGTACTTGCAGTATCAAAGTTGATTAACCTTTAGTCAGGTTCAAGATCTCTTCTATGTTCTATGTAAGTGAAATCTTTAATTTACTTTTCGCGTTGCCTTCAAGTTATCAGGAGCAAAGTTCTCAATCTGTAGTTTCCACGCACAATCGACTGTGCTTATATAGATGCACTTTTTTTCGGCAAGAAGAGCTGCAAGAAATAAATTATTTCCAAAACATAGCAAACTATTGCAACAACTACCTCTTAGTTCAAATTGAAGAATTCAGTTTTCCTTGGAACCAAAATGAAAATGATAAATGAAATGAATTTTTTTGAGTTTTACGTCTGACGCTTATGCCGGATAGGCTAAAGGAGACGGTGATTATGAGAAATGAATGAAATGGTGGAATGAAGAAAGTGAGAGGAAACGGGAGAACCCCGAGGAAATCCACGCACGGGGTGTTTGTCTACCACACATTCCACTTAGCGGGATCATTGGAACCGAGTTAACTGAATGTTACCAAAAGTTAACATCCTTACTTTATCCAAGAGTTTACTTGCTGGGCTTTAGAGACTCTAGAAACGAGAACAATTTTAGCATAAAATTACAATAGCTATCTTTTTTTATCCCTTTATTGTTACTTTACGTTATATTTTGTGTTAACTTACTGACTCATTCGCTCATTCACTTGTCAGTAGATCTCCGAAACTGTTCGGTGTAAAAGGAGCTTGGAATTTCATACAAATGTTCTTCTTGGATCCTAAGCTGTGGCTAGGACGGAGTTTTGTTAATTTCAATTCTGAATGAGGACAGAGGCTTAAAGTTTACTCGTTTTTTTCATCATATCCCCAAAAGTGTTATACGCAGGAAAGTGAAATTGTGTGCAAATGATCTACTCAAACTCTAGACAACTGATGTTAAATTTGTGGAATTAGAGCTGTTATAAAATGTGATACGTAAGAGGATTCAAAGTGTTATCATTCTTGAAAGTTGTTTTTCTTATATCCTAAAACTGTGTTTCTCTAACGTTTTTGAAATGGGTTCACTTTTGTTAGAAGTTAAATTTCCTTCTTATTCACCTCAACCATAGGTTGGTGGGCAATATGGGAATTTTAAAACTTTTCTCTCCATTGGGAGAGCTGTTTTATACTTTGATAAGGTCTCTTCTTCGTAAATGCATCTAAATATTATTTCCTTGGTCCTTCTTTTTTCTGGTTTTCCTTCTGCCTTTTCCTCTATCTACACAGTAATTCAATCGGTATGTCGAATAAGTTGGCCAAGCATGTTGTTTGTTCATTTTCCTACTATATTCATTATCTGTTGTCCTTCATTAGCTTCCTTTAGTACGTCTTCATTCATTTTCATTTCGGTCCATGATATGCGCAGCATTCTGCTCCAACACCACATTTCAAATGCCTCCAGCTTGGTTATTTTAGCTTTTCTCAATGTCCACGTCTCTGATCCGTAAAGGGCCACGCTCCATACCAGGGTTTTAATAAATCGTTTACGAACGTCCAGTGACACATTTCTTCATGTTAGCAGTCCTCTTTTCCTATTGAATGCTTGTTTAGCCTACGCTATTCTGGAAATTTCGTCTTTTGCACTTCTTCCCTCCGAAGATATTAGACTCACAAATTCTATAGATCCTTCAAAATCAAATTTATCATGTTAATACCAGTATTAATCAATATTGATATTAATAGTATAAAATACACATTTTTTAATAACTGAAGAATATTCTCTAATAATAAATACATCTATATGAACTATTAGAATTGGTATAATCTTTATCATATTAAGTTGTAGAATCAGTTATTAGTACAATCTATTTTAGAGATTTTCAGCTATAATGTAGTAACCAGTTCAAGTGGAATATATTTTTCTGTCGTATTTGGAACGAATGTAACATCTATGAGGACCACAGTTTGAGAAATTCTACCATAAATTATAAGGAAGATAAATTTTTGAGAAATTTTGATCTGAGAGGTGCTAGAGTAATTAGACAGGTTTCCAGTAATTATTACAATTTATTTTAAAACGCTGATCAAATAGCCACATGAAACCTGGGTACTATTTTGATATACAGAATATTAATATATCACGCGAGAAGTCAGTGTGGCTCAATTTCAGTACTATGGTAAAGCATTTTAGAGGTGACATTTGGAAAATTAAATTCTTTTGTTAAAACTTTTGAGTAACAATTTCCAGAAAATGGGGATAATCTTATAGATAATTTCAGGTGCAAGAAATAGTGTTGCACTCAACTGCAACTGCAGTTGCAGTCAACTGTAATGTATATATATATATATATATATATATATATATATATATATACAATGGCGGATCCAAGGGGGGCTATAGGAGTTATACCCCCCTTGACGCTCAGATATACACTGGACTGAATAAAAATATATATACGGGTACATCTAACTAAAATAAAGTCAGCTCAGATTTTACTTAATTATTCGGATGCATCATAGTGAATTCACCGCCTTCTGGTGCTAGAAAACTATTTGAATGGATCTTGATTGTTCTTAGAAGTAAGTTATTCGCGATTTTTTTGATGGGTTTCACGTATCATCACTAAAATCGAACTTGTGCCAACTAATATCTTGAAGTTAGTAAAAGTTTATATTCATTCATTCATAGCCAAATTCAAAAGACCTCAACAATTTATCCCTCTACAAGCGGCGTTTTCTTCATCGCCTCCGTGGCCAAGTCAGAAGAGCACGCGGCTAGTAATCCAAAGGTTGGTGGTTCGCATCAACTCTGGCGTATTTTTTTTTTTTTACTTGTTTAAAGTGTTTTTAGACTCACCTTAATGTAAACACATAACGCATATAGGCGATTTAACATATTTTGAGGGTGTAATGTTGTGGTTCATTGACGCTTACGGCATGGGGAACATACCTAGAACATACTAGGCTCGTTCCCCAGGTACATGTCAGGCGCGTGCCTCGGGGCGGACATAGACTGTGACTATCACTTGTCATCCATGTGATTTCTCTCTCTGAGAAGTACATAAGGCACATGCTGGACACATTCCCATGTACCTGAGGGAACATGATAGGCATATGCCTGCTATACAATTGTGCTGTTAGGGTAGAGACATTGTCTTGGAAATGAGGCAGTATTGATATTAATATTGCAAGAAGTATCCAGTATCATATTATTGCGTTATTTTTTTTAAAATTTTCTGTTTGCTTTGTTCCGACACTGTAAAATATGTATAGGCAAAAAACATTACAGACACGTGTAAATAATATTAAAACAATAAATTATGCCATCACTTGTAGGTTCTAGTTGTACAAATTGTAACAAAAAGGGTACAATTATAGTTTCTTTAAAGTTGCCTGGAAGAGCATTGGGAAAGCTGTCTACATAGTTTTCAAAGTTTACTTGCCTTATGCCACGTGAAACTCTTCGTACGAGTCCGGAATCACCGCTGCCTTTGAGTTTCAAAAAGAGATTTAAATGCAAAGTCGTTTTGACGTATGATTAGCGTCATACTAAATGTATGACTACTGCAGGAAACATATGTTAGTCGAACGCTTTAGTATGACACTAATCACCTGTCAGAACGACTGTGCGTAAGGCCCAATGTGTTTTGGATTGATATATATTTTTTTTTAATGTTGCTCTTTCGTAACCTGTACTGGGTTTGATAAATTATTTCGACTCAAATCAGACAAAACTAAATATGACTCAGCCTAAATTTCAAGGGTGGGATATATTTCAACTTAGTCCAAATCTGCAAGAAATTGTGTCAAACTATTACCGAAAACCTAGCCCACTTTACAATAAAAGACAGCCAATCATAAGTAAATGCAGGGAATGATAGAAATTCAGCCTTGCCACAAACAATCTTAATCCTATTTCTCACGTCTGCAAACTTATTCACTGAGTGCCCTGAGTGCTGTTATATAACTAAGACTGTTTGGAATTTCTTAAGTAAAAGTGATCTTACTTTATATTATGCTCGGTTAACCTTGATAGAGTAAATTGAACAAGTAGAATTGAATTGTGTTCAGGCGAGAGGAAACTTGAATTATTTACAGAGAAAACTAAGAATTACAGAGAAGCAAGTTTTTTGTGACGTAAAGTAAGGCAGATGTATTTGTTAAATGGAAATTTCAAGGTATCCGCCAAAGTAAGTAAAGTGCTTAATTCTCCAGGTGCATGTGCTGCAACGAAAATAGCATTTTTAGTATTCAGTTAAACTCACAACACAACCAAAAAAAAAAAAAAAAAAAAAGAGTAATTTAGAAGAAATTTGAGAGAGCAGGAAAACTAACATGCTTTTTACATAACTGGAACCAAATGTGTTGTAATTATATCACTACATTGCGCACGATCATGAGTCAGAATGAGTCACAAGATATCAGTATAGAACATATAGAAAGAAGAAACAAAAACATAGAGAAAACAAATGGAAAGCGCTACACAGGAAATGACCAATTCAAGAGGAGGAAAATTGGTGATGTAGGTGCTGAAGACGTATTATTAGTGACGACTTCAATTTAGCATTTTAAAAGAAGTGGAATATGGGAACGAAACTGATTAATAGAAACATAGTAAAAGAAGCTCTTTGCTTTTGATGTTGATTACTCATTCAGTAATTGCTTTATTGATTGGTTTGTTGATCGCCTTTTTCAGAACCGAGACTATCTGAGACACAAGCTACTGCTTGAAGTAAGGATGTTAAGTTTATTTCGGAGGCCAAGTATACCTGCGGAGATCGAACTCGGGATACGTGTACAGAAACCAGTGACGGTAACCACTTGGTCTCGGAAAGGTATTCAAGTACTCATTAGCTTCCTCATTGATCACTTTCTTCTTCTTTGAAACACAGACTTGGTTGAAACTGAAAGTGAATCTTAGCGTTTGCAATACTGTTGGATGTGAGCGTATTGAAACGAATACATTATATACTAGCAGAATACCGTTCTTCGCACAGGAAGAATACCTTTTATTTCGGACATAATGGGCCAAATTTAGATTTAAACGGCGTCGAAATTGTCACTGTTTGTCTCAGTTACTCCGAAAACTATGGATTCGACACGAATATTGGCCATTTACGATCATTTTCATGTATCTTCCCCTCTTCCAAGTTGTAGGGACGAATTTGGACTCAAACGGCATCGGAATTGTCAATTTTTATCTCAGCGACCTCGAAAACTATAGATTTGACACTAATATCGGTCATTTTCGATCATTTTAAAATATCTCCGTCTCCCCCTCTCCTAAGTTGCACCGCCAAAGTGAAATGGTAAATGAAATGATATATATTCCAGGCTCAAACCTCATCTATGTCGAAAACTTGATCGAGATCGGTTGTATGGTTCAAGAGCTATTAATTAAGTCACAAACGTAGTCACTTTCATTTTACTTATTTTATATATATATATTTCCTCCCTTCTCCAACCCTAATTTGCACCGTCAAAGAAAACTGATGGAGGTACGAAGTCATAAATATAGTGAGTTTCATTTTTATATGGTATAGAATGTAAGTTTGAAAAGAAAAGTTTCATTTGGTTGCTCCAGTAGTTCAATGAAGTATTAAGAAAGTTGCCTGTTCCAAGTTGTTCATTTGGAGTTTAGGCCTACTCTAACTTTCGGCAGCGAGACTACATGAGACGAGACCTACTGATTAACATGGAATCCAAACCACATGAGTTCCCGCCGGGAATCGAACCCGGATCTCCCACGCCAAAGGCGCGTACTCTAACCCCTTAGCCACGAAGTATTCAAATCTGCATGATCACATTTATTTATTTATTTATTTATTTTCGTTGTATGAGAAGAGAAGAAGACAGTTTAGTAGTGAATCACATTATGTTCAACAACGTAAATGTTCATATTAAAGCAGAAATTTCTTTCTCGTCTTTCAGTTTTAAGTTTAAGAACTAGTCTTATTTGTATCTTTCAACTGAAACATTTATCAAATGCACTTAATTTCTAGCCCACGGACAATAGTAATGCGGTAAAAATCATATCTTGCACATGTAATGGCTCATCTTGTTTTTAATATTTGACATGTACTAGGTGCGTAAAAAATGGCAACCATCTTATATGTGACCTCAAAAGTATTTAATAAACATAAGACGGGAAATATGTGCTTTTCGAGTTCTAAGCTGCCGAAAGAAAAGGCTACAAGATATGAGACCCATAACGTTGAATTCTAGAAATTAGGAACTGGTATGCATTGTATGTAAATGCTTATGATTAAGAATTCTGTTGTACCTAGAAAACTAAATTTATAGTGGTGGTTTGAATATTAGGTGACACTTTCAAATAGTAATTAAGGATATATGATAATTGATTCGCCCAGTTGCAAAACGGTTCTTGTCTATTTCTAGAAAATTCCCACAAAACTTAGAAAGAATGTAGGATCTGCCTACTTTGTAGAACTGGGAATACTTTAGTGTGTCCATGTGAAAAATCTGAACATCTTTAAATATTTCCAGTTCTACAAAACGCATCAATCCTACAGTTTTTCTCCATTTTCTGGGATTTTCTGTAAATGGACAAGAGCCGTTTTGGAACTGGGTTACTGAATTTTTGTAGTAGATAGGATTTGAACCTAACTTACTTTCTCTGTTAGTGATCACAATTGATTAATACAACTTTATCATTGGTATGATGGAAAACATTTCCAGAAGTTATGCAACCACACACAGCGCATCTCCAGAGAAAAGGTTTCGATAATAACTACAATTAATTTTCCGTCTTAAAATATTATTTATTAACGCGGCTAAAGGACATACCTGTTAACTTGTTTCCATTTAAGAGTAAAATAAGTCGAAAGTTCATGACATTTAAGAGTTCAACAGGTACTTCTGTCTGCATTCAAATGCGGATAGTTTCGAAGTAAGTGATGGTTAGAATGCGATACATGTAGGGAAAGAAAAATTATCATCGTTGAACTAATAAGCGAATGGACCGAAGTATATTGTTTCACGGTGATCCCTCAACATACTTTTACCAACGATATTCATGTATTTTTTTTTAAGTTTGTCATTATGGGAAAAAGAAAACAGTTAAATTTTAAATTGTTAGTTTACACTGACTTATCAGTACATACACACACACAAAATAAAAAAGAATTAGAAAAACAAAAGAAGATGAATTGACAGGGATTGGAAATCTGATCTTTTTCTGGTCCTTTTATTTTATTTTATTCTTGAAACCCAAGGAAATGTAAAGTGTTTATATATTAATCGACTATATCTGCAAAGCAATTCGTAGAAGCTGTTTAGTGAATTTGAGGCTTGAGAAATTTCTTAGTTCTATGATTTAGAAAAAAAAAAAAACTATCCACCGTAGAGGCAACATCTATTCGATTTCCCACCTGTTCAGTGATAAGATTTTGTTGTTTCCAACATTCGTAACTTTGGAAACAAATGTTTTAGTATACACCATGTTTAGTTTCTGATCTGTCTACTAGTGACTGACTCAATTAGTAAATCTGTTTGGACAACAATTAAAATTATTAGGTAAATAAAACATGGTCCGTACTTAGTCAGTTGTTTGCTTAATAAAAAATAGCTAAAACTGAAAGATATGCTGCTTATCCTAATAAGTACTTATTTAATTTAATTTAATTTATTATAAATCAATGGCTTTATTACCCTACCTACCTGAATAACTATGTAATGTTGTATCTACTTGTAGTTCAGTGGGTGTAGATCAGCGAGTCTACCTGTAGTTCTAGCAAATATTGCAGTCAGTGCCAATCCAAAAAAAATTAATGTAAAAATACAATTATACATTTAATGTGAAAATTTGAAACTCAAACCACAAATTTGATGAACAATAACTCAGAGGCCAAAAATGTACAGAGGACAATATTTTGCATGTTTAATGAGTAACTGAAGGACTGCTTACATGTCAAGCTTGGTCAAGATTGATCAAATTCTGTAGATCGCATTCAATATATACAGTTCTTGTATTTTTTTTAATCAAATGAAGGATACAAAATATTTAAAAAATAAAAAAAAGCAAACGTCCTTAAGTAGATTTACGTTTTGCCTTTTCAGAAAAGAGAAATTCAGTTTCCCTTCATAAACTTGCCAATAAATTTAACCTTGGAACTTCAATAAATGGGTGCATGCATTTGTCATTACATTGCAATATCCCCTCATATTTCTAAACAACACCATGTGCTTCTCCATGAGGATCACAAGCAGCCAAAGGATGCTGTCTCCGAAGTACGAGGACAACACGGAGAATCACGAAGAGACTCCTACAACCCCTTCGCAGGCGTAGCCTCCAAATTGTGCTTTAAAAGAGAACATCAGGAGGCAGACGACATTAGTTTCAGCTGATCAATTCCTACTTTTCTCTCGAAGCTACTCTGGGCGGGAAAGGCTCCCTAACCTTACCAATCTCAGTGCTGCATTGGGCAGGAGATAGTAATTCATTTCTGCGCTGCTCTGGGCAAGAGGTTTCTTTACGTCTCCGTGCTTCTCTGAGCAGGAGACACCTAACTCACATCGGCGCTGATATGGGCAAGAGGTTTCTTCCCGTCTCCGTGCTGCTCTGGGAGAAGACTCATAACCATGAAAATATCCGCGCTGCTGTGTGCAGGACATCCGAATCGATAGAGAAAGGATTGTTACTTGACATATACTTATTTGTAATACTGTATGCATAAACTTGTATATATATATATATATATATATATATATATATATATATATATATATATATATATATATATATATATATATTTTTATAACAAAGAATGAAAGAAAAGAAAACCCATGTACTTTTTCTCTACCATGCACTACAATACTTTCTTCGTTATTTAAACATCGGTACATCGTGCAAAGGATATATATATATAATATGGAATAATAGTGGACATAATATGTGTATCTACAAATATTCACGTTTGTGTGGTGCTTCCGTTTTTCAGAAGAAATAGTTTTGATTCCCGTAGGAGCTCATTTCTCTTTGGAATAGATGGTGTTATGACACAACAGTCAGGTGCACACATTTGTAACATTAATCTTTTGGGCAGCGATTGAGTTTTGGAAAATCTCGTGAACTCTATACATTTGCATGCTATAGCATTCAGTTCAGAGAGCTTGATAACACTATTTGGCAAACTATAATTTAAGTAGATCGAATCCTGTGCTATTATTAGTCTATTTTACGACAGAATGCGTTTTTAACTAGGATAAATAATTCAGTATTTGCGTGTAAGTTTAGAACTAAATTCTGCACAAAATGAAATTAAAAATTCATTCCTAAATTGTTTAAATTTTAGATACATCTGTGCATGGTGAGATATTAGCTTAACCGCAGAATGCCAGCTTCCATTGCATTACCAAAAGCGTGATTACAGAGCTAATCAGGTGCTTGCAGTTGAAATGCATATTGTTAATGACTACAGACTAATGACCAACTAGGGATTAATGACTAGCATTAGCGCTGCCTGAACGTATCTTCTAATACACTAAAACATTTAATTTGATAAAATTCATCGACATTTTTATTCTAAAAATGAATTAGCATTTTGCTAGAACGATTTATTATATTTTTATCTACAGAATAAAACAATAAATGAGGATATAATGTACTGATCAGTGGAAATTTTCAGTCGTGGAATATATACTTGGAGCATTCACAATGATTCAAATCACAATAATAATAAGACAAAACAAAAATAGTCATTTTTTCTGTTCTTGTTTGTTGTTCGCAAGAGTGAAAATTGCTCCCGAATGGGAAGTTACCTTGTTATCAGTACGCAACAACTCTGTTTTTCGTTCGAACAACAGAATTTTCTGTCTGTGCTAGGGGAGAAAAATATGATGACATTGTACTTTTGCTCTACAGATACAGATGAATGTGGTGGGAGAGTCGAAGTCTGTTCAGAGACAAAAATCTCTCACACCTCGGTAGGTTGTGGTGCAAAGCGGAGATTCAATAACGCCGATTGGTTCTTTCGTATGCAGCATTGATGTCATGGCCAAGTGGAGAGCATCTCTTTTACTTTTCGCGTCTTATCAATATATTTGGTCCAGCAGCGTCTTCATCCTCGACAGAAGAAACTTTTGGCTGGAGACTGCGTACAACTTTTCATCCGACAGCGATATCGATATCTTCTTTTAGCTTTCTTTCAAGCAAACTGAAAAAAATGAACACAGGCAGTTATTGTTGAGTTTTGGGAAAACACATACAACAGAAGAAATCAGAAAACTTGCAGACTACACACATATATAGGAACACACACACACACACACACACTACAAGTGACAACTTGTATATACTTCAATGTGAGCATTCGTCGTTGGAACAAGAACTTGGCTAAAGTTTCGGAACCCCATTGCGTGTACTCTTCGTAGTTTTTGTATCCAAGCCGAACATTCTAAGCTATAAAAACAATTGTAATAATAATAAAAAACATTTATAAATGGGATCCAAAGAGAAAAATAAATTCAAGGCGTCAACTTTTTAACTCTCCATTAGAATTTGCTACGCTTGAATAAGCTGGTCCTCACTGTTTCTGTGGATGTTCTTTGGATTCTACTGTCGCTAAGCTTCCAAAAGACACACTATCAACATGGCCAAACACATCTCAACAGTTTTCAACAAAGTTTCCTATCATCATATATTCATTAATCCTTCAAAATACTAAAACTTGACCTGAAACATGCACAGGTGAATCACAAGGTCTCTAGTTACCATAAGTGTAAAAATTATTACCATCACTAGCACTGTCTTCAGTGCCGTCTCCAATGAGCTAATGGCTAACTTTCGTATCTTTGATTTAGAGGGTTTTGGGTTCGACTCTCGGTGGGAGAGAGACGTTATACTCCAATCAAATCAGCCAATCGTCTTCAATATTCTGCTTTCACTGGCAAGTCACTCGAAGCACATTGATAATCTTTCATCCGCTATAGCTCTGCGTCAGTCTTCATTTTGACAAGAATTATGATCTTTCATACTGCTTATTACTAATCTTTCTTCCTTTGTTTTTATATTCCACAATATATTATATCGCAGTGACTTTATAGGTAGAGACAAAATAACGGTCCGGGCTAATATTTTCCCCTTCGCCAATTTATTATAAAATTGCTAATTAGAAATGTCTTTGATTACAAAGAGTAAATCGTGTCTTTCTTCTCATTGACCAGATGAAGGGAGATTGGTGTTTTGCACGGTGCCCCTTCTCTAAAAGCAGTCTCCAAGGCACCTGCTAGGTTTTTGATGAGTCTTAAAGGGAAGCCCCTCAGCCCAAGGCAGCTTCGTGAGGCTTGGTTGTAGTGAGGATCCCTAGTCCAATGCGACCTCGGGTTAAGGAAAGGTGTACGTACCCCTAGTGCAATGCGACCTCGGAGCAGGTGTTGGTTAGTTGATCCGTCGGTCGACTGATACCAGGTCCTTCTGTGGTCCCTCTTTTATTTGTCCTCTTCGGGTCTTTTCGTGAGGTCCGTCTCCTTTCGGCGTCTTCCGTGTTTACTTCTCGTCTGCTTCATTGTTTGTAATCAGTAACACGTGTTGTATTGACATGTGCTTCTGTTATGATGTGGGGATCCTTACAATATTCTTAGTAAGACAAGTTCTCAAATACATGTCCTAATCATTCTCCTCCTCTTCTTCTTCTTTCAAGTGCCTCTAGTACTGTTAATTTCTCTCCAATTTTTCTAACACTTCTCGTTTGTTTTATTACACCCTTCTAGTTGTATTCTTCATACTCGCATTTTGTACATTTTTAGTCATTGTTATTTCATATTGCAAAAGAAGTACCATACATAAATATGTAAAATCGCAACATTTATTTATTGTGTGAAACAGCTTACTCAGTGCCAGTGTGTGAGTTCCCTCACGAAGCTACTGAGATTCCTGGAGTTCTTGTACTCAAGGGCAATCTTTTTCAACTGGTCGGTGTATAACGTAAGAACACGCTTTCACCATTGGAGAAAGGATAGAAATAGCAGATAAAGCAAAGGATAGCAGATGAAAAGTAGGGGATGGGATAAAGGAAGCATTGCCAGTAGATGTGTTCTAATGGATCCGCGAGTAACATACGTGCAAAACCATCGAATACTCCATCTATGTTGTTTTTGTTCTCTCTGTTTCGTTTCCTGAGAATGTGAGCAATTCACTCATTTTTGCACAGAACATTCAGTTGGAAATAGCTGTTCTATAGTTTCAGGAATAATGTGCTTAGATTGTAATATTCTACGAGAGAAAGTAGCTCAATTTTACATCCTTGCATCAAAGTAGGCAATATCGATATTTTACTTCTTGGAGATTGCTAATACACCTCATGCTACAGCTAGCACCATCATTAATTGAACATCAATCAAAATGTATCTTTATTTAAGTTTGTTAGTTGCAAGAGCAAACTTGATCAAGTTTTCATTAAGCGGAAAAGCAAAGTAACGAAAGTCGAACAAAATAGTATGCAAACAGGAAATTAAAGAAAAAAGAACATCCAAAAATAAGTGACATAGAGACACTATATTCGAAGATTACTGGTTGAAAGTGGTACACGTGACAATCAACAGCGTCACTCTGTAGTCACTGGTCTTCAGAAACTACGAACTCACAGCAGCGGCAATTGCCGTTTCAAAGAATGATCAGGTGTTTACTATGAGTGAAATTGGTTGTGAACATTGGATATATGCGTATATCGATATATGTCAGGACGATACGGACTAGCTCAGCTCGTGCACTTAACGCAGTTTGAGCTAAGGCAAATGCAAGTAGTTTGGTGAATGTTCCCAGAATCGCACAAAACTTTGTTCGTAGAACCGTCCGCTGTTCAAAGTTTTGGTGGTGTTCGTCCGAGGAAGGTGCATGGGTACGTCAGACTTGTTCCAGATGGCAATAGAATTTGAATACATGCTTCAGCATCTGCATCGGACGAGCTACCATTGTGGATATCATGGTAAGAGCATCATATATTAGGATTAATGTTGCACCTGGAGCTTTTCCTAGCACTATCTCCGACTGTTTGTTGTACCCAGAACTATAATTAAAGATGAAGTCTCCCAGACATCACCTCATACCTCGTCACCATGCAGCCAGTTACCAATGGTGCTGCGAAAGAAGAATTGGAGGGTTAAACTTAGTATCATTGTGTTTAATGGGTAGTTTGTTGGGTAAGAATTTAACGTCCTTTCCAAGACCGAAGATGTGAGACGGGCCTTCGCTTTAGCATTGCATTCAAATCACATTAGCTTCATTCAGAGATCGAAACCAATCTTTCGTGACGAGGGGACGTGTGCTAACATTATATCCGCTAATAAACTTGTGCTTAGTGATGATGATAGAAATTTGTTCGTACAGTGTCGACTGGATGAGCTGAGCTGCAGGTGGGACCATTACAAGACATCATGGTGTTGGGAGTCTTAGCCAACATTCGTTGCTAACTTCCACGTCTGATGTTCGTACAGGAGACAATGACAAGTGCGGCCTAAATTCAGAACATCATTCAAACCATTTCCTTGTTAAACGTTCTTTTTTCAACAGGAAAATGACAAACCCTACGTCGCTCGTGTTACCGAATGCACTTTTCAAGGTGTCCGTGACATTTTCTGACCTGCACGATCACTAACTTAATGTTCGTTGAGCATGTCTGGTTCTCGGCGACATATGTTCAAGTCTGGAACCCCGATAACAAACTTTGACCTACTATACCAGTACCACCGTGTGGAGGAAGCATGAATAGCCATTCCCCATTATTACATCCGGCGCTTTTACTATCGTCTGTATGCAACAGTACAGACGTGCATTGAAGATGGAAGAGAGTACACAACGTACTGACCATGGTTTTTGACAACCTGTACATTACGCCCATAAGTATCTTGGGTACATGACTATGTGTAGTTAAGTATCTATATATATGTGTACAAAATGCCACTCACGTGTGACCATTATCTCCTAGTGTTGATTTTTTTGTTTCGTTTTCTGCTAGTGTCTATACTTGTTTAACCAGTTGTCTGCATAGATGGTGATACGTAATAACGTGACAGTAATGATTACCTACTTGCCTCTAACAGTTTCACTTCAAGAGAAGTCAGTCAGTCAATATTACGCTGAAAAATGGAACATACTTGGCATTGACACTGTACTTCCTCTCACGCTGACTTTCAACTAATCTTATTGCCTGGTTGAAGGAATGCAACTGGGTATCAGCTTGAAGATTAATGTGAAGAGAAGGCTCCTTTTACACTGCTAAACGTGTACTGATCAAATTCAAATTACTGCTTCATCAACCCCCTTCCTGTTTTAAAGAATATACACGACTGTCATTTTGTTTATAGAAGAGCAGCATCCGACTTGATGTGCATCTTTAAAAATGTGTAGCAGTTTTATTTAGAAGTTTCTTACTTATTATATCAAGTGCATCACTACTGTACATTTCACTTGTGGTGATAACTGTGTACACGAAGGAGAAACCTCCGAAACATATTATAAAGGGAGGAGGATATATAGTGAAACTAATTCAGAAATCTAAGAACTTGGAAAAACTTACTTAAGATGCGAACCACAATTCGATAGCACGTTCAGAAGTGGACCACGTAGTGGCATAAGGAAATCTTCCAAGTTGTTAATCGCGGTGTCATCACACTGGCTACACACAATATTGTCTTTTTCCCTGACACGACGTCCTACAACGACCTTAAAGCTAACAGTGTGAAGACTTTAGAGAAAGGCGAGAAGACGGAAGAAGACTGGCAACTTTCGATGACATCATTTGGCGGTCTTCCACACCTGTTTCCAGTCATAGTCAATGTTACATCGACCAATGAAAATGAAACTTACAAGATACGGACGCCCAAGTTGGTGTTCAGGAAACCAGACTGCGGTTCGTAAAGGCTCATCCTTGGGAGTTTTAAGACTAGTGTGAGCAATGAATGGAAAGTTAATTGCCTGTAGGTTGCATCCCTTGTTTTCAGAAGGAAGCTTATCTCCTTCTGGACAGACGCCAAATCTTCCCGTCCTTGCGAGGTAATTCTCTTTCATGAATAAACTTTATCGTTTTACATGATTTTTCCTCTACGGCTTCTTTTTCAACTATCCGTGATTTAGATTTTTTCCCTTGTTCTTTTGTCTTCCTCCTCCTTTTGCTGTTGCTTGTCAGAATCAATTACCAGAGAAAATTGATTACAAAGAAAATTCGAGGGTGATCGAGAAAGTGCCTGAAAGCTTGGCTTGTGCAATGTATATACAAGAAGGTCGGAAGGATTATATATATATATATATATATATATATATATATATATATATATATATATATATATATATATATATATATATATATATCCCCGATCATAATTTAATCTTTTTTGTCAGAGGTAAATTATATGGACTAAAAGTATACTAAAAATTATGAAAGGGGGTAAATACCATATTTATTAGGTGAAATTAAAATATGGTACTTCTAAAGGTTAGATTAGGAGTTATTTTGATAACAAAGTAGACAAAAGAACAGTTACATATTTTTTTTATTTTCAATTTAATATAATTTTATGTTTTCTGAGTTTCTTAGTATCTTCGACAAAATAAAGATTCAGTTTGGGAAGTTTGCAGCACTGAGTAAGGAATGATCGTGTATGAGTGGTGGTGATTGCTTTCAAATGCTTACATATTACTATTCATTATCGTTATAGCACTATTGTATTTCTCGATTATTGTAAACGGTCTACTTTTGGCTTTGGTTGCTTAATATTAGCGTCAATTTGTAATATTTTAAGTCAAAATTCCATAAATTCTTAATTGATATATTCCTGAATAGCGTATTCGTTCATTGGATTTATGTCTTACTGGTTAAGTGGCCAACTAAAGATAATCTCGATGTTAGATTTTCTATTGTCAATATGTTTGATTACATTAACCAATGTAAACAGAACGTATAAAGAGTTTCATTATATTTTCATCAAGGAAACTGTGTTTAAGAGAAATATTATATATTTTGTTATTGATTTGTACATATCATTAGGAACAAGATTAAACCTTGAGCAGCAGTTGGCAACATATTAAACGGTCAGAAGATGTAAGCAACTTTCTATTTCCCTAGCATTTTTTTCTAATATGTTCTTCGTATAATAAACATTAATTGCCGGAAGAGAAATTTAGTATTCTTATTATTTTTTTTTAATAATAAGTTTGAGGTGAAATATTCCTAATACTTTAAGTTCACTAGCATCATATTAAGAAAACAGGACAGTTCTGTATTTTTTTTTTTTGTTACTATATATATTACACATTTCTCGCTTCATCTTCTTTTTCTTTTTAATCAGTATTCAGTCACAATTCGACTTAAGTTATCTCGTAACAAAAACAAAAACAACAAAAGCAATCAATTATCAAATGTTAAAGAGAAAAGAATTTCTATAAAAAAAAATATAAATGGTTGAACTGTAGGAAATAGGGGCCATAAATTGGTGATGCGGATAGAATAGTAAAACGCTAATCTTAAAATACACGTTGATAAATTAGAGCAAAAATGTTCTTCACTACCACAAACATAATATCCTCAAAATTTGCCTTACTTTCAAGCAAGAATAGGCGAGCAAACTATTTTTCATTCAATGATTTACTCATGTTTCGGAGACTTTTATGTACATAGTATGGTAAATTTGCCATGCCCTTTTTAAATCAGATCCAGAAACAATTGTAATATTCCGCATGGTTCTGTATACAAACACCCAAAATGTACATGCACCAGACATCAACCATGCACGTCTTACTTCTTACTATGGATTAGTATGGCTGCAGATGACAGAGACATTAAGGACATCACTGGTCATGTGACGGCGTTGGAACAACTTCACCGCCTCACTTGAAGCACATATATAACCGAGAGGATTTCAAGGAGAGGCATCTATCTGCGACTGGTCATCCTCTCCTCTAGCTTGCATGGAGCTCTAGGAGATATCTGACCCAAGCCTCTAGCCTCTAGTTTTGACCGATATTAGAGAAGCCAGGTTCAAATATTTCCTCTCTGCCCTCGTAGCTTGCTCGGAGCTGTTGGGACTCCTAACCTCAGTCACCTAGCTTGCTTCGGAGCTCTGTGGAGATCCTACCCTAGGCTGCTTGACCTTGGGTCACTTCCCTTTACCCAGTACTAGAGAATTTGCAGTATAGCAATATTTTTGTAATATACTACTTATAGTGGATTTTGTAATAAAAACCAGTAGTGGGAAAACTATTCTGGACTGTAATTTGCTTTACCTATGCTCTACATACACCTGCACAAGCAGAACTTCACAGTATTGGTGGCTTCCGTCTAGGAGTAAACATAAACAATATGAACAATACGATATCCGTAACCATGTCTTTAAATTATTTACATTTTTTTCATGTATTGTTGTAAAACTTTCCTTAAACAATATGCTAATCATCAAGTATGGCGGACTAGAGTAAATTATATGACAAAATATTGTTTAGGAGAGACCAAGTAGCTGCATATAAGACATGCAATCGAATTGACCACTAATAGCATTATTTGTTTGTCTTAGAAGTTTTCTTCAACTAACAGCATTGCTGGGTATCAGTTGATATATAAATGAGAGTGTACTTCAAGTAATTGCAATTATGGGCTACTTTACAAGAATGCATTTCATGACTAATATCTAGGTCAGTGTAAATGCGTCATTGTGTATTCCTGCAATGTGTTTTGCATGAGTGCAGCATTGAGCTGCGGCTCGAGGTATTCTTGTTTATAGTACACAACTCGTAGATACAAAATAGAACTAAGAATTTCAAATGTTCAACTGAACTTATTTCCTCTGCTGTGTTATTCAGAATCATATTTCATAATACAAGATGTAGGCTTCAAGAATCCGTAATATATTTTGCATTAGTTCATCTTGGTTATTACAATGTAAAAGCCAGCGATTGAATTTTATTAAGCATTCAACAATAATCTGTGGCAGAAAATGTTTTTAATCTCAACTTAGGCTGTATTTTGCTTTAAAATAATTTACATTTGCTGAATCGTAAGTGTCTTCCCGTGTCTAGTCGGTCACACATATTTTCTTCTAGAACACTTACGCATCATTCGATCTTATACAGCATCCATGGATCCTGTACTGAGGATGTTTACGTAGAACCAAGTTGTAAGTAATATATTTATGCGTAAGTTTTTTTTATCCAAAATGAACAGTAGAATTGTGTTCACTCAGTGACAGACGTGACCAGGGGTGTAGCCAATTGGGGCCCATCGGGGCCAGGGCCCTCCTAATGGTTTCCTGCCCCCCCAAATGACCAGCTTTTAAAACATCATAGTAAAATTATCTCACTTCATTCATTTAAAAGTAACAAATTTTCTTGACAATTAATAATTTACGGTAAAATAGTATGGAGAAATATTGTTTTTCCATACCGATCGAAAAATAGTATAGTATCTCTTCCTTATACCGACCGAAAAATAGGATACTTTTTTGTGAGTAGATTACACAATTTACTGCGATTTATATTTGACAGTTTGAAGACAAACGTTTTAACAAGGTACTACAAATACAGCCATAAAACAAAGGTACTAAACTGATTTGTAAGTACAGTATATTTTTACGTGCTTTAACAAGTGTTTTAAAAGACATAGAGGATGGAAAATTTGGTGAAAAACAATGTTTTTATTCAATTTGGATTTCCTTCGCTCTCTCTTTTATTTCTACTCAGTGTAATAAAATAATTGTATTTATTTATTTATTTATTTTTGGTCACGAATAAGAAATAAGTATTTTTGTTAGGAAACCGTAAATAAATTAAGCGAAATTTCAAAGAAAATCAATCTTGTGTAGATAGGTTCTGTATACAAGGTCTTAAATTTAAATATAAAGGTAAGCAACAAAAGTTCTGTCGCTTTTTCATCCACCACCTACGAACATCGATATGTCACCTAACCTGGAAGATCAAAAATAGTCCCCATCAGCATCGACGACCTTCTGAAAACGTTCTGGAAGGCCATGGAATTCATCGCGGTAGAACTTGGTGGGCCGTCAAACGAAGAAGGTATCAGGTGCATTTTGCACTTTTACTAGGGATTTGAACTGGCGTCCTCTAAGGTGATTGTCCAAAGAATGGAACAGGTGATAATCGGACGGTGTAATACACGGGGAATATAGTGGTTGCAATATAGACTGAAATAGTGATGTCGTCATTTCCCTTCCGTTACCATGGTAATCGTCATGTTTTTTTTTCTATACAAACGCGTGGATTGAATGGTGTATTTTAAAGTCTACTACAAACAAGGACAACGGCTGTAAATTTATTTACAATTATAAAATATTTTAAAGTCTACTACAAACAAGGACAACGGCTGTAAATTTATTTACAATTATAAAATATTTTAACGACTAATGAAGTTGGCAGGACACGGTATAGTTTTAGAATATGAAATTTCGTTTAGGAAACTACGAATAACATCAAGAAAATGCATAAAGAAACAGTAATATGTAAGGAACTTATTTCTAAAAGCGTCACATCTCTAAGTGATAAGGAAGAAATCAAATAATTAATGTAAACGTCATTATGATGTAATCCTCCTTAAGAAGCAATTATACACAATATAAACTCCCTAACGTGCAGATTGACAAACTGTCGGCACAAGTAAAACTAAAACTATACGATTTTTTAAAACAAAAAATCTTTTAGAACAATGTTAATTCTATTGGGACATTTACTTTTCTTATGTCCACTCTTGATAATGGAAGTAGATAATATTAATACAACATAATATTACAAAAGAAAGGGGGAAAAGTCAAGCCTTTGGAAATTTTCAATCCGGACAATCAGTGGATACAGGTAAGATCTTTTCTTATATTCTACCAACTTTTTTAAAATTAAAGCATTTAGAATGGTTCAGTATATATTCTAAACAAACTGTTTTAAACATTAATCCTGTTTGCGTATGCAATGTTATGATACTTGTATTAGTGAATCAAAAATTTTCCAGAATTATTTATGGTTAATATCTGATTATGAAAAGATGAGAAGCTTACATTTGTTTTCTGTTTTTACTATATCCCTGTTTTTAGCTTAATTGATTAGAAATGTTTAAAAAGAAACAAATATTTCATTCGCTCTAATGTTTACAATTCCGAAATATTTTATCACTGTTTTCGCTTTGCATTTAGGTACTTTAGGTATTCAGGCTACTTGTTGTTTAGAAAATAAAATGGCGATCACCATAGCAACGAAAAGGATGTGACGTCACACTATTTCAGTCTATTGTTTCCCATTCAAGGCGGAGAATGGTGTCCTGAGACATCCTAGCCACGTGGGACTTAGCGTTGTCTCGTAAACGAGGACCCATTTGAAATTCAGAAGTGATGGCTCCAGACTTTTTTGAGTTTTTGTTGAGCACAGCTCAACTGCTGACACTACACAGTCGCATTGATACTCTGACCAGCTGGTAGCACTTCCCGATCCACGGTGCCCCAAACACATAGAAGGACCTTCTTCTGGTACAGTGCTGATTTCGCTGTTTTAAAATCGGTTCATGGGATGCTAACCAATGATGACCGTGGAGCTTCGTATAGGACACACTTATCACATGTCAACGCCCTGTCCAGAAATGGCTCCGAAACAGCAAATAAACACAGGCGACTGCCGCGTTGCCTTCTGGCCCGGAGTCAAAACATGTCAGACGAATCGACCCAACTTGTAGTGCTTCCCAAGTTGACGGATGTGCTGCCGAATGGTTTCTCCACACACTGAATTGTAGTCGCATTTCCTCTTTGTACATGTGTTGGTCTTCTGGTACGTGGTGTTTTCGGGTGTTTCGTCATCGTCCTTAAACTTGTTAAACCATCGCTGCACTGTCCGCGTCGTCACGGCACCCTTACCAAAGGCCTGGCGTATCTTCTGTCCCGCTACAGCGGCGTTTGACCTCCACTTGAACTCGTTCAGCATACATGCTCTTATGACGCTCTGTGGATGTCCCATGTTCCCTCTGTCTTAATGTAAGTTCACTGTGTATCTGAATTGCCGCAACCAGGTAGTATGTTGGATATACCCACACCAACAACTGACGTTCGCCTTATCTCCATTCGCATTCAACTCACGGTGTGAGGTCCAATTGAACACAGACCTTCACGAAAAAAGACAGAACTTTCTTGGTTACCTTTATAGTTATGCACAAAAGTATAGCATTTGATCCCAGGCAATAGTTCTTGATTAAGCATAATAAAAACTATCTCCAATATAATTTATGAATAAGAAGAAGAAGAAGAAGAAGAAGAAGCTAAAATAGCGTTTTTAGTTTTCCAGAAGGAAACCAAAATTCTCCTTTCTTTCAGGCCTTAAAAACACTAGCAGCAACACATTTTTTGCCTTTGTACATTGTAGCTGCCCCCCTGAAAAATTACGGGCCCCTCCTACACAAACCTGCTGGCTACACCCCTGGACCTGACCATATATCGTTTGTCTTTTCTGTCGTGTATGTTAAATTTATTATTATTATTATTTTCATTTATTCACCTAGTTCTACAGTTTAACTTACAAGGAACGGACATGAACCTGTCATCCGGACATCCGAATCAAATCTAGTCCATTCGATAAAGATAACAACGATATGTTCGTGGACAAAAACTTAGGTACCATGGACAACGGAGTAAGTTCCTGGGGCCCATTAACCCTGTTAGTATCAAGAAAATCGTAGACTCTTAGTGAAATAGCTATTGCGTCAACACTGCTCATTGGAAAGTCATGGTTTATACTTCATTCTCTTCAGCATGAAACAAGCTTTTCAGAGGTGCTATGTATTGGAGCTCATAACGTACTTGAGCATGGAAAATTGGAAGAGTGTCGGGAAAATTCTCTGCAGAAGACCCTCACATCAACGTTGGACCCTTCTGCAGTGACCCTGGGCAAAAGCACACAATCCAAATGTACCTCGAAAAATACTACAGGGGATAAGAAATGTGTGTATCAAGTTTTGTATTGATAGACAAAATAGGTATGAGGGAAAGTGTGTATTGGTATCCTTTAGGTTCCTGATAATCTACTATGAAATGTCTACTGTGGCACAATTTGCCCTAACCAGAATTATTGAAAGGCGTGCCACATTACATGGTTTAGATGTCATTTTAATATCTTGAAAACCTCTGCAAGAATCCCTAACAGTCACTTTCACCACTGTACCTACTTATGCTATGTTCTACATTACATAGCGGATGCACCGAAGTAGACATAAGTAGACAATGTGGTTGTCATACAAACATCGGTAGCAGTTGGTGGACAACGATGGCTTCTTAGTATTAACTTAGTATGAAGACACTTTTTGATGTACAAGCTACCAAGTTGAAAGTCCTGGAACATATCCTGAAATACATCATCCATGCATATCAACCATATCATATTGTGGACACATTATGCCAGAAAAAGGGAAAGTAGATAACCGTGGATTGTAAGTACCTATGCTTCATCCTTGCGCTTCTCACGCCAGAGCAAGATATGCCAATTGTGTATGTGTTCTTCAGGTTTCAGGCAACAAATCATAGAAACTTGGTATTGTCAGTCGTCTGTGAACAAATCGAAGGGAAGGATTGCTCACCACACAGTGTTTATAGGTAACCGTGTCACTAGTTGCAGATAGTAAAAATGTTGAATATGTTGCCAAATATGCCTAGCACTATCTGTGTTATTTGGAAACCATATGATACAAACCATCATGTCATATTATTACCATAATAGAATTATGACTAGTTAAACGGTCTAAATTTGTCATCAGATCTCTTATCTATTGTTTCAGAGCCTTTGGCCTGAACTGAGCCTTCAACGCGTCGCATGTCTATCACAACCCCAGCTTCCCTCCACAATAGTGACGAGAAAAAAAAAACAAAGAAAAAAACGTAAATTTCACGTGGTACTATAATCCATATCTTGCTCGCCTATATATTCCCATCATTCGCTATTTCTTGGTACCTAGGGCCACGTAGGCTCAGTGGTAGAGCGTTCCTCTCTGGTGGATGGGATCGTTGGTTCGATCCCAGGTCGCGCCAAGTGAACTTTGTGATGGACAAACACCGTGAGCATGGGTTTTCTCGGGGTTCTCCCGTTTCCTCTCACTTTCTTCATTCCACTAGTTAATTCATTTGTTATCATCACCGTCTCCTCTAGCCTAGCCGGCATAACGTGGGGCATAAAATTTAAAGATTTCGTTTCATTTTTATTTCGTGCTACTTTCAGGCTGTAATTAACTTCCTAAAAATGTTCCATAGCATAATAGCAATATATTGTGATAATGTGCAAACAGATATATTTTCCTCCAGATTCTAACTTTGAGGAGAATTTGCTTCTCTGTTCCTGTAAGACTGTCTGCATTTGCTTTCACAATATAATGCAAAGAATAAGGATCAAATTTGAATTTTTTGCTGGTGAGAAGAGTCTGTTAAGCTGTGTGGTTGTTCTTACGTTATTCGTGACAAGATTTTGTGGTCGATGTACAGAGAACGCGTGGAAAACAAGTTACAATTTCTTTATATATATATATATATATATATATATATATATATATATATATATATATATATATATATATATATATATATATATATACTTGTTTAATTACAAGACTTTTCTGTGCCAGCGCGTTTTGGCTTTAGTAGCTTCGTAAATGTAATGTCAAAGTTTCCTACTTTTTAGTGTTTCTTTCCTTAGCAACTTCCGGTGTAATTAAAGCTCACAAAATAAACTCGGTGAACTTCTGGGGAAGTGAGAGAAACAAAACGTGCCAGATGTTAGAAGCTGTTTTAAAGGACGTGTTCCTGCGAGTTCCACACTGTAAAATTTACTTGAACACGTCTCGGCCACAAATCAACTGGTTTCTTTTCGCGTCGAGTTTCTCCCGTGCTGTATGAATCCCACTCCTTTACGGCTCTGAATGTGCTCGCATTTGAAAGAATGAAGAAGCAGTACATTCAAATCGTAAAGCTTTAGGTAAAATGTGTCTTTTGTGGGCAATGTGTTTCTTCCAGAGAACGGAAATGGGTTTTTCCTTCTTGCACAAATACTTTCAATTCTCCTCTCGAAGTACTGTGCCCAACTCAGTGCTGTTATGCAGCTTTTTCTTGCATGTATGTAAATCTTCCATATCCCTTGAGTCGAGTATAAGCACTGTATTGATGCAGTTATCAAGTGCGGTTGAACAACTCTTATGTCGTTCTAGACGATGTGGAATTAAAAAATAACATACCCAAAGGATTTCTTTACCAATTCAGTTTGTTTCTTTCTTTTTTTTTCAGTTCTTTGAAAATCAGAAAATCCGTAAGTTTAGAACTCTTTGAGTAGCAGTGTAGAAAAATGCAGAAGACGATGTCAAACTTGATTATCGCCTCCAGTCGTTAGGAAACTGGCTGAAGTTCAAACTTTGGACCATGTATTTTAAGAAATTACGTCTTGAAGGCCATCGATAATTTATTTCAAAGACTTTTTTTTCTTTTATGCATATAACTTCACTTAAGGACAGTGACTCTGGCCTACAATCTTTATGAAACAGTATAATAAAATCTGGAGGCAAATGCAAAGTGATGTATATGTCGAGATTGCTTCATCTGATACAGAATAGGATCCAGTGATGTGGTTTTGTTCTATGACACATGGCCTTCATATTTCTAAACCTTAATTAGTGTATAATTTCTGCTAGACACCTCAAGACTAACTCCTAATCTTTAGCCTCGGCTGTGATGCCATTGACAGATGTGAGGGGCAGTTTCTTACATTCTGCACAACCTAGCCCTTACGTCGTAGAATTAATTCCAGTTAACTCGATCTTATATATACCCACGTTTCTTCTCCGCTTTTGAACTGCACTAGCTAAAAATTGCTAACGATACATTAACCACTGCTAGTACGCTCACTTCTTCCATATTTCCATTATTCAATTATCCAATCTTGACTAGACTCACAACATCAAGTCCTCTCTGCTACGTCCGTGCATCACGGTACCACTTGTTACACTGCATGCTTATACCACCACCTACAACATACTCTTCGTTTGTTCACATTCGTGTGAGCTTCCACAAAATCATGTTACACTGCAATTGTCTGTTTACTTATATCAAGGTAGTGTATATATTCATGGGAACACCTAGTAAAAATTCATGGATCTGACGGAAGCACAAGAAGAATGTAATAATAAGCGTTTGTAGTTCTAGCATGAAGCCTGTAAGACATGTCGGGACATCTTATGCAGACTGTTCAAATACATACAATACTTACCTTCATTGCAATGATTTTCAATACAATTATTCGTGTATTTCATATAGCGTGTGCACTCAATAGGAGTGCAGTTCGGCAAATGTCTTTGAAGTTTCCATGATGAATTTTACAACCGTGTCCCTTTCTCCCTCCATCCCTCATTTGACCGCATTTGCGAGGTTGCAATGTCCTAACATCCACTGTGTCTGTTCTCTCTTCCCAATACTATAGCTAATATGAAGCAGATGTTAGGCAATGTAAGAACAAGGAAGCTAGTTTTGGGAACCACGGTACGGGAACAGGCGTTTGAAACTGTGTCAACTAAACTGCGTGACAAACATCTTGACATTTTAAGGCGGCGCTCCAAGTTCCCTTTAAATGCTGCTAGCAAATGAGTGACCAACGGTATTTCCACGTTTATTTTGTACACATCCACGTCTATCCCCTATCACCTGATTGCGCTATAGTATGTCTACTTAGCCATAGCCACACCCCTTAGCACTCGGCAACATCGCGCCAGAGCTTGCGTTTTATTCGTTTAGCTGAAATGCCAAGATGTTTGTCAAGGTTTTAAGACTCTACGTAGAGTTGACAAGCGATTGTTAATTATGTGAACTGAGATTTCTGGTTGGCCATTTAGTTATCGGGGTGCTTCCCACAAGTACCCTTTCCGTACGATTGGACGATAACTTTTTTTTTTTTTTTTTTTAATGGCACGAGCCACCACACACAGAAGACGGTATCGTGTATATAAGAACTGCACTTTGGTTTAAGAAACAAATTATTTCTTCGGAACAGGTTGAGATATAAAATTGCTGTAAACGCCATTTATGTCTTTGTATATATTGAAAATCATCTGTGCGATTAGATGTGATATTTACCGAAGCATTTTTTTAAAAAATAAAACCCTTTGAAAGAAGTACAATTTTCCATACATTGTAACTGTTTATACTTGTTAGAAATACGTCATAGCATGATCATAATATTCAACGATGAATTACTTCCGATGTTCACTCGGTCCGTTTCACTGGTATTGCTACTGATGTAGAAGCCCCCAAAATATAGATGTTTATGAACATCTGTGATACTATAGCGTTCTTAGTGGAAATTTAATAATTTGACGAAAAGTAGAACAAAGAACTTGAGAGATTGATTATTTCAAGTATATTGGAAGTATTTTGACGAGAGACGCTTACTGCACAAAACAGATCAGGTCAAGAATTGCCATAACCAAAGAAGCAGTCAACAAGAATAGATCATTCTTAACCTGCAGGCTCAATATGGGACTAAGGAAGAAGTTGGTCAAGTGGATGGACTATTAGAGTATTGGACTGTATTGTTCAAAGATTTGAACATTACGGAAGTTCGAGAAGAAATATTTAGGGAGCTTCGAAATGTGGTGTTAGGAGGAGATGGAGAAAATAAAATGGACAGACAGAGTAACAAACGAAGATGTTTTAAAACGGATAGGAGAGAAGAGGACGCTTCTAGCCAGCATCCTTCGTAGAAAGGCCAATTGGATTGGACACATCTTGCAAAGAAATTGTCTTCTTCATACCGCCATAGAAGGAAAGGTGGATGGAAAGCAAGATATAGGAAGAAGAAGAGCACAACTGACCGATGATTTGAAAAAAAAGAAGAAAATATTGAGAGTTAAAAGAGGAAGCTGAAGACCGAGAAACTTGGAAGAAACTTTTCTAGTCCATATCTAAAATTGAAAAAAAAGAAAGGAAAAACCTCATTAGTCCCAGTTCCTGCCAAATGACAGAATACTTATAATAATAATAATAATAATAATAATAATAATAATAATAATAATAATAATAATAATAATCCGACATAGTACCATTTTAAACATGTATATTTATGTTGGTTGGGTGATATTGCAGAGTACGTTAAACAATGTATCTCTTTTGATATTTGCATGTTACAAAATTTCGTTTAATTTTCCATATTAGTTCAAAACCTACAGAGTCATTTCAAGATAAATGGCTAAACCTATATATATTGGTGAATAATGAAGATAACAAATAATTTAACAATTGATTTTTGGCCTATCGTTCATCACTTCATCCAGTCTTTCAATTTATATTAGTATGTATGCATTTATATATGGTCGATGTCTATTCAGACATACGTTCATTATCAGCCGTGATTGCATTGAGAAAGTAATTTTAGACTGCACATAATCCAGTATAAACCTAGTTTGTTTTCGAAAATCAGGCTCCAAGTATTCTATTCTCGAAATATTTATGAAGCATTCTAAGGTGAAACAAGGCGTAAGCTGCGTCAGAAGGTGTGAAAAATCCACCATACTGGAAAAAATTCGTATGGTATTCTTGATGACATTGTACTATTTGTTAAAGATGTTAGTTACTACTTAATGATAGATTAGTTGAAATATTTACGCGGATGGGTATCATCTTGACCTAGTGTTTCTAAGAGGAGTCTCAAGTACTCTGAACACCAGCAATGAAGGACAACAACGCAAGACACAACACTTGAAGACGTTCTTTGGTAGATGGAAGCGTTGCTCCAGGCAACATTAGCGCAAACAACCATTAGCATGTAATGGACTATCGTTTTTATAAGTGGATAACGGTAATGAGCTCGTAACTTTAATTTAATAAGTAATTATGATAAAGATAACAGTGTACGCATGCATTCGTACAAGTGGAGGAGGAGTTGGAAATTGCAATTCGAAACTTGTCGACTCTTTTGCCTATTTATTATAATATCTTAACGTAAAGTTACGTAACTTTTCATCAAAGAGCAACGATGGAGTTAGTTGCTTTTTACGTCGTCTCTTGAGGCGATGTTTCATAGTTGTTGTGTATCTTACTTTAGGTAGAATGCTTTTCTCATTTCATGGTAAAGATAATAAACGCAAATCTGCTGGAATAACGCAGACTTCTATGATAATAATAAATTTCCTTCAGGGCTAAAGAGAAAAGTTTCTCGGCTTTCTGTACTACGCTGTTTACATTTGTATTTAATTGTGTTTTGTGTGCAACTGTACACTATTACGTCAAATTTAACGTTCTTTTACAACTATTATTTTCCTAAAATAGTGTTGTTGTGTGGTTAAATGACGACCACGTTTTCTTTTAGTGCGTGTGGTCCTAGGTTCGATATCTAGTGAAGCATTGTTTTTGTACTAACATAGCATCGTGAAACAGTTCGAAAACCGGGTGGATAGACAGCTAACCAACTCTAAACTTGAAAGAGAAGTAATAACGTTGGAAGTCAATGGGATTACCATACACCGACAATTAGAAATGCCTTTTGGGAGACGACAGCACTGGCGGGTTCATACATTTCTTGAGCATGAGCATAAGTGTTCCATCTATACCGCATGTCCGTTTCCGTATGAAACAATATAGGCGGTCAGGATCTAACATACAAATGGACGTATATAACATACAGCTGAGGAATGGTACGTAAGTATATGCATGTGATATACGGAAAATTGTTAGATGTCAGACATCCTGCAACGGCATGATGTAACATCTAAGGGCAGTATCTATGTAGCATACGGATAACGCATGTTCCGTACTGATTTATGTAGTAAGCAAGATGATTCCGTATATTAGCACAATATAGTGCTGTCCGGAGAATGGATTTTTCTCAGTGTAGGATCATAGTTCATATCTCATTTTCTTTTTTTTTTTCAGAATAGAGCATCCTTTCCTACGCTACCACTCGGTTGTGCGTATTATACACCTGAACCTGGAAATTTGGGTAAAACCGTTTTTTTTTTTTTTAATCACCCCCGAAACTTTTCGCCCTTCTGGCCTGGGCGTGGGTTCACTTAGGTATCTGATGTTAAAGAAAAGAATATGTAATATGCACACAACGCGAGTGCAAAATTTCAATATATATAATGTAATATTCTTAAAAAATCTAAAAATTTATTGCGTCATTACTGTTTGGCCTAGAATCATAGCTCAAACACCATTTTCTTTGGTATAACAACCTCTTTCCAACGTTGTCACTCGCATGTCCGTATCATACATCTGAACGGAAAAGCTCGAGAAAACCGGAAAATTTTATGATTAATCACCCCCTCGAAATAGTTGCGACCCTCAGACCCGGGCCCGGGCGCACATAGATATGTCTATAAAAATGGGAAATACTCAAAGGTGAGCACAATCCGTATATAAAATTTAAATCTGATATATTGAAATCTTAGGGCGTGAAGATTTTTTTGAAATTTGCCTTAAGAAAAAAAGGTAAGTCACGCTCCCGCCATCCCCACTTGGCGCCGCCAGGTTTATCATCCGGTTCCAAAACGCATCTGAGGTGTTCTATGGTCCATGCCTGACTTGACCAATAAAAAGGAAGTTTAAATACCTTTTATAGAACCTAGATAAGCGGCCAAAGATAATATAACTTCATGATAACAAAAGTTACCATAAACCCTTAAAGTGTTAATCATCTTGTCTCCTTCAGTGTACAGCATAACTGTGGGTCACAAGACTGAAAGATTTTAGTTTATTTTTTCACCCTGTAAACAATTTTTAAAATGCAATCTAAAAGATTCTACCTTTTTTCGTACGATTTGTCCTAAAAGGAAGCGAATAATAAGTGCAAGATAATTTCTGTGGAATAGTTAGTATAGCTAAACAGTGGAGACATACGAAAAATAATTTCAGGAAAATTTCTGGACACTTTGTCAACCGGAAATTTTCATGATCTGGGATCAAACATGCGGTCCGTTTCACGAGAAGTAAGTGTTTGTTCACTGACCCACTGTACTTCTTTATAAGTTATCGTATATGTAAGTAAAATGCCATATGACGCATATTTTTGAGTAGAATCTTAACCCTTTCGTGTACGAATAAAAGAAGCTTTCTAAATTGGTTCACAAAAATATATGTCTTTTTCGACGAGAAGGCTGAGCGAGTCATTTGTTAGTGTTCCCAGAACGAAGAGTAGATCTTCAATAAAGTCACTGTACATGAACGGTTACTCTGAAAAAAAAAAATCATTGAGATTTTTATAACTAATTTTAGTTACCTATAACTATCGCCTCATATGTGGTTGCAGTACACGAAAGGGTTAATTTGCCGCATTCTGTCTGTTTAATATCGTATTTGGAATTAAAATCAACAGAGTTTGGGGAAATTGAAACTACAATGATGTGCACCACCTGATGGAGTTTTGAAAAGAATAAATAATAATAAAGAAATGAGCTAGCAATCCTCATTCGTAAATATATCAAATAAAATTGGTTTGGGAATTGTCATTGATTTCTTTGTTTATATGTCAGTCAATAATATTGCCATCTTGGTCGTCTGTTGATGCGGAACCCTCATTGGAACTCCATTGATAGCTCTGAACTCGAAATGTGTCCAGTTTCAATCGTGTGGAAAATGAGGTCCCGTAGCATGAGCGTTGCATCGGTCTCTTTCACCGGAAGCATTGATGTAATTAATTACAAACACTCCAGGAATGAACATTGAGATATGCACTACACATTATGTGTTCCAACCACGCTCGTTAACAACAAATTCCTCCATTTGTAAGCAATAATATATCCGTCATTAGTAAGATTTATTTCATCAGCAGTTTGTATTAACGTATATTAAGTAGGCCTTAATAGACATACACGCACATGAAACACACACACACACACACACACACACACAGAGAGAGAGAAAGAGAGAGAGAGAGAGATTATATCTTCAGAAATGAAGTTTATGAATATACCTGGAAGAGGAAAATTATGCAAACATGAAAAACGTTTTATGCGCATTATATTTGCAGCTTTTCTCCCCATAATTATGTTTACTACTTTAGAATGTAAGTGTGTAAATTAATATAAGCTTCTTTTTTCTCTCTTTTTTTAATGATATTGAGTAAATATAGAAGATTTAGATAATTACGATACTTTATAATCTAAATTATAGTAACACCAAAATAGAAACGTGCATTCTCTAACTATAATGCATTACTTCCCCATAGCTTTGATGTTACATATGATGTAAAGCATGATGCCCCAGCCATACTGAAACAAGCAATACAAGTAACTGGTATAATTATATACCTATTATATTACCTGCATATAGATTGTTTCTGAAACTTAGTATTGGAATTCTTACTCAAAAATTGGGAGAGTTTAACAGTGACCTCTTTGAAACTTACGGTTGCATTTTTAAACTTTGAACACGAACAACACTGTAAAATCTTTCTAGGAATGTGTATAGGAGCTGATGAGAAATCGAATGGTTACCACCCGCTTTTGAGGCAGGTCTTTTGCTTCACATCTTATTCAACATCGAGATTATGAAGAAAACAGTTAGCATTAACGTGGGCTCCGAAGCACTACCGGGCCTTGAATTCAATGTAATTGGTAGATACACAGATTTTTATTCAAGATCAACCCTCAAAGTTGGTATTGCTCTGAACTAGATTTGAAGCTGTCTTGCCTCAAAAGGGTGTCGAGAAAATGCTCTCTAGTCTTCAAAAGTCATGTATATTTCAATTGGAAAAGTTGTGTGTCGTTTTGTGGACAATGCTACTCAAAAACTATAGGCCATTCACCACCTCCAAGATACTTGGATTAGAGGACCACGTCACCAGTTCTGCCGATAAGCACTCTTGTTCCTTGTTTGCGTTGACCCTGTTTCCATCTAGGCGAGATCACCTAAGGTTTTATATTCGTGTGATCTTCATATGACCGTGGTGTTGTAAAATGATGTTGGCTATCAACTGTGGAGTGTATCATTGAATATTTGAGATCCTTCCGTGCCTTTTGCACGTCCAAAATATGAAGTTTCTCATTTATAAAAGTCAATGCCATACGGACAGGAAAAATAATGGGCTGGAACCTCTAGGTCGGGCAACACAGCATTCACTTCGTACAATCAAATAAAATTATGGAGTTCTTTCTTTCTGGTTGAACATCCCATGATTATGCACCGAGAGTAAGGAAGACTGTAATGATAATACTGCATAAGCCTATGGGATGAAAAAGTTAGGAAACGAGAATACCCCGAGAAAAAGCCACACATACAGCATTTGTACACAACGAGCTGGTATTGAACCAAAGGTGAGCGCTCTGCCACTGAACCACCGCGGCCTCAACCATGGACAAAGTTATGGGGGGGGGGGCATGGGGGCATTGCATTCCAAATTTTTGACAAAAAATAAAATGTCACCTATAAGATGGTCACCTACCAAGACCTCCGAGACCAATCGAAAAGTCTGCCCCCCAGCAGAAAATTCCTAGCTCCGCCTATGGCCTCAACTATGAAGTTATGTTCAGGACAGATAATGGACGTGAATAGAACTCAACTTAGTCTCTTATTACCGGACTTATAATGATAATGCTTGTTTCTCCCCTCATAATGTTGAGAAAAAAATGTTGGAATAAGAACACAGTACTATCTACTCAATGACCTTCATTACTGTTAAGCAACAGTTATTGCTGTTATAAAACTTCTAGGCAACAGCAACAAGAATTGTGTAAAGGTAATAACTGACGGACACTTCTGAATATCATGGAATCTCAAGTACATTCCAGGCTACTGCTCAAGTGAAAACACAAACGAAATAAAAAAAAAATACAGCATCATTAAGATAAATGCATTTGTGTACAAAGTTTTTTTTTTTTTTTAACAGGTTAAAACTGATTAAGTTATACCTTTGTCAGCTTCTTGATTCAATTCCTTTTGAATATCGTGGTTTATCTCCCTTCTTTTCAGTGCTTGGAATCTAGTGTGACTTTCGTTTGCAGTAGACCATTGCACTTAAGAGAAAAAAAGTAACAAAATAAAAAGAAAGAAAGAATGTAATCAGTATTGCAGCTAGTTCTCCAGTTGAAGCTTTGCCATCAATTCTCAGCCACTAATTGCAACGCCAGATGTGGCTCACATTTTCACTGCTACTTTACGAAGACTATTGGCTCTTCAAGTGGACCCATTGCAGAGTTTTAACTTCTACCAACACTAATCATCAGCTCCAAACGAGAACTGAATGCTACCCGTTTTGTCTACCAAAAAAGCAATCAAGAAAAACCCAGACATTACTAAAAGCTATTTGTTCTATGCACTTTTCTTTTTTTTCTTTTTCTTTTTTTCCTTGATTTCTTGATTCGCAACGAAAGGAATCCGCTACTGTAAGCCGAATTTGCTCGTTCGTGAGTCACAATTGAATTAACCACGAAGTCTGTTCCTTCTACGGTGACCATAATTTCAACAGCTAAAACTGAGACACCTAAAAAGATCTCAGCAAAAGCTTATCTTGGAATATTCTAGTAATTTCACAGTGAAAGAGTCAGTACTACAAAACGAAAATGTGAAAGAAACCGGTACTTATTATGTACTTGGAAATATATTTTGTGAGAAAAAAGTAATGTTACGTGATGTACACATAATTGTATTACAAAAACAAAAAAAACTTAATTATCGTGTTTTGTAGGTGACAAAAATGTGTGCCAAGGGGTGTATTATTATTATTATTATTATTATTATTATTATTATTTTAGAAAATCAGAGCAATGTTATTTTGTTTTCTTAAAACGAGACAATGCCGGTTAATCTGGACGTATTGCCACCAAAATCATTTCTTAATCACTAATAAAAGATCCAAAAATACTCCTGCATTATTTAATGATTCAGGTAATTAATCATTTAAGATATTTTATCTATGAGTCAAATGAAATAACCATAAACATTTTTATTTAGTGAATCACGAGAATTAACTCCGTGCGTGTTAGTTGTTCAAAGATGCATAGATTACGTGAAAAACAAAACAATTCTTGATTTTAGATCATAGTACTTTTAGCATGTATCTGCATAAAATTACAGCGGATATAAATTTATAAATGTTTCAAAAAATTTCCATTGACTACAATATAAGACTTTTGAACAGGCGTGAACATTATAGAAGCTTATTTAAACTACATGATCATTCCAAATAATGTTACTATTTGGCTTCGTACTTTATTTATTTTTACTGTGAAACAAATAAGAAACACCAATATTATTTGTCGTTAATAGTTTGGATATCATGATTCTGATTATTCATTATATTTTCAAAGATAGTGTGTATAAGATGGGCAATAAAATATGATAGTGTGGACATTATATTAGAAACACCATCACCGGAAGAGACATAACCGGACCAGTACTTTGCAAAGGGGGAAAAAATGTACAAGTTTTAGAGTCTAGACTCGTTAACTCAGCCTTAAGTTCTTTACTGGTTTGCAAAGAGCATTTATAACCACTAAGTTCAGACGCTGCTCCTCGGTGATGAGTCTGGTCCGTAATGGGATCATCACGCCTGATTAATATGTTATCCAGTCCGGTTAATTTGGAGTGTTTTTTCTTGTTGCATTTTTTTAGGGAAAGATAATAACGTCGTAAACGCTCATCTAAAAGGGAAGAAACAACTCAACATGGACATTCCTTATAGCGTCGCTACTTCATTTTAACACCTCATTTTTATCTGATGGTTTAATTGAATGGAGAGTAGCATCAGATGTATATATATTATTACTTCATTACTGTAACCACATAGTGACTATAACGGAATCATATGATAATCTGTACCTAAGAAATTTACAGAGGTATTGCATCTATGTTTCAAATGACCATTAAAAAAAAATGAATACAATGACTAATATTTGAAATATGCTTCTACGTTATTGAAAGAAACAGCAATATATCCCGGTTTTCTTTAATTATGGTCATTTGTTAAATGCAGACAGTCCAGGCGGCATTACCTGAACAACGTGTTCTGTGTTTTCACTCACTAATCATAATCCAAGGTAAATTACTTCCTTGAGCTATGTGCATATTATCATCCCCAAGCAAATAAGAATTGACGAATTTCGACAACTGAAGGGAATATATTCAGTTTTACTGTCCCTCGAAATTAACCTTTGTGAATAGTGTAAGTCACATAGGTACATACGACAATAAATATTTATTTACAATTTACATTTGCTTATAACTAATTTAAATTGTAATTCAACTGGAGTTGAATTTTCATAAAGTAGTAAAAGAAAGCATTACCATACGGTTTTATTGAATAATACGAGATATTTTGTATTGTTTAGTTTCCCTAGACTGAGCAAAGCTTTGCGAGAGGAATATATATAGATTAGGGTGTCCCTTATTTAGGGTAATTTCATGTTGCGATACGCACACCCGCTAAATGTATTCTATGTGACCGTAAACACGCATTAGTGAAATATCAGCTTCGTACGAGAACGTTAACCCGTGCCGACTTAACGACAAACTCATGAAATGACGTTTCCACATTACAATATAATTTAGAATATCCAGCCGTGATAATGGAAAAACTCCGTGTATTGACGAACGTCACCGGGTAAACAGTGTTGCCAACCCAAGAGAAATTTATGTCTTTGTAAATCGAATGACCTAAATTGTATATCTTCATTGGAAGAAACAATAACACTAAAGACAAAAGAGATGGTAAACGCCAATCAATGTTGCAAACTTTTCGAGAAATTACGTGAAACATGCGTTAAATGCAAACGGTGAGGTACTAATGTTTTGTACAGCTTAAATTAAATATTGACAAGAACTGTTTCCGCTGACTCCAAGATCCCCAGATTTCAACTCCAGAATACCCAGAATCCAAGAAAAAACATTGAAGAGAAAATAAATCCACTATGGGTTTGGGCTACGTTGTGCACGTCGTATACTTCTTGTATTTGCATCTAATTTACTGTTTATTTGATAAAAAAAAAATATGAATTATACGGACACGTGTGTTCCCTACAGTTCAACAAATTGCAAACTAATCTCTTATTTTATTTTCTCACAACATACGCCGGTATTGACCAAGCAGAGAATTAAGTTCTAGTCTCATTAAATTACATGCACGTAAGATATTCTAGTTTCAGCAGCGTTATTGCACCTTCCATGTTCCATGCAAGAATGATCTGCAATTGTTTATAGCATTATCGCTTTCACACCCAACTTGGCACTGGTTCCTGTTACTGTAATATTAGGTTGATGTGTTTGATGGTACGGCCGAGAGCGAGGAAGGCAGTATCATGGAGGGCAATGCCGATGATACTGCCTTCCTCGCTCTCGGCCGTACCATCAAACACATCAACCTAATATTACAAGAATCAATTGATCGTTTCTCTCAGTGGTATCGAAAATGGAAGCTCACTATAAATGCTTCAAAAACACAGGCCGTCGTATTTCTTCCACCACGCAAACGCTCCAGATTTCACAGAAATCCATCACTTCTCTTTCTCTCCATTCAGAATTCGCCAATTCGTCTCAGCAAAACTGTGCTCCTCCGTGGCTAAGCGGTTAGCGTTCGCGCCTTTGGCGTGGGAGGCCCGGGTTCGATTCCTGGCGGGAGCTCATGTGGTTCGGATTCCACGTTAATCAGTAGGTCCACGTCTCATATAGCCTCGCTGCTGAACGGGACGTTAAACTTAAAATCAACTCAACTCAACTCGTCTCAGCAAAACAGTAACTTATCTCGGCATTATATTTGATCAACATCTTACTTGGATTCCTCATCTGAACTACATTAAAACTAAAGTCTATAACCGTCCTAATCTTCTAAAACGTCTGACTGGCACGACATGGGGACATACATCACACATCGTTCTCAACACATATAAGGTTTTTCTTCGTCCTGTACTTACCTATGGATTCACTGCCTGGATATCAGCTCCATATTCATTTTACTTCAAACTGGCAACCTTCGAGCACCATGCCTTTCGTATCGCTCATCATATTCCTCTTCCTAGTCCGACTCGCTACTTGTATTCGCTCATAACCTTTCCTACATTGCTTTATCACATTTAATCTCTCCGCCGAAACTTCATCACCATTTGCTTCCAGCAAGAACAACAAAGCTTTTCGAAACCATGCATTACCTCGCTCTATCATCTGTTCGGCCACGATATTACCATCTCCCTCTTAATTTACTCTTCACACTCTATTGCTATACCTTACCACCTGATCATCCAGACTTCGAACTTGTGCAAGATCACCGCCTTCATGTCCATCTACCGCATATCTACCCGCCACAACAAGCACAGTAACCGCCATTTCACATTATCCGGCGATTTCCCGGATCTGTTTCCGGCGATTTGACGGACAAGGTAGAAAAAAAAAACATTGCAAGCAATGAAGCTTTCCACATATGTGCGGCGGTCGCCGGACACTTATCCAGCGAGCAAAAACAGCCGGATCTCCCTGCTAGTATCCGGCGCGGCAGATCGCCGTGGTTAGCCAAACGGGACATTGCAAGCAGTGAAGCTCTTCACATATACGCGGCAAACTGCCGGATGGGTGTTGGGGGAGGAAGCAAGTGTTGCCAGGAAAGAGTAAAAGGTGGCTGCGATAATCTGGATGCGTGTGTTTTACGTATATACAGTATATATATGAATGTGGAGTGTGTTTGTATATGTGGTTATGTTCTAGGCCAGTACACCTCGAGTAATTTTAACCAAACTTGTTACATACAATATATGGGAAAAGATGGCATGTGAAAATAATCGAAAACGACCGATATTACCGGAGTGTCGAATCCATAAGTATTTGATTAAAGAGTCCAAATCAATATAAATTATTTTTTTTCTATGTAATAGAAGATTGGGAAAAATAAATGTCCGGGTAGCACTGGACAAATAAGCTTGTAATTCTATAAAATTGTGGTGCCCCAAAATTGAAATATACACTATCAAATATTTCAGCAATATTAAATATTTAGTAATAATACCTTTATGTACTTTCGCAAAGCAAGAGAGAATTCATGATGTGATATTTGATAAATATACCGTACCTTATATATTTTATAATTATCTTTAACACTTCTATGGTTGTAATTTTTTGAATAGTCCTTTCAATACAGGGACTAGAGCAGTGATCTAAAGAGAGTTGAGTCAATAGTCGGAACGCTTAAAATAAAAGAATAAACCCGAAATACTATAATAATAATAATAATAATAATGTCTACAGATTAGCCTTGGACTCAGTGGTTGTGCTGGCTTGGGATTCTGGCAGTGGCGGATCTAGCTTGGGGCCGGGGGGCTAGGCCCCACCAGTTTTCAGGGTGACGAAAATAATTTAAGCTAGTATTTATATATTTTTGAAACTTTATAGTAAACTCATGATATACTTCTCATAGTCTGGGGTCTGGCAGTCTCTCAGTTTTTACCTTCTACACAGAGAAAAATCCGTTCTCCGGACAGCGGTATATTGTACAAATATACGGTATCCTCTTGCTTACTATAGATATCAATACGGAGCATACGTTATCCGTATACTACATACGCACTGCCCTTAGATGTTACATCATGCCGTTGCAGGATATCTGACATCTAACAGTTTTCCGTATATCACATGCATATACTTATGTTACCTTCGTCAGCTATATGTTATATACGCCCATTTGTATGTGAGATCATGACCGCCAACATTGTTTCATACGGAAAGTACGTATAAATGGAACACTTCTACAGAAAGTATTATAAAATATGCGTTTTCAGTTATACGTCTGCTGTACGTTAAGTCCAAAACTACAGGGATTACGCATGTAACCTATCTTTTTAAGTACGCCATCTACATTTTTTTTCTCAGTGTAGGTCCGCCACTGAATTCTGGGGTAGGTCTCAACCACTGACTATCCTGAAAGGACTTTATCCTGGGTTTCCCAGTCACAACAGGTGAATACCGGGATCGTATTTTAAATATCCAGAACCTGGTCGCTATTTTGCTCAAGTCTGTCGATTGTGGAAACAGTATAGAAAAATCTCCTACAAGTTACCACTTCTCTGAAAAAGGGTGAACCCATATGTGTCTCTGACTTTTTTCTGTCTATCTTAACAAGGCGAGTAGAAGACACTTTTTGCATCTGTCAAGTGCAAGCACCACAATTCGACAAGAGTCACAAGGTTTTGTTTCTTCAGTTGCACAGCAACCCTGCTCGGATATTTTTCATCCACGGCAAAATGCCGGATAATATGAAAGGGTACACTTTTCATCCGGCAAATCGCCGGATAATGGGAAAGAAGCCTTACTCCTCTGTCATCTAACATGGCCTCCTCTGTCTACATTGGCCTAGCGTCGCTCCTAGGCATAAGATAACCCGCATTTGTCTTTATTAACAGTCCCTATGTGTTGTGGCGTGCATCGCACCTCATTTCATACCTCATTTATACAGATTTGAATTATTACCACAAACTTGTTTTGTATTATTCTAATCATATTTATTGTACTTGTAACAATTTTTATTTTTGTTAATTACCTCACCTATAAAATGATTATAGTCGCAAAGACTATAATGACCCAACATATAAAATAATAAATAAATAAATATCCATTAGCCCAATGATTATAGCCTTCAATTCCTTCATTCCGTTCCATCCCTTTCCTAAAAGAGGGTGTAGCCCTCTACAGGGTAGCTAGTCCAAGGGCTAGCCTTAAAAAAGCTATTTAATTGCTATTGTAGCATTTTAATATATACATATAACAGTTTTCGTGTGGCTTGAAGTTGATATTAAATATTACCCACAAAATATATGTCCTACATAATCACGAAAATTAAAATTGAATCACATAATGAATCGTGTATCGGTGCATTGTAAATTATCGATTGATTAACTTTGAGTGTATGAAATTTATATATATTATGTTGCGACGGACAGAAATTTATAGACATAAATTATTTCAAAAGTCATAAATCATTTACTGGAATTGCAAAGATTGCACCAAAGTCTATATGACGTTGAAAATAAGACGCGAGACTCTCATAGGTACAACTTTTGTAAAATGTAGTAAGTTTATTAACTTAAACCCATCCACTTGGATGTCTCTTATTTTGTTCAAGTTAGGTTCTTGAAATAGTAACCTACTACGCTTCGAATCCTATATCATGTAACACACTTCCTCCTTCAACATCACATCGTTTTGCTGCAACATTAATATAAAACCAGAAAGTGCAGTCTCATTTGCAAGCAAATTCCAGTGTGAAGACTGTTTCACATTTTTTCATGTTCAGTAGTTGGAAGTTTCCACGTAAGTGGCAAACGAACAGCTAGCTTTTGAAACTAATTAGGCAGCCTGACAGTGGAGCGAGATGGAGAAGAAGCAGTCATTATTATTATCCCAGACAAGTACAGAAACTCGAACGCAGTTGTTACATCTGTACGATTTATGTGGAAGGACAGTGAATAGCTGCCATGAAGTATACAATTCATGTCACCCTCTCTTTTGACAGTACGCATTTATTGTCCGAAACTAATGACAACATTCGGTAGAAATTACACTTTGTACAATTCCAAGCTTTCAACAAACCATGTTGGAAATACACACATCATTGCCATCATCCGTGCAATCTTTCTTTTAGCTAGACATTCGAAGGGTAGGTCTCTGTAATCTGTCCCAAACGCTAATGAGGTTAAACTGGTTTAATCTGATTATACTCGGCACGATACATGACCAAAAGGCGGCTCAGTCAGAGGATTCCGAAGTTTCCAAATGTTCTCGAAACATATTGCTTCCTCCCTTTCCTCAGAGAGAGAGAGAAAAAAAAGGATGGAAACTCTAATCCATTTTATCGCAAGATTAATTTATATTACTTGCACCGCCCCTGTTGCTCTGTAGTTGTCTCTCTTCCCTTGCACCAAACTTTTTTTTTTAATCAAGTTTCGCTTAATGATCCTCAGGGTGATTTATACAGGCGAAGGTTGAGAGTCCAGCTAATGATGCACCCTTTTTTGTTTGTTTATTTGTTTTATATGGAGATTGCATAACACTTAAAGTATATTTCAGAGAGTATTTGAACTGTAGTCTGAAAGAAATGTCATTTGAATGAAATTTGCATTTTCATTGTTTCAATATAGAAGCTTATCGTATTTCCTTATGTAATTCACACCGGTGCATGATTCAAGAACCTAAACACTTAATGCAAACTTAAAAATAATGCATGTTAGTCGACGAGTCCGACGTATTGGCTGTAGCGTGTTGAGTGCTGTGTTAGGATTCGAATAGGAAAGAAGGTGAAGTGCGATATTGTGCACATGTCGTGTTCCAAGAAAGGAATGACCTACAACCAGAGAGCAAAATAGGTAAGAGTTCATCATGTAAGTGTGAAATCTATTGAAAAAAAAAAATGCGAACATTATAGTTTTGCAGATTTGCGACATCAGGGTAAAAGAGGGATGCACATAACCCGAAACTGGACCAAAAAGTGGTGAGGTTAATTAAACAGAATCAATCATTGCCTGTTCATGACTTGGCTAAAAAGGTAGGTATGACAATCACAGCAATTAAACGAATCAAAGCTAGACCAATTTGGAAACCTACAAAAAAGCAATTATTATTATTATTATTATTATTATTATTATTATTATTATTATTATTATTATTATTATTATTATTATTAATATTATTATTATTAATAATAATAATAATAATAATAATAATAATAATAATAATAATAATAATAATAATAATAATAATAATAATAAAGAAAAAATAAAAAAATAGCCAAACAATCGTCTGTTCAGAAAGCTAGAACGCAATCAAGAGCTCGCAAATTGCATGAACGAATTGTGAAAAAGAGAGGGCAATGTATTTTCGAGGACGATAGAACTACGTGAAAGAGAAAATGAAATCTTTGAGTTTTACGTCCCATGATTATGTCAAAGAAGACGGTGATTGTGAGAAATGAATGAAATGGTGGAATGAAGAAAGTGGGAGGAAACGGGAGAACCCCGAGATAACCCATGAGCACGGTGTTTGTCCACCACAAAGTCCACACGGCGCAAGTTGGAACCAAACCAGGGATACCAAGCATCGGAGGTTAACGCTCTACCACTGAGCCACTGCGCCTCCAAAAATTTTAAAGAAATATTAGTTTGACTACAGGCATATAATTTGAAGTAGTTTTCATGTTTTCGGCAGCCTATAACTCCGAAAGGAAGCATTTGTGTCCAGGTTGGTCTATACATTTTGTCTTATATTGGTGTCAGGAATCATCTCCCAATTTTTTTCGGTGTTCTGGAACACCCGATATATATATATATATATATATATATATATATATATATATATATATATATATATATATATATATATATATATATATATATATATATATATATATATATATATATATATATATATATATACGATTTGTGTTGTAAAGATATATGTAAAAAGTTCATAACATTATTACTGATTCACTTAATATTTATATAAAATACTTTCCAAGTTTAGAAAGAGAAACTTTCCATTTTGATCCCTTACTTTATTCATTTAGTTTTCAACATTTGAATGACACCTTTCATTCTTCTTACTTAGTCTGCGGTTTGTATTTGAGAAAAAAAGTAATAGGGAGAAAAAGTCAGCTGGAAAGGATAAATCGAAGGAGTGAAAACCGAGACTAATGAGTCGGTAAGACATGTTTCTTGATCGTTCATCACGACAGTTTTTCCTTAAGTCCGATTAGACAAGTCGTGAAGTGGAGCGCCATCTGAGGTTAAGTCGATTCTAACTCTATCCTTTCTTTTGGTATCAAGAAACGGGAAGGGACAGTCACGTAATTTAAGTTTTTCTTTCATTTTTTTTATCGCCGACATCACCCAAATCTTTTTTTTTAATTTATTTTTTTTACGTTGCCATAGCATGCTGAGAAAATTAATATAAAGTTTCCATTTTGCATCTCAAGAACGTGGTCGGCGTATCAATTGTTGAGTTACAAAGGGAAACAAGAGAAACAGGGGCGAATAACTTAATATGATTTTATGAGCCAAGAAAATTAGCAAGGGTATGCCAGACAATGCTACACGGTTTTTGATTAGATTAAAGGGAACCACCAGTTTCAACTACAGTAAAGGGTGTATCAGTCTACTTTTCACTTCAGGTATATTTCACAGGTATTTGTATTACTTTGCATAATTAGCAAACTTACTTTGCACTTGAATATTCATTCATTCGTGACATTACGTTAACTAACATTACTATCAGCACTCCTATGTAACCTAATGACTACTAGTTTTTTGTAGTGTAGCGTGCTGTCCCAAGTTACTTTTGTGGCTACATATGTTTTTAGCGTTGGTCCAGCCCAGCATTGTTACACAGTTGGTAAGCTACAACTTGTGTGAATGGGCTGCAAGGCCAGTAAATTTGATTTTTAATATGTTATTAATTACCGTATCACTATTAATGACATTTAACACTTTGGTCCTGCGCAAGCCGATCTTCCTTAGGATTTTAATATATATCGGGTGTGAACCGAGCTTATCCATAAAGGGATTTCGAAATATCCTTTGATTGAGTTGGGACCAGCATATAGTTTAATAGCTCTCAGACCTCAAGTTATTTCCGAAAATAGTAGTGTGGAAGTACTTCCATATACATACATAAATATGTACATACACATACTTTTCTTAAGTGAATATATTCGGTTAAGCATTAAGCATAATGTTATTTTTTTCACTTCGGAATTTTCAGAAAGTATACATATGTTTAAGGTCAAAATAATTTATTCGAGGAAAAATTATGGTTTATTAAGGGTGATTCTTTTTTGGGGGTGAGAAGGTCGATAGTAGCCAATAGTAGCCTTAATTCAGCTATTTGAAGTGTATTCTAGGAACTTGTTTTCCCAGTCATGTGGACACTTCTTAGGAGATCCTTTAGAATGATAATATCCTCTTAGCCACTTTTGTGTCTCTAGTAAGTAAATCTTATATGTAAAGAACATGTGCTGTGTACCGTTTCCACTGGATTCTTCACTTGAAGGTGTTCATAGAGTTGAATTTTGTAATATTGGGCTGAAAATGTAAATAGGCGACTAGTACAGGATCAGGATGCAGACATATGTATGATTGCAAGACAGAAAGGCAAATGGTTGAAAGATGTTTTAGAGAACTCCATGTTTACAATAATAGCTTCTCGTTGATTGATTATTTTTTTTTTAATTTAACGTCTATTACAGTGCAAGGGTTATATGAGACATAAACCTGTATCGTAATGGAACTACATGAATTCACACCGGGAATCGAACTCGGGTGTTCCGCACCGGACACGATTATACTAATCATAGGCCCATGATAGTCTGAGGAGAAAACAATAGCTTTTCGTAAGATTAGAAAGCAGGGGAGCACGATAGTTCAGTGATAGGCTTTTCATTACTAGTGTGAGTGTCCCTAGTTTGTGGTGGACAGCATCGTAAAGATAGGATTTCTCTTAGTTCTTCCGTTTCCTTCCACGTTTCAATTCAACCTTTAAAAAATAATCATTCACTTTCCGTTATCTATGCGTCTCTTTTAGTATACACGACATAATCGTGGGACGTAAACCTACAAATGATATTCAAATATGAATATATGAAATGTTATCTCAAGTTTTGGACTTGAATGAAAGGGTGGAATGGAGGAAGTGGAAGGAAACGGGAGAACCCCGGGAAAACCCAAGCACCCGGTGATTGCCCGCCACAAAGGAAGTGATGTTCACATGAAAGCTTATATTTCATCTCGAACAAGCTAGAGGAGTTTAATTTCCTTTAAAAAATGATAAACTATCAGATAACATAACAAATAAAAGGAAGAGAATATCCACAATTACATGTGGTCTAATCGTGTTCAAATGCTACATAAACAACATACGTTTTAACACATATGAGGTGAAGAATTTATTTGAAATTGGCAGAACTTTTTTTTTTTTTTAATTTTAATTTCACGTATGTGAAGGGAACTATGAGGAAATTTAGTTATTATTTAGTCACCAAATTACATGCCATTACTCACAAATGTGAACCAACCATCCGTGCGAATATTGCGTGATAATATCGTTGTATATCTGTCACCAGCGTAGTAAACAACTTACTCGGAACAATAAAAGAAAAAAAAAGAAAAATCACCTACCACACACGGGAAAGGCCATACGAAAGACATTAAAAAAAAGAATGTTTCCAAGGTTTCCTTCGATATTTTCGTCCATGAGATTAGTTACTTTATCGTTTCCATCTTGTATCTGGTTGTACAGGTAATATTTAATTCAGAATATGACCCTTTTATGACACTTCCCTTTTATCGCGTATTAACCGAACGCGCTTTTTACTACCATCCTTTCGATACCCATAAAACATGGACATAGCTTTACGATCGAATACAAACGGCTACTATATACTCATTATAGGTTTGTCCCAGGCTTCTTATGAATAATTAATGCATTCATCACGAAAAAAGATCATAAACGTTCATGTGACATGCAGATTGCTCCATTAAAAGCAGTCTGAAACAACGTTCCGTGGTATTTGAAAAGTGGAAACAGTCAACTATAACTTGATAACGATTGCTCCGGGATTTCGCGTTATTTATATAGTCTTTTCAATATGAGTTTGTTATGGTGTCCTTCAAGATCTTTTTGCGGTTTACTTAAGTCATGGTATTTCTTCTCATCGTATACTCTTTTTTTTTTTTTTTTTAAATTTTTGTACAAGGGCGATACGTGTGGAGATGTATGAAGCTCCTAAACATAGGAAAAACGCCATAAATTTCAGTATTGCAAGTAAACAGTATTGCCAACTTTCCTAGCTTTTTTTCTTTTTTGGGGGGGAATGACTTCCGCTTACTATTTGAAAAAAAAAATGAAAATTCAAAATTCTCGCTCTAGAATTGAGTTTGAGTTCAACATCCCTTTCAACAGAGAAGCTATATGAGACGGGAGCTACTGATTAACGTGGAATACAAACCACATGAGCTCCCGCCGGAAATCGAACCCAAGTCTCACACGCTAAAGGCGCGTACGCTAACCACTTAGGCACGCACAAGCTCATTAAGCGCTGTAGAACTTGCAATTGTAATTTATATCTACATAATTACAATTGTAATTTATATCTATATAATTTCGTAACTACAAGAAATATGTCACATTACTTACTCACTGAAAAATGCTCAATATTAAATTATTAGAGATTGTTAGTGCAGAATTGAGGCGAAATCGATCAACTATCAACCAGACCATTTGTAAAATACAGTACTCGAAAAGAAGTGGTAATGCGATACTCTAGTACATGAATTATTTATTGATTTTAAAAAGGCCTGCGGCACTGTTCGGAGAGAAACATTGTGCAACATACTTACCGAATTTATAATGTATATATATATATATATATATATATATATATATATATATATATATATATATATATATATATATAATATATAAACTTAGAATAATTAAACTGTGTTTAAATGAATCGCAGAGCAACGTCTAAGTGGAAAAAATACTTGTCCACGAGCTTTCACATCAAGATTAGCGTGAAACAAGGAGATGCATTGTCTCCATTATTATTTATTTTTTTTCTAGGATATGCTACTAGGAAATAAAATATTTCTTAACTTACACTGAAAATACAAATCGCTGAGCAAAGCAACATTTACTTATAAATCTTAAATGTGTCAGTTTCGCCAACTAACTAAACATATTTATTATTTTAAAATAATCGCTGCTTCGCTCAGCGATTTGTATTGTTAGTGTAGGTTATTTAATATAGCAAAGCTAGTATGAACTAATTAGTTACTAGAAATGTTTCAGTTTAACGTACCACAATTATGCCCGATAGGCTAAGAGGGATGGATGATTAAGGCAGATGAATGATGAGGGAAGAATTAGTGGAATGAGAGTATGGGAGGAAATGGGAGTACCCTAAGAAACTCCACGGACACAACGTTAATCCGCTATTTGAAAAAAAAATCTATGGTAGCTGCAAAAGTCTAGAGCAGAACGGCATTCACCAGGTTATGGCATATGTTGATGATGTAAATCTCTAAGGGATGAGATGAAAAAACAGAAATTGATGTAATTGTTTTATTAAGCGCCTGCAGGATCATGGGTTTATAAGTAAATGCAGAGAAAAACTAAATAAATGGAAATTATACCACAAATTATGTACACGTTAAAATTTCAAATAATACTTTCGACAAAGTGGGTACTTTCAAATATCTAGGATGAATATGAGCAGACGTAAACTATATCCACTAATAATAATAATAATAATAATAATAATAATAATAATAATAATAATAATAATAATAATAATAATAATAATAATAATAATAACTGTCGACTAAAGGTATATAATTTGTGTTACTATTCAGTCCAAAATATTTTGTCTTTGCAAATTATGGTAAAGAATTTAAAACTTAAAATATATAAAGCAATAATTATGCATGTTGTACTGTACGATTGTAAAAATGATCACTTACTCTGAGAGAAGAACACAGACTGGAAGTATTTGAGAATAAAATCCTGAGGCGAATATTTGGATCCACGAGGAACGAGAATGGGGAATAGTGAAAACTGAATAATTTATACAATTTACCAAACATTGTTAGGGTCATCAAGCACAGAAGGCTCAGGAGGGCAGAATGAAAGAAAGTAGGAACGCTTTTAAGATTTTAACTGGAAATCCAATCGAAAAACTGTCATTAGGAAGATCTATGAACAGATTTGAGGGTTATATCAAGATGGATCTTTCAAAAAATATGAATACAAACTAGAAACTGGATCCAATTGGGTAAGGGCAGCAATTAATGGAAAGTTTTTATAATGCGGCATTAAACCTCCGGGTTTCATAGGCTATAGAGCGAGCGATTGGTTATTTACTCATTTCAGAAGTCCTGTTAAGTGCACTTCGAAGTTATAACACACGTAGAGCACTATAATTAGTTACCTATAGTTAATTAGATGGATGATAGTTAATTAGATACACTACTGTATCAGTATTATATATGTAATGTGACTTCCAAAACCCACCTCTGAAAACCACAGCACTTTTAAAATTTCTCAATTATATATATATTTGTATTGAGGCTCAGAGTTACTTCAACATTTTGTCCAATAAAAGGAATATCAGAAATGCTGTATATAATAATTGCTATTCTACAAATTTTTCATAATAGGTCAAATTAATTCTGTAAATTCTATAGCATTCGCTTTTCTTTCTTAAATCCCATATTAAATCTTGGTATAAAATGCCTTTTAAAATTAGATGAAAGGCAAATAGTTCCAATTAAAGTAATTCAGATTTGGAGAAGATTTGTGTGAAACGGTAAATATTAGAACGTAGTTGAAAATTTGTACTGCAAATACATCCGTCAAGCTCTCATTACAGTAGTATACTAGTATAATATTTATAAATTGATGTGAGCTATTATTAAATATTTCATTTATTCATTCATTGTTTGCCTTATATTTCGGTAAAACTAAATAGCTAAATAAAATGATATACTAGTATAATTAAAATTTCCATGTCATCCTGCGATTTTCCATTTACAAAAAATCGACAGTACAGAAGTAAAATCAACAACATTAAAGAGCTAAAGACGTGTACAATATGAATTTAAGTCTGTACGGTTAATCTATTAGCATGTTACAAAATACAAATGACCAGGATGTATTGTTTTCTATTGAAATTGATCCTTGATTGCACGAAGTAGCGCATTTGCCTAAGTATCATAGGATCCTAAGTTCGAAACTTTTTTTTTTTTTTTTTTTGTCTAGCTACGTGAAACTAAGAACATGGTATTATTTAGTACAGACTATCGTCATATATGTGTATACTGTACGTATTATTATTGTCAATGATTACAAAGATTATTTTATTATGTTTTCCATACCCAAGAAATATACTGATGCAGTAATTTAATAAAATAATAATAGTAATATTAAATTAGAGAATAATTCTCAACTCACATGATTTGCACGTGGTCTTGGTTGGATTGCACTTTACCGTTCCTTTCAGCACCGAAACTACATGAGATGTGGATTAACAATTTAAGGCTGTGTCTAACGTTTCATGAAAAAAAAAATCATTTCTCCGTATATAATAAATTGGCGATTTTTTTTTCTGGAAATAGTACGAAAACTGTATGAAATTCAAAATTTCTGCAGATGTTAACCTACCTCAATATTTCATGTTCACTTTCTTATTTATTTAATTATGTATTTATTTTATGTATTTAGTCGTCCCAGCTTAGGTTTTACTCGATAACAAAAAAAAAATGTCCAGAGATGTTGCAGATTTACTACCACGGTCACTTCTTTGTATTTTGTTTAAAGACAGAACAGATTTAAGCGAACCTCCCGAAAGATAATCGCATGCATTTATGGAAGTCCGAAACATCGTTTAAAGCATTTACAAACCATGCTTTAGTCTTATCCGTCCACATATATACATATGATTAAAGTTAACGAAAAGAATTAGGAATTGCTGACCTAATCTTCTTCTACATTTCCTTGAAAGAAAGACAAAAAAAAAAAAATAAAATAAAATAAAAAAAAATGCCAATGTATGTCTGAAGAAAACTTGTATTTTTATGCCCACTAGATGTTTTCTTTTTTATTGTATTCTTTTCAGCCACTCATGGCAAAAGTCTTTCGAAAGCTTTCTCAAATCTTTCTCAAAAAGCTTTGCCTCTGTAAATCTTGTCAACTTTTCATAAAGTTTTGTAGACGATTCCTGCCGAGTTTTTTTTATCTTCCTCTCTCTTCCAAACATTGTATTTCATAATGGAAGATAGGAGGAACATTTTCGAAAGTCAACAGTACGAATTTGAAAGTTCAGTGCGTATTGTTTCGTTTAACTTCAAAAGAAAGTATCAGTGTAGAGAGGAAAAAAAAGAACGCCCGTAAAAACTTTCTACGGTGTTTCCTGTGTCTAAATGTTACACTCATACATCTTAGAGGGAGATTTACATTATAGACCTACCTGAAGTTATCTTCTGTAGTCATCTGTATTTGAGAATTGCAAGGAACGTATAGATAATAAGTGCAAGATGCTCAGATGTTACGATGTATTAAATGTTTGTCTTACACAACCATTTAGAGAAAAGTAAGAATATAAATTATATTTTATAAAGAAGTAGGCTTATTTTAAAAAAATAAAATAATAAACCAGAAATATATACACCGTATACACAATTGTCTACCAAAGGAAAATTGGGTTTCGTTTCATATTTCAAAATTACAGTAGACTTCAAAACTATTGTTATTAGTGATGGATTTGAAGGGATGTCAAGGCATTGCTCCTTCCCTAGGGTTTCAGCTACAGGCTGATTCATCGGTGAGTACTTTACACTTTTGACCTCTCTGTTACCCGGTAATACTTCCGTTACCAATGCATATTACATTTATTCAGGGTGAAATTCTAACACTGGAAGAGGAGGTGGTTGTTCAGGATACACCTGATTCGTGGAGTCGGGCAGCAAAGTTTCCGCCACGAGCGGCAGCGTGAAGCGTATCACAAGTAAGGTAATAGGATACACCCATTTCGCGATCGAACCGAAGTCTTGACCGTGTTTTACCTGTTAGTGAGGAAGACTCCCCTAGCGAGTCAGAATCTACTAGCATTTGCAGTGCGGGTACCCGAGCATTAGATAAGCTTACGTTCCGCTGGTTCACGTACCAGCTACCGAATCTCACGGTCTGACCATAGAGTCCAACCCAATCCGGAGACCTCTGGAACTCCAGGTAGAGATCCATACTTATCACGTCCAGTTTCAGCGGAGAGGTAAGAACAGGGTTGGAACACGTTCTTGGGATCCTAAATGCACATCAGAAAACTTATTTCCCGTTATCTCTGACCGTCTTTTTCTGTGCGAAAGTAAGTATTGAAACCAGAAATGGAAGATTTCCGGTTTTGGTTCATACATACAAAATTGCATATGGAATCTATTCTTGGGACGGTAAATCCATATCTAAAACCGCTGCTCACCGCCTCTTACAATTCTCGCTCTACGGTGATCAATGTTGAAACCGGAAATGTTGCATTTCTATCACTTCCGGTTTGTATAGGCGGTTAAAGGAGGAAGTAGAACGTATTCTTAGAGTACTGTATCCATGTCAAAAAGCTGCCTTTCGCTATCTCTTACCACTTTTGCTCTGATAGATGTCGACAAATAGGCGAACGGACGAACACTCTATGAGGGTTATGACACATACGTATAGCATAGGCCTAATATGGACGTCTAAAATGTCTAACAGTCCTGAGAAGGACCGTAAATGTAAATTAAATATTCGTATTTTCTGATAACGCAATACTAAAGGAAATGACATCCACCTCACAAAAAATAAATATTATCTTAATATACTGATGAAAATTGGATATTTAGGTGAAATTTGCTTGAGGTAATGATCAGAAGTATCAGTGGGCACAGAGCTCGTAAGTTTATACATAGTGCCCATCCCCATTTTTGCTACGAACGGACTGTTTTTTGCCGTTTTTACTATAATCGCAAAGGTTGAGTCATCCTACTTGTGGGTTTCAAAAATTCTGTCCGTTTCAAGTATTATCCTGAACCATGACAGGCAAGTCAATGACAGTGCCGATCTGACAAAACACGCAAATGAGTACGCAGAGAATGAATAGATGGCCAGATCAATCAGATTGACCGTGCATGCTGTGCTGGAGAATGTTTGTGTCTAACATAGTGTAATCTAAGCACTGTATTGATTATGAAGTGAGGAGAGGCGGTAAATTGTTGCAAATCACATTACAAAGTAAGCTGGTAGTTAATGTTCGGAAGTCAATTTTTGCATACTAACAGTCCGCAACTTTCGCAAATACCTCTACTAGATTTAGAAACAATGTCGGAGGTTCTATTGAAACTCAAATATTCGATCCTATCTAGAAAGACCTTATCAAAATATACCTCCTCCGGCTGATCTACTGACTAGTGTGCGCGTGTTTTGTACACATGGTTCCGGCTTCGTATTTCGGTGGAAGAGCATTGAATGTATTATGGTGGTTCGAAATGTACCTTAAACCGTTTGTGAATCAGATAGTTGATTTTTTTGGGGGTGGAGTGAGGCTAAACCTCAAGAAACACAAACGTATTAAACAGAACTATTGTAATAACACTCTCCATCCAAACATTTGACCTGAAATCAGAAGATCGTGTTTAATTCTATTTCAATTGAGTCCGAAAAGCTGAAATCTTGAATGCTCTTAGTTTTCTTGAAACATGTTAAAGAGGTTTACGAAAAAAAAAAAAAAATGTCACTACATAGAGAGGTTTCCTTAAAATCGCTTACATCGTGCACTTGGACAACCCATTGCAAATAAAAGGAAAGAAAATAGAAAAAGAACTGTCAATTTTTGGGCTTTGTACTCTACCAGGTTCTGATCGTGATAGTTCAAATTATCTATCTATTAAAACGCTACAATAGCAATAAAAGCACCTGAGCTCCAACCTATAACTTTTGATTTCAAACCTTTGGTTTACGGTTATTTGTGATTTCACGTTTAACAAATAAATAAATAAATAAATAAATAAAATAAAATAAAAATAAATAAAAATGAAATCTTTGAGTTTTATGTCCCACGATTATGCCGGTTAGGCTAAAGGAGACGGTGATGATGAGTAATGAATGAAATGGTGGAATGAAGAAAGTGGGATGAAACGGGAGAACCCCGAGAAAACCCACGCACACGGTGTTTGTCCACCACAAAGTTCACTTGGCACGGGCTGGGATCGAACCCGGGACCCTAAGCACCAGAGGTGAACGCTCTACCACTGAGCCACAGCGGCCCCCAAAAATAAATAAATAAATAAAAAAGTAAAGGATGCATACTTTAAATAAATTATTTAAATGGACCTTTTTCACGAAGTTTATTTTTTAAAAAAAAATATTGTTCATAGTCTGTATTTTAATAAGCCTTTTCCAGAATCAATACAAATGAATTGTACTGCCATCTTTGGAGTTCTTTTAAACTATACGTTTGTAGACGTTCATATGTTTGTCGCTGACCCTTTCGACAATGAGATCTCGAAAACTACAGGCTCTAGAAAGACGACGTTTTCACTGATCGATTGCAAATTTTGTGTAGATTGCCCAGTTCTAATTGAATATTAAAAAAAAAAAAACAAAAAAAACATGACCATTATTTCTTTATTACATTCTTACGGCTATACTGGAAGTGTTGATATTAAAAACTAAAGCATCATATCTTCGCGTTATACATTCTAACACAATATAATTCTATATGGAGGTTGCATACCTATCAGGCGTTTAGTTCATGGCCAACTGATAATGAGAAACAAGGATAACCATTTCTCCACTCTACGTTGAATCTTTATTGTTTGGAATAGTTTGCCCAATTAACACCATATATCATTGATATTATAATTAATTGTGTGTGTGCAATGTATTTCTTATTACACACTGCATGCAAGGAGAACGAAAATACTAATCATACATGAATTAAAATCTCCAACCGGAAGTAGGCTCAAATCTTGCAAACGGGGCGAGATATTGACAAAGTAATCGAAAAAGTCTCACGTTTATGGTACCTCTTGCCAATTTTTATCAAGGCGTCTTTCACTTGTGTCTGTAAAGGGACATGTTCAGATGTGAGAAATAACGAGGAGATTCATGCTCATATGTGAATGATGCGCTCTGTAGAGAGCGCAGGTTCAACTAGTCTATAAATTAAAATGCTAGGTCATGTTTGTCTGCAATGCTTTCGACAATGAGGTCTCGAAAACCACAAGTGCTAGGAACGTGCCGTTTTCACTGGTCGATTCCAAATTTTGTGTAGATTATTCAGTTCTCATCCAAGTGTTCAGAAACAGTGTTGTTATTGTTCTATTCAACATTTTAGGGGCCGATTTGAGCCCGTAAAATTAACACTGTTGCAAGCCGAAACTACGGTGTTAAGCAACCCGTAGAGAAATTATATATTGCGGGTTGACGGACATTGCAGGCGCTTTGCTTAAAAGCGAATGGCAAAGCCTATTGCATGTTGGCAACTTCAAAGGCCTCAAGAGACGCAATGAGGCGTACTCGGACGGATATGGATTTATTAAAAATGTCCACTAGATATATTACTTTTACATATTTGCTACAAACTCACTCCATCATCTATACATAGCAAATTCGCTTCCTTTGTGAATCTCCTATCCTTTACTTGTGTGAGTAAGGAAACATGCGTAGTATATAGGGGTAGTATATCTCTCAGGCGTTTGCAATGAACAAATGAAGAGTAACAATTTCTCCAGTCTAAGATGAATCTTTATTGTTTGGAGTGTTTTACTCAATGAACACCATATATCACTGACATTATAATTGTGTATGTAATGTATTTGCTTATTACATACTGCATGCAAAAATAAAGAAAACGCTGATCATACGTGAATTAGAAACTCCAAGCGGAAGTAGGCTCAATCTTGTAAATGTTGCAAGGTATTGAAAAAATAATAATAATCGAGAAAATCCCCCCTTTATGGTATCATTTGCCGCTCTATGGTATCCTTATGAAGACGTCCTTCACTTGGGTCTGTAAAGGGACATGTAGAGATGATATGAAGAATGACAAGGACATTCATGCTTACATGTGAATGATGTGCTGTGTGGAGAGCGCTGGTTCAGCTCGTAATATGTTAACCTAAGTGAATTTATATCTAAAAAACTCATTTTCTATAAATATTGCGGAGTTTGTTGGCAGGATTGTTATTTTCAACATTGATATGCTTACTAAGATATCATGTAAGGAAGAGAATAACTTGTAAGTAAAGTTGTGAAAAGAATTACGTATTTTTCAGAGAGAGACATAAATTTTAAACCACATATCGGCAAGAAGACTTCACACCAGATGGACCTACAATCACTTGCAGAAGACGGCTTCTAGCCCCTCCCACGGAGCAGAAGACGACATCGGAGCAGCAGCGCCACCACCACCCAAGGAGCCCTTTAAATTGGCTGGACGACGGCAATTCTGTACCAGTTTTCTGGTGACCCCCCTACTGCTTGCCACGGAACGTTAAGAGTAACCCAACCCCAGGCCTCAAGTCTGCTACGAGACTACGCCTATTCTTGTCTCCTGGCTTAGCCTGCTACGGGGCTCTGTCTGGGAACACTAACCTCAGCCGCTTAGCCTACTACGGGGCTCAGTTGGCCACTTAACCGTCTCTGCTTGCTACGGAGCATTGCTTTCTTAAATCCTTTCTGCTTGGCCTGCTACGGTGCTCTGTGGAGATCCTGTCTGCGACCTTACGGTCAAAGACTAGCTATTTCTAACATTTCATATTAGAGAGATTATTTTGTATAGTATTTTGTGAAAATACTTTTATAGTGGAAGCTTTTATAATAAAACTGGTAGTGGGAGTCGATTCCGGACGATCTTTTTATTAAATGCTCTACTTACAACCTGTATGAGACAAAGTTTTACATAGTAGAGGCTTTGACCGGCTCAGTTTTTGTCTGAATACTCCCCTACCGGACAGTATTTTTATTAACTTGAAAGTGAACTCTTTTTTTAAGGTATGTGATTTTCTTAAGTGTACAATTAGTGAATCGGACTTACTTTATTTTAGTGCATGCCTCATACTAGAACAGGAAAGAACACTTTCCCGGAGGACGGTGCAAATAAGGAGCAGAATTCGCGCCCTCATTTTAATATACCGCACCTCACTAAATATTCGGGACACGTTACGGAGGACCCCGATAGATTCTTTATGCTTTTCGACCATCTTGCGTTATTGCATTCTTCGAATGCTGAGAAAAAGAAAGAATTTCTACCAATATATTTACAAGACATGGCGCTCGATTTAGTACTACAATTAAAGGACCAGAACCAATTAAATGCACTAAATTACGAACAATTAAAGGATAAATTATTTAATTTCAGTAAGTCAAAATTACTGGCATATCGGGCGGGATTTGAAATTTTTCAGGTCCAACAGGGCGAAAATGAGCCAATATATGCGTATTTTCTTAGGAAACAGAGTTATTCGGCAAGTTTTGCTTCAAGCAACTGAAGAACAAAAAATAAATTATTTACAACTAGGTCTAAAGATTTTTTTTTTTTTTTTTTAATACAAAAGATAGCGTTGCAAACATTTACAACTGTTCAGACCTTACAAACACATTTACATAATCTGGAGAAAGCAAATGACCTAATGAAGAAGCGTGATTACGTGGAGTTACAACAGACAATATATTCACTCTGTGATCATAATTCACCAGTCAGCAATTCAAACTAATCAGGAATCGCTGGCGCTTCCTTCCCTGTGCATCAACAACAACAGCTGACTTATCCATTATTTAACCCAACACCTAATTGGAATCACTACCAACATCCGACCCCAATCTTTCCTACACCTTCAGCACCACAGCTACAGGGTGCATCACAAAATCAGTTACCTCCAAATCCTCCCTCCCAAGCTACCAATCCAAATCCCCCTCCCGAACTCCCCGCGCCTAGCACATCTAATATTTCTAGTGCTCCGAAAAGTGATTTTTTTTCAGTGTTACCAGCGTCGATAATGTTTTCAGTGATTTTTGTGTGTGATTTCTCAGTGTTGCTAACCCTCACACCCAGAAAAATAACCCTTCGGCTTATTTTTCAGGGGAGTGTAATATTCCATGTGATGTTGTAAACAAACAATTCTACATGCCAGTGTTTACAAGCCCCACCACGTGGTTCCGCAAGAAGACTTCGCACCAGATGGACATACAATCACTTGCAGAAGACGGCTTCTAGCCCCTCCCACGGAGCAGAAGAAGACATCGGAGCAGCAGCGCCACCGCTACCCAAGGAACCCTATAAATTGGATGGACAAAGGCAATTCAGTACCAGTTTTCTGGTGACCCTCGTCTAGTCTGCTACGGGACTTTAGGAGTAACCTAACCCCAGGCCTCTAGTCTGCTACGGGGCTCTGTCTGGGAATCCTAACCTCAGCCGCTTAGCCTGCTACGGGGCTCAGTTGGCCACTTAACCCGCCTCTGCTTGCTACGGAGCATTGGTTCCTTAAATTCCCTCTGCTTAGCTTGCCACGGGGCTCTGTGGAGATCCTGTCTGCGACCTTACGTTCAAAGACTACCTATTTCTAATCTTTCATATTAGAGAGAATATTTTGTATAGTATTTTGTGAAAATACTTTTATAGTGGAAAACTTTTATAATAAAACTGGTAGTGGGAGTAGATTCCGGACGCTCTTTTTATTAAATGCTCCACCTACAACCTATATGAGACAAAGTTTTACAATAATATATATGGTGTTTGAAAACAACACCGACAACGTTTTGGAGGTGATTCCTGCACCAAGATACGACGAAAAGTATAGATCAACCTGGGTGCACAAATGCTTCCTTTCCAAGTTATAGGCTGCCGAAAACATCAAAAATTTTACTTTAAATGTTAAATGTCAATAGCTCCAATACTATGGGATTTGCCCTACTCGGGTCAAGACTTCACTTAGGAACTAATATGTGCCCAATCCAAACATCCATGCTTCAGAATCCTGTGGTACTTCTGCAACAAGTTTTATAGAGCTAGTTGGTGAGTACTTCAAGTTATATGCCTGCAAAAATTGTTGCGTGAGTTCCTTCGGATTCTGAAACATGTATTTTTGAATACTGCATATATTAGTACCTAAGTGAAGTCTTGTCCCGACTACGGTAGTTTTGGAGCTATGAACCTATAAAGTTCCATTTTTCATGTTTTCGACGGCCTATAACAGCGAAAGGAAGCATTTGTGCACTCAAGTTGGTCTATACTTTTTGTCTTGTCTTGGTGTCAGGAATCACCTCCCAAACGTTGTCGGTGTTGTTTTGAAACACTATATATATATAATATGTATAGCATATGTTAGCAGGTTATCAGATAATATTGAATTCACGTCGGTGAGAGTAAGTAATGAAACTTCACACTAATTGTAATATAACCTGTTGTTGCGCCCGAACCTTCGGTCTGCTGTACAATACAAGTTAAAATCATGCAGTTTTTATATGTTAATTACACAGCTAAATTGTGTGTAATTGATTACACGTAACATTTTTTTTATGCTTGCCCACCATCCCACACGCTTTTGCGTAAATAACAATGTCCAAATCTAAATATGCTTACACTCCTTGTTCCTTAGGGATGAGCACGAGACGAGTCGAGACAGAATTTTCGTGACAAAATTCGAGCCGAGACACAGCTCTTCCAATAGGGAAATATACATTTTTCGAGTCGATACATCACTTTCACAGTACATTTTCGAGACGAGACAGTCTCTAATCTTGTCTCGTGCGCATCCCTACTTGTTCTATTTAGTAATAATTAAACTAAAACTGTATAGTTTTAAGTTGCAACTAAATCTCCACAATGTTTCTAGATGGTGTACACTGTAGAGACATCCATTGGTGTCGGGCAGCGACACCCGTTGGCATGATTGTTTATTGTTAGGGCTTAATGTGACGCAGTGAATTATAGGCTGACAAATTTCTCTTTTACAGTTAAGATGTCACGACGTTAATTTTCACTTAAAACACTTTCCTGGTGGTTATAAGACTTACTCTTGTTGATTGTACTTGAAATCAGTCGAAGGTAAGATGATAGAAGCCTCCTACTTAAAGAAAAAAAAAAAACATAATTGTTTTCATTCGCTTCCACAGTGCATGGCACCATAAGTAGATATATACTGTATACCGTATTTAAATAATAACTTTGTGGAAAAGGAAAAGCTTGCTACAAAATTAGAATTCTAGAAAATGAACTCACATTGTTACTCATTATTGCAAAGAATGGTTTGTTTATGTTATGCATAGCAGTTAGTTAAAAAAAAAACAAGTTTGATACACCCATACACTCACTCTTACCCCATGTATAATTCCTGTTGGTTAATTACACATTCAGGAATAATAATAATAATAAAAAACATTAATAGTACACAATTAAGAGCAATTGAATCAATGTACACGATTTCTGTTAGCAACTCTTGATATGCAGATATATATGTTACATCTAATGAAAAAGCTTTTCTGTAACTCTTATAGAGTTAACAGCATGGTGTTATGTGAAGAGAGGGGGTAGAAAGAGAGAGAGAGAGAGAGAGAGAAAGAGGAAAAAGCCCTTTGACGAGACGTGATTTCCAGATTCGGATAGTTATTCATTACTCATATTTAGCAATTATTATTTCATTGTAACTGATGAATTATATGTGAGCTTCGTGTATGACACTCAATTATCAGATGAGGGCCCCGCGTCGTAATGAGAATATTCTATCACATTTACACAACGCTTGTAAAATTCGATACGTTCTATAAAATTCTATTCCTCCATAGCAGTGACATCATTAACCGATCCTTTTCTTCCTCGTTTATTTATTTATTTATTTTTTTAAATTTTTATTTCTTTCTGAAAAGCCTACGTCAATGTTTGTAGCGTTAATTTGGACACAAAATATTACCGCACTTGTAACAAAGGGCTCTTACGCATTCCTGTTGGCTGTTTCGATGGCTGTAACATTCATTATGCATTTACCAACTGTATAAAATGTCCTCTGTGACCAGATAATTAGGATGGGAGCATTGATCTTTCGACACCGAATTACCCAAAACATGCCGGAGTACTACTTTCGACGCGAGATAGGATTCTTTTTTTTTATTTTTTTTAATCAGTGTTAACGCTTATGTAATTAGTTCGGACTGGAGTTATTTTTCAGCGTCAATAATTTCCAAAATCCAGGCAGCCCAGTCGAATTATTGTTCATAATGGTGCATTATTCTGTGCTTATTTTTTTCCATTTGCATTATTCCAATCATATTATTCTATTTTGTTAGTGTTCTATTCCAATTCTACTTTGTTAGTGTACACGATTCAATTTGAGTACTCGTAATAACTCCAAATGTATACTTCATAAAAAAAATGAGGGAAATTCTTTCGTACAACTAGTTCGTTACATATGCTTTGAATACAGTAACAATAGTGATAGTAATGCCTATGCGTTTGAAATTGATTAGATTCGATTCAAAAGTACCAGTGTCACATATACACCACGCGAAGGAGTTTGGTTTATATGGCAGTATAGTTTCTCAGTTAATATTGAAACCGGATATGGTAGTAATTTCAACCCCATCTGGTATTAGTAGAAAAATTAGAATGTATGTATAATATATTCTTGAGGCGCTTAATTGATTACAGGAAACAGTTTCTTGCTATTTTATCCTACAGTGGTCTAATTTAAAACCGGAAGTGGGTGATTTCTGCTGTGGTTTGATTCGAGGATTAAGGAAAATGGCTATATGTATTCTTAGGTTTCCTTTCTTTTTTAATCGATGTAACGTTTTAAGTGTTTTCGCTACTTCTAATCGTTCTTGCTCTGTATCGATCAGTATTGAAACCGGAAGTTGTAGTGATATTATCACTTCCGGTTTAGTTTATAATAAAGGATGGAGATGACATGTATTCTTGGGGCGTTTTAATCGATTGTAGAAAACCACTTCTCGCTATCTACTACCGCTTTTGCTCTATATTGATCGTTAAAATGGGGAATTGTTGATTTCTAACACTTCCAGTTTAAATATAACCTCAAACAAACTCAATTTGTAACTGTTGATCCATTGATGCTGATCCATCGATTAAGTTCTTAGTAATTCGTGACTTTTTATCTTATTGGATGGACAGATAAAAGTTGTGGTAAACCAACCTCCTTAAAAAAAAAAAAAAAAAAAAAAGGAAAACGCTCAACCGTAAATTTGGGATAAACATTTAATTATTAATTTATGGATACCGTACTAGTGTCTCGTGCTTCATTAATTAATTGACTTGAAAAAAATAAATTTGATGATAAAAGTACAAATGAAAAGGAAAAACTTTTGGCAGTGGCAATTCAGCGGTTTTACTAAACAATTAAATGTTGTAAAGCTGTTATTTCCATATTCAATTTATATTTAATTTAATATTCGAATATGCTTACACTAATTGAAAGTTTGAAATCTAAAGCCTTGTTCTGTAGCGGTTTACGTTAACGCAACGCAAAATTTATTTTCGTTTGCGGTAGTCGACATAGCAGTTATAATTATATGTTGTATTATTTGCGTTGTGTTGCCTTTCGCCCCAGAAATTTTGCAAAGACTGTTACGGAATAAGGCCCCTAGAATGTACTGCCTCCAGTATCATCCTAGCACGTGGTAGACCCTCGCTAGGCTAATGGTCGGTGTGATTGGGATTTTGGAATTAAAGCAAGAAATAAATGTGAAAAAAATAACAGCATAGATGAATACATATACTGTATGTTGACCAACTGATAATTTACTGTCATTCAGTCAATAGTTTGTGTCTCGCATTCCCAATAGCTCTTTTGCTATATTGTAGGAGATACATTGGAAATTTAGTTGGCAAATTTTCGGTAAAGCGACCAATTACAACATAGGACCAATGTTGCCAGGTGACAAGCCTACCATTTCCCTCTATTGGGCCTATTGTCTGTGCTGCTGAGGGGTGTTGGAGGCAAAATTGCACCCAGACAGTGAAGATACAGCGATTTAAAATCCATACATTAGAGTGTAATATAACTACAGACAATGTTCCCGGAGATATGTGATTTTTACAAATAATGTGAATATTGTATAGTAGCACTGTTACAAGGTGTGATGTCTCAATTAATTATTGGGGTGGATGGGAGCATTCTAACCCTTATCTCCTCGCATATGATGCTCGTGTTTGAGGGGTCACTGCATGAGAACGCTTTGAAACAGATCAATTATATGGATGATCAGATTTTTTCAGTGAATTGAAAAAAAGAAAGAAAGAAAAAAAAAAGAGAGAGAGAGAGAGTACGACTATTGATTTTAGTTTTTCTTTCGAAACATAATGTCTCCATTTTGCTTCCAGACCCTCGCTGTTTTTGTTTTCTTTTTTGTTATAATTTCTACTTTTAAAAAATTCTCTTTATCGCTTTCCTCTCACACAACTAAATGTGTAAATTTGTATTTTTTTGGTGATTTACCTAGATAACGCTATCGAAAAATACAAATGTATTGTTTAATTTCAATTTCAATTATCTAAAACATGAGATTTTTTTACCGAAAGTTGTGAATTCGGCACTAATATAAGTTGTTTTCGATTATTTTGTTTTACAATATACCCCTTCCTTCTCCATCTATGGGGCCTAACCGTAGACCTGAACAACATCGAGAGTGTAACTATTCGTCTTGGTGACCCCGAATAATACGAATTCTTTGCTAATATATGTCATTTTCTTATTATTTTTTTAATACATTTCCTGTTTCCCACACCTCTTAGGGATGGCAGGGGTAGTACTCACAGTAAGGACTGAACTTGGTCTAAAAGGGTATCGAAAGTGTCACCAATCAACTCAGAAACCCCCAAAATTATGGATTCGATATTAATGTCGGTCAGTTTCCATTATTTTCACGTGTCGAAATCTTCCCCAAGGTGTAATTATTGAGGTTGGACTTGGACGTAAATTGAGTCAACAGTGTCACTATTCATCTCAGCAACTCCGAAGACTATGTGTTGGACACTAATATCGGCCATTTTTGATCATTTTGTATCACCTCCTTCCACTTCTCCCTAGGTATGCCAGGGATCCTACCCCCGCAGTACTGTTTCCAAGACTGCGAGTAATATGTGTATCAAGATTTTTTAAATATTGCTCTAGGCGTTCCAGAGTTATAACTCACATAAATACGTATATCTATATATAAATAATATAAGATTGATGTAATCCAAATCTGCCACAAATAAAGCATCCATCTAATGGACAATTGAGTAATTAATTGGAGTTTAATGATTGATTTCCTATCATCATCATCATCATCTCTCCTTTTCAGCATCGAGTATATTATGAGACTAGGGCTATTGCCTAAAGTGGGCAATACTCTCGGTTTGTCCAATGTTTTAAAGTCCTACAAGAAAATTAATCTGAAACCACAAACTTTAGTAACTTGTCCAATGTTCACTTGATTAATTGATCAGTGTTAGCGTCCTTTTAATACCAAATATAAGTGAATCAGGATCAAAGCAACTCTTAAGATTTTTTCCAAAGCGGTGCCCCTATACTGGAGACAAACCTGGTACTACACACACAGTACGCGCAAAATTCCTCATGTTACGAACAGGCACAATCTTCATTTAGACTTTAAGCATCGTGTACTATAGTGGTGTGGTTATGCATATGGTTACCTAATTTGTATCCACCCAGCATTGCGTGTAGAAAAGCAAACAATCGTTAAATTTAACACTAACTCATCCTGGAAGAAAATAGAAACTTCTACTAATCATATCCCCTTAATAAGTTTGCATGTGCCTCTAGATATCTCAACTATTACAAAATTTAACGTTTTTTTTTTTAGGCTAAATAATGATTAATATAATATAACCAAGAGACCAAGTTGTTGCAGCCAGAAGATTGACGTTATGATCCTCTTACATAACCGTGTTTGCAGTCTTGTTGATGTGGTAAAGCCGGAGGAAAGTGAACTCAGAAAAGAACACTTTTCTTTGATCGGTGATTCATGTTGCATGTTCTCCTCGGGTGATGACGCAATTTCTCCAGAACTAAAACAAACGTTTCCTCCCCCACCTCTTCATTCTCTTCCGCCCCCTGAACAGCAGTAGGATTCACATAGTTCTCAAGGTCTTTTCTTCGTGTTAGTTAATGGAAGAAGATAATCACAGGTTCCAGGGGCTCACTTCCCACATCCATTATACTTTTCTGGCTGCAAGAGTGTTCGGTGGTCAGCTTCAGTGCATCTTTTTTTAATTTTTTTATCCTGTTTTCTTTCTTTTAGTGGGGAGGAAGTAGCTAAGTTTACATTTTGTGTCAATGAAAATTGCACACTTAGAAACATTCATTGTGAGTAGACCACAGTCTGTTAAATATAAAATCAGGTCATGTAGCCCTTACTCGTTTCCAAGGAAATGGCTCATTTTAATCTAGAAACTATTCATTTTTCAACCCTGGAAAGCCTGTTGTCGACAGACTGCTTTTAGTTGTGGGATTGCTGTGAGCATATTGGCTCAAAGCTCTATTACATCAGACTAGAGAGTTTCTCTCTTACTGCAAGTACCTCTTCAATTGACTCGCCATGATTCACGCTGTAAATTTTGTTCCCCAAACAAGGAATTGAATTTCGAGAGCATACACAACAAAATCATGGCGGTAAGCATTTATCTACACGCCAACACCAATGTATTTTCATCACTTTCCAGAAAGGTTACAGCAGTAAGCACAATTGTAATTAAAAGGACAAAAGAATTGTGTCAATATACTACAAATCAGATTAGTCAACGAGTTAGTATACAACAAGCAATTGGTGGATTTCAGAAACGTTTCTATCGCCACGATGGTTTATTGGCATACTGCTTGCCTCCAAAACATAGGTCAGCATGCTCGAACTTGAGCCAAAATACTTGGACTTATGACCAAAATAACAAATCGCGTTTTCTGTACTTGAACATCACAGGAGTACTGAATAAGTGTTCAGTTATGTCATGTAACATTACTGTTACACAATTAGAGTACATTGTACATCTTATAGGTACATTATCGGTGTTTCGGTTGCGGATCTAGTTGGGGCCGGGGGACTTCGACCCTCCCAGTTTTTGAGTGACAAAAATAAAGCTGGGGCGCGGTGGCTAAGTGGTAGAGCGTTCACCTCCGGTGCTTGGGGTCCCTGGTTCGATCCCAGCTCTCGCCGTGTGGACTTTGTGGTGGACAAACACCGTGCTCGTGGGTTTTCTCGGGGTTCTTCCGTTTCCTCTCACTTTCTTCATTCCACCATTTCACTCATCTCTCATCATCACCGTCTCCTTTAGCCTAACCGGCATACGCGTGGGACGTAAAATTTAAAAAAAGAAAGAAAGAAAAAAGAAAAATAAAGCTATCTATGTTTTAAAATGTTGTTTATATGATTGTGGTTAAGAAAAGTTTGTATGTTTGTGGCCAATGCTTTCGACAATGAGATCTCGGAAACCACAAATACTAGAAACGTGCTGTTTTCACTGGCCGATTCCAAATTTTGTGTAAATTACCAGTTCTCATTCAAATTTTCAAAAAAAAAAAAATCTGTTTCACATTTCAGGCGTCGTTTTGAAAATATTTGTTTAATATTGCTACTAGGACGTTAAAGTTGATACCATTATGTACCAATAGAGAAACTACGTATAGCGATTTGATGAATATTTCAGGCGTATTTCTTTAACCTGAATGACAAAACCTATTGCAAGCTGGCAACTTCGAAGGCTTCTGGACCCATAATGAGTCGTACTCGGATATGGAATTACAATAATAATAAAAAAAATGCATTTGGTAACGTCTATCATTTATCCAAGTTTGTCATAAACTCACCCAAACATTCTATATATTAAAATACTACATTCATATGTTTATCTATAGCAATTCACTCCCTTTGAAAGTCTTCCTGTTCTTTTCCAGCCCCCACCAAGTGAACTTTGTGGTGGACAAACACCGTGTGCGTGGGTTTCCTCAGGGTTCTCCCGTTTCCTCCTACTTTCTTCATTCCACCATTTCATTCATTACTCATCATCGCCGTCTCATTTAGCCTAACCGGCATAACCGTGGGACGTAAAACTCAAAGATTTCATTTCATTTTTTCCCGTTCTTTACTTGTATCCGTAAAGGGACTTGCACAGATCTAGTGAGAAGTGGGAAGGAGATTCACGCTCATATTAGAACTGTGCGTTGTGTAAATAGCGCAGGTTCGGCTAGTTGTTTATATATTTTTGAAAGTTTATAGTAAACTCATGATATAGCTACCAAAGTCTGGGTTCTGGCTTCCCCCCAGTTTTTACCTTCTCGATCCGCCACTGGGTGCTATACTAACGTGCATTTGATAAACACGGCGTTCTTTGTGAGGCGAATATATTGACATTTGATTTTGCCGAAATTGTAATGTTATATAAAGTATACTTCTTCTAACAGATGATATGTCTGATGCATTTGTACCTTGTATCTTTAGATGAAAAGTTACTAGACGAGGACGGGTTTTGTTGTTGGAAACTTGAAAGTCGATTTCTGGCAGTAGGTTCTGAGTGGCAATGTAACCGTGTATCAACTTGTGTAATGAGCACAAATGCGAGTTAGTTTCAAGTGACTCAAGTGAGTGAATCATTTATTGGCTCATTGTTGCGTTCTCATGTTTCAAGTGTTCGGTCAATTAATTTAGATATCATACATTTATGTTTATCATTTGTTTGTTTTACCCTGCCAATCATAGCGTCAACTAAAAAACAACCATTTTGGTAGTCATGAATACAGTCTCTTCTGAAAGGAAAGATAGTAGCGTTGAAGCTGTTCTGTATTATTTATGTATAAATTTTATGTTGTTTAATAGGTGTTGTAATGGGTAATATAATAGGTAATGGGTAATTTCAATGGTCAGGGTGTCTTATATATTTTTAGAAGGATTTAATTTCTTCTCTCTCTCGAAATTTCCATGAATGGACATGTATTTTTCAATATTAAGAAAATAAACTCTCAAATATTCACTAGCACTGTCCTCTTTTCCTCCACTTATTTAAAAATATACCTGATTTTCTCTAACTTTCCAGCCGAATTATTAACTAAATAAACCTTAGAGAGCTACGGGCCAAGAGTGAGTACAACATTAAAACACGTTCAGAAAGGTTTAGTGGGGTGTGTGTATGTCAGACAGTATATATGTGCATAGTTATTGTCGGTAGATTTATTAAATTAATAAATCTCTTATTTATTACAGATGTCACACACACACATACACACACACACACACACACACACACATATATATATACATATATATATATATATATATATATATATATATATATATATATATATATATATGGGGGGGTAAGGCGTTTATTGTCTCAGTTTGAAATTTGAACCTTCAGACTATGTCCTTTGGCCTAATTTTATCCCCCCCAATATAGATTATCTAATTCGCACACTGTATATATATATATATATATATATATATATATATATATATATATATATATATATATATATGTATAGTGGAATGGTAATCACCAGATCCAGTCCATGATTTGCAGACATATCCACTTTATCTTTGAAAATCACAGACACTGACGTAAAGTGTTTTTGTGTGTGTGTGTGTGATTTCGCCTTGCACCTCGTAAGTGACGTAATATTTCCTGGCATGACTATAAACGCCTAACAAACCTTTCTAGAAAAAAAAATGAACTATGCTTAAATATAAAATATCTCAATAGAATTTACCTATACAAACTCATTAAAACATCAATTAATAAATAATCGAATACTGTCTAATGTCAAACGAGCAAAAACATAAATCTACTAAAATAGCTAACGATCAAAGTCAGAAATGAAACATTCAGATATAATTTAAATTTTGAGAATAAACTAAAGCACTTCTAAAATCCCTTTTGAGAGAAATGTCTAATGAATACTCAAAACTAGGGTTACAGAATAGAAACAGTAACCCAATAACGTGTTTGGGTCCGTTTGTATTGTATGTACCTATTTCGTATATAAATATATGTAATACATTTGATTGTTATAATATAGTCATCTGGCAACCCTCAGCGTATGAGTCGATTTTTTATAAACATTCACGATTATGATATAAGGTAAATCAGAGAGAACAACACGTGATCTTTTGAGTAACGCAAATTAAAAAAAAAAAATATGTTGGGTGTGTTGAATGTAAAAATGAATAAATAAACAAAATAGAAAACAAACAGTGAAGAAATAATCAGTACAACGTTAGAACGTGAATGACTGCAGTATTCTTCATCTTTTTACCTTTCGGGAATAATATGCCAACTACATTCTCTCATGTCTCTTCTCTGAGCAATAATGTCTACCTTGAATGGCTCAAATAAAATGTACATAACGAGTTTCACACCTGATTTTATATATTTTGTACTAGTTTCTGGTACTTTGTCGATGAGGAAATAATAATGGGATATAAAAAAAAAACTGACATTTTGTTTTCTAGACATCTTTGCTAGTTTTTGTGGTATGCTACGGTAAATTCGAGATACTTGAATTAACCGTAAATCGATACAAGAACTAATTATTTCACATAACTAGCTACTAAGTTACTAATGTAAAACAAAATGGTATTCTATTATGATCTTCACTATATATTTAATTTTCCGTAATAGTGTTATGCAATGTTGAATTCTAATATTCAATATCATTAAATTAGTCTTTAAATGTTGATTTTTACTTGCTAATTTCCATTGATAATGTTTCTTTTTTTTTCAGGTGAGTATAGTGAATAGAGGATAACATTTCTAGCAATTTTGATGGGAATGGATAGTCTCATGTCATCACGTCATCCAGGTAAATCCGCATTATTAATGTTCCCAGTTGCATGTCAATAAAATCTCGATTTTTTCTTTATTCTTCCTTTTTCACTTCCCAACATGAATTGATTTTAGAAAAATAAACACACTGCTGAACAAGACTGCACCTATTTAATATAAAAACACATTTACACATTTAAACGTGTAAATGTGTTTTTATATTAAATAAGTGCAGTCTTGTTCAGCAGTGTGTTTATTTTTTTCTGATTTTATTTGCAAAACGTATTGTGACAGTTGCATCATTACCATTTTTATTTAATTTTTAAATAAATCTTTTAAACCCAATTTTGCGTATAATTATGGACATTAGTGAATATAATTTTCATTTTCATTTTTGTTTGTTTAAAGAGCCAAAGGACATTCTCTATTTTCCCTTGCTATTCGAGAAGTAAGATGTTTTATTTTTTTCTGTATACCTGTCCGTGCGGCGAGGACAGTTGAAAGACCCTTCCATTGTCTCTCAATACCACTGCCTAAGCCACACACGTAGGAAACCACACACAGCAGAGTTCCCGGCGTGAACGCAAGAAAGAAGAACAAAACAGCTTTTAGCATCTTTTTGTGAAATTGAGAAAAATAATAAAGTCCTAACACGTTGAATAGAATCCAAGTAGAAATATAATCTCTGCGAATTTGTCAAAATCACAGCATAGACCATATGTCGCCACTCAGAACCAAGATAAAATTTTAACATAGAACTGTGAAATGGTCCAAAACCACGCACGAGACGACTAGGTGCCAAATCAACTCTCATAAAAATTTTCGATATAACATGTGAAATTTGAAGGAAGCACGTACGTTAGAGAAACGACGCCAGAACACCGTAACTAGGCGGAGACCAAGAGAATCAAAATTTAGGACACCAAAATGACTTAACGAATAAGAGAGCAGAGACGAAATCGAAGACACCGTTAGAGGCGTATCCAAAAAGTTCGGCAGGTTAAAAAAAAAAAACTCCAAGTGAGTCGTAAAATAATTCTTCACCGGGAAACAGCGTACCACCGCAACACAAAAGTTAAGTTCACAATAACAATGTGCGGCTAAACTCACCGAAGCCGAGTGTACGAAATTACAATCTTTCCTTAGCATAGTAACCTACACATTGATCTTCTTCAAAATATATTTATATATATAAACATATATATATAAACTTTGTAACGCTGCTAATATATATATATATATATATATATAGATCGCGAAACGCCTACAAACATTGTTTTTGAGTGACAGAGTTTCGTACTTATAAACGTAATCACGAGCTATTACAGACAATTAGAATAACCTACATACGCACCGAAAGCACTTGAACTAGTTTTAATCATACATAATCAGTTTTGAAGTATTATACACAATGCTTAAAAACAATAAACACTGTTTATCCGTGTAACACTACACTTTTAACACCGAGAGTGATGTTGGTGCAGTGTGACGTCTGAAAGTGCTTTTAGTGAGAGTGCATCCTATCAGAAATGGACCAACAGAAGCCCCACCTTGATGGATCAGGAGACGCCCAAGAGCGACGCCCCTTCCAGTTTGAGAGGAGGACGCAGCGGGAATCGAAGAGAGGAACTCCGAATCCAGGACACTTCTCACGAAAGAAGGAAGCCAGTAAACGCAGGGACATCTGTATGTGTGTTGTGAGCTTGGTGGTGAGAGCAGTGTGTACGGCGAAAGGTAGGACCCATCCAAATTATTTTTTGTTGATTCCAAAAGGGAAATTTTCGTCATGGAATAAAATGCAAGACGTTCGCGATATAAAGTCGGAACTATTTGAAAACTGTTAATGTATTTACACCGCGTGGAGAAAAGATTTTCCAACTCGAACTGTAATTGCTAAACAATTAGATTTTTTTTTCTTTTTGAGCAAGGCTTATTAAAAATAGAGATACTTTTTACAATGATACTTATATGTATATATATATTCTGTGACTTTAGTGAATATGTCGTTGTTTTTATTAAGGAGATAGTAGTTTAGGTCATTTCTCTATTTGTGGCTTAGATTTTTTTTTTGATAACATATAAAGAAAGTTAATTTAAAAGTAGATCGAATGGCAGGTTGTAGACCTTTAACGATGAAAGAAGTATTTCCTTTAACATATGGAAATTTGTATGAAGTAAAAATGCATCATCTGCGCTATGTACATGTAATATGAGAACTTTAAGATAATTTTGAACAAGACATAATAGATATTCCTAGAAAATATATTCAAGACATTGCTTTAATTGTCCAAAGATTATAGTGTTTGTAAAGTAATTTTGCATAGAAGTGAACGTACTAAATGAGTCTATTTCGATCTATATACTAGTAAAACTCTAATAAATAATATTGTAATGAGTCATCAAATGTATGTTACGTAAGAGAGCTAAAGGATTAATTAGTAACTATGATGTATATGCGACTAGTCTCGCAATTAATCATTTTCTTGGTTGGAGATACGTAATCCATAAATAAAGCGGAACCGACATTAGTACAGTCAGGTAGAATACGGATGAAAAATACGAAGTAGGCTAAGTAAAGCCGCAATTATTACGTCAGTCTGATCCTCTAACAATCGAGCGATCAGACGTTTATGCGCATAAACTAGACGAACAAACATAGAGGAATACATGAAAATGTCCGGCCGTATACCAATCCTATTAATGATAAAGAGAAAATCACGAAAAACTCAATATATTCAGATTAAAGAAATCTCGAGAGACGTCTTGACATTTATTATTTATATTCATGTGTTATTTGATTTTTTATGTATGTATGCATGTATTTACTTATGATTTTATATATATATATATATCTATATATGTTTGTGTCTATTAATTTTCTACTTGTGTTAATATGAGTATATATATGTAGCCTTTATGCATAACGAAATGGTAATGCTACCCTCATTGATTTTATGTATTTGATAGTGTATGCTTGTTAGGTAAATGTCAAAGTACATATTTAGTGCACTTATTCTCATTCTCAGTTATTAATTTAAATAATTAGAAATGGTTAACAGTCAGGCAGTAGGTTTATTTAACTCCTTTGGATCATTCTATGTTTCTTTCATACTTCCCACAAATCTCAAATCAAAGTCATGACTTGTTTCTCAATTTACTTTATTTTAGTTCAAGTTACTTCAACTCATTTCCACTTACTTCAACTAGTTTAACTCATTTTAAATCATTTCAATACTTAGTTTTCACCCGAATAAAATATAGGTTATTATATTCAAAATTCCGTCTAGCTATGTAATATCTTAATCTCGTAAATATTAAAAAGGTTATAGTCAAAATAAATCAGCTAATCAACGTAAACTATATACTTAGCATGCGATGTCAAATAATTAGGTATTTTTCAAATGCAAAATTGTAATTTAACCAGTTTGGTATGATATCTATGTAAATCAGGAAAGCTCTATATAGAATGTAAACAATGTAAGATTGCATCTAGCACTGGTTATAAACATCAATTCCACAGTTTGTTTATTTGTGTCAGGTTAATGATAACAATTCATTCACTACATAGTTCAAGAAAGAAAGCCCCGAGGTAATTTACTGAAATTGATTTCTTTTTGTGTTAAGGCCTTATGCCTTATTCTGAACATTTGTTGTCAGAAAACCCAAAATTCAATATTAACCTTCAGCTTGCTTAATTTTTTTAGAAAACATTTTTTTTTTGTTATTGTTTTCATTTGCTCATTAAAACTTTTATTACATTGTTAATCAAATTCGTAAGCTTTTTCTTTCATAAACAAGTTGTATCCCAAACCTCAAGCATATCATTGGTTTCCAAAGGATCTGTTAGGCAAATTAGGCAATATTAGCATTTCTCGACTATAGTGGGGATTAGACTGATTTTCAGAATTTTCAACTAAATTCTAAATTCTAGATATTCGTTTATTTTCTGGTTTTATTCTTCTTACTACTATTATCATTCAGTCCATTTGGAAAGTCAGTGAAAGTCAGTCTAGTTCGTCCACACAAACCAAACATTAGAGCAAAATTCTCTTTCAGCGTTGCAGCATGTGAATTCAGGATACGTATGCAAATAACATCAAGTTTCATTTGCTTACACGGTTTTAGAGGGATCTTGTTTCCCTAAAGCCCTGGGACACCGCGGGGAGATAGGATTTCCTAACCGTGAGATCAATCCTTATCGAGTCACAAACCATTTTAGTTCGGGGAACGGAGACTTTAACGGTGGTGCACAGGGAATAAATAGTGACAGACGGAATGTGAACCCAAAACCCGCTGTCTAATTTTTTTTTTACTTTTATTATTACAAAAACCTGGCGCTACAAGCGATCATCACCGGGATCTCTCTTTCTCTTTTCATTTTTTTCAAATTTTACAAATATGGCGCATCCGAACAGGAACTCGATTGTTAACTTTCGAACTCGATAGTTAATTTTTAGACTCGATAATTTATTTTAAACTCGATAATTTATGCTCAGACATGATAATTAAACCCGATAATTAATTTTCGAATCCGATAATCAATTTTTAAACCCGATAATTAATTTTCGAACTCGATAATTAATTTTTAAACCCGATAATTAACTTTCAGATTCGATAATTTATTTTTAGATTCGATAATTAATTGTCAGACACGATAATTACTTTACAGTCTCGACGAATACGCTTCAAAGAACTCCATTATTTTTAAGAACTCGATTACAAAAAAAAAAAAAAGTAACTACTTGCTAAGATTATTATCAGCTACATAATGAGCCTTGGAATCGAACTAAATTCAACGCAAGTTGAACAGTACTTCCAGGAGCGATCAACGTTCCTTTCCCCTCAAATTTCATTTCTTTTTTCAGCCAGAAGAATGTAAATTATGTTTACGTTGAGCTAGCAATAGAGAATATTCAGTTTGCAGAATTTTATTTGTATTGAAAATAAAGCAATGATTGAACAAGGAAAAGAAGAAAAAGAAGAAAAATAAGGTAACCAGGTGAGGAAAATAGAAATAGGATAATAACTACAAGTTGCTAAAATCAACTCGAACCTGCTACCATTCATGTATTTGTAAGATATCCATTCATATATCTATATAGGAATAACTTTTCTTCTATTAGTTTATATTTGATGTGTGCATATATTCGTTTACTTTTTGAATTTTTAGTATGTATAGGATTAAGCTAGAAATGTATCAACACTAATGTAGATTAAGTGTAGCACTTAGTAAATTTTAAGAGAAGATGATTTAAAGTGTGAATTACTATGCTTTGGAATTATTGCAAAAGATCGTACACTCAGGCTTACTTCATGAATAATAAATAAATAACGTAAACGTGTTGTGTGTGTATAACTATAAGCGACGAAACTTCAGATTTTAATATTGGAGTGCAAGAATATTATTTGCAAAATTAATTTAGTAATTAAGAAATATATTTTTGTGTATGAGCAAAAATAATTCGGCGCAAAAGCCGTATATTTTTAGTTTCAGGTGCAGACACTTTTTGCACAGACGACAGAGTAAGGAGCAAAATGGCGACTGAAAAACAGACGGACGCTCCCAATAGAAGCCCTACAAATCATGAAATGTTCGCCATGCTGCAGAAAATAATGAAACGCATGGAAAAACTAGAAGAAAGCATAATCAAGAAGCTTGACGAGAACACCAGCAAGATTAACGAGAACATACAAGAAATGAGGAGAGAAAGAGAAGAGCGAGAAGAGCTCAGAGAGAAGCAAAATGAGACAGATGAGATTCGAGAAGAACCACCTCAAGGGGAATATATGCAAGACGCTGAAGTTATTCCAGAACGAGAGCAGCAAAATCAAATAGTAGAAAGGAGCGAACCGGAAGAAGTGGTACTGGAGGAATCTCCATCAGAAGAAATTGTGCAAGATACACACCAGGAGGCCAAACAGACTGACCCACCTACAGAGATAAGCACAAGCGTTTCCAACGCTTTGAACACTCCGAAATTTAAGATTAAACGCAAACTGCGTGGAAGAATGGTCCCTGGGAAGACAAGAATACAGCCAATACGGCACAAGGATGCAAGAATGAAATGTTTCCACGACAAACGTCCAGGATGGCAACGAAGCCATAACTTCTGCCGGAGGAATAATCACCAGAAGCCATGGAGAAAATGGGCAGATGACTCCAGAAATGTAGAAGGAAAAGGAATACTTGAGGTCGAAGACCAAGATTCATGGATAAATTACAACGGCCAGAGAAGCCCATGTGACCGACAAGAGATTCACAGTCAAGTCAGACCAAATGAAACGCAGGAGATGAGCGATGATAACTGGGAGAAAGAAGCAAATCCGCAATGTATTACCGTTCAGGATGAAGGTACCAGGAGAGGAGAACACAAGTTAGACGCAGGATGTAAAGATGGCCAGCACGATACAATGATTGCCCCTATCAAAGTGGTGAGAACTCAAGAAGTGAGTAATGACAATTGGAGGTACCCAGATGATAGAGAGGAAAACCCCGAAAATGAGAAGAATGGTATCTGCATCGTTACCATTCACCCGGCTATACTTGCATACTAAAAAAATTGACTCCAACGGTCCAGGTTCGAGTCAAGGTTACGTAACAGCTTGCTGGAAAACAACCTCAAATACACAATGGCATGAAAAGAAATGGAAGCCCAGAAATACAAGGATTGCATGCAAGAAGTAAATGCAAGAAAAGAAGAATTGAAAACTGAAACATCAGCGCGGAGGAGAAAACTTAGCAGGAAAATAATGAAAGAAATATAAGAGAATTTTGTCTATTGCACAGCTCAGTTGAATATACCTGCATCTCTTATCCAAGTGGCTAACCCTAGAAGATAAACATAAAGAATAAGAAGATGAATTATATGGACGCATAATGCCCAGAAGTGAAATTGTTTACCAGTGTATTTACTTTAACTTTATTTCAGATACCGGATGTGAGGCAATAAAAATTACAGAGGAAGATTGGAAAAAGACGTTCACCAATGTGCGCAACCCAGCATTAAAACCGGCCCAGGAGATATAATTTTTGTTATGCACGAAGAAGTGCCTATATACAGAGCAATCGGTAGAGAAGGATTCCCGATTTGAGCTCTCTGAAGTGGAGTTTTGCGTTTAGAGCAGAGACTCAACGCACCCCTTCCCCTTGGTGATGATACCTGCGAAAACGCGCCGAGCCAAAGAATAGTGAGCTACGAGCTGCGAGCAGATGACAATTCCACCAAGATGTTTGCAAGTTCCCACAATTGGATGTTCGCGACATGGAACTTTGCCTTAATTATTTTACTCTCCTTATATTTTAAAGTTGTGTTACTGAAGAAGAATCATGGCCGAAGGATAAAAGCAGAAGTGCGAGCAGTGGCTTTGCCCTCGCACATGGAGGAATTGAAGCTCCATGCCACCCTCTGTAACCAATGCTCTCTTTCCCGATGATCCCAGACGCTGAAGATGATATAATATCATTGTTTTGTTGTTTTGTTACCTAGGGCAGCCAGCACTTTGGAAGAAAAGTAAGAAGTCGTATCCCGCGCAGATAAAATAACGAAGAGTTCCAATTATTACACCTGCGATGACGCAGACCAGAAGGAAGAAAATTAAAGAAGAACTCCAAGAGACAATTAAGATAAAAGTCATATTACTTAAAACATGCCTCATAAGCTTGTGTCCAGCAGCTTGAACTGACCACAAACTCGATACCTGAGACCTATAATCCAGATTGAAGATCAGAGCACACGAGGTAAAAATCAATCAGGGTTCGGATTTTTATGCACATCAACTTTTCTATGAACTTCAAAATTAGGGATAGGATTTTCATGTACTTCAGAATATTTTTGTGAACTTTGAAATTTCTGATTAGGTTTCGGATTTTTATGTAATGTTCAATTTGCACTTAGAATTCATGATGCAATGTCAATCACAAAGTTTCTCTTAGGATGGAGATCTGCTTCAACTAAGTTGCATCATCTGCTCCATCTTAGGAGGGGGATAACTGTGACAGTTGCATCATTACCATTTTTATTTAATTTTTAAATAAATCTTTTAAACCCAATTTTGCGTATAATTATGGACATTAGTGAATATAATTTTCATTTTCATTTTTGTTTGTTTAAAGAGCCAAAGGACATTCTCTATTTTCCCTTGCTATTCGAGAAGTAAGATGTTTTATTTTTTTCTGTATACCTGTCCGTGCGGCGAGGACAGTTGAAAGACCCTTCCATTGTCTCTCAATACCACTGCCTAAGCCACACACGTAGGAAACCACACACAGCAGAGTTCCCGGCGTGAACGCAAGAAAGAAGAACAAAACAGCTTTTAGCATCTTTTTGTGAAATTGAGAAAAATAATAAAGTCCTAACACGTTGAATAGAATCCAAGTAGAAATATAATCTCTGCGAATTTGTCAAAATCACAGCATAGACCATATGTCGCCACTCAGAACCAAGATAAAATTTTAACATAGAACTGTGAAATGGTCCAAAACCACGCACGAGACGACTAGGTGCCAAATCAACTCTCATAAAAATTTTCGATATAACATGTGAAATTTGAAGGAAGCACGTACGTTAGAGAAACGACGCCAGAACACCGTAACTAGGCGGAGACCAAGAGAATCAAAATTTAGGACACCAAAATGACTTAACGAATAAGAGAGCAGAGACGAAATCGAAGACACCGTTAGAGGCGTATCCAAAAAGTTCGGCAGGTTAAAAAAAAAAAAACTCCAAGTGAGTCGTAAAATAATTCTTCACCGGGAAACAGCGTACCACCGCAACACAAAAGTTAAGTTCACAATAACAATGTGCGGCTAAACTCACCGAAGCCGAGTGTACGAAATTACAATCTTTCCTTAGCATAGTAACCTACACATTGATCTTCTTCAAAATATATTTATATATATAAACATATATATATAAACTTTGTAACGCTGCTAATATATATATATATATATATATATATATAGATCGCGAAACGCCTACAAACATTGTTTTTGAGTGACAGAGTTTCGTACTTATAAACGTAATCACGAGCTATTACAGACAATTAGAATAACCTACATACGCACCGAAAGCACTTGAACTAGTTTTAATCATACATAATCAGTTTTGAAGTATTATACACAATGCTTAAAAACAATAAACACTGTTTATCCGTGTAACACTACACTTTTAACACCGAGAGTGATGTTGGTGCAGTGTGACGTCTGAAAGTGCTTTTAGTGAGAGTGCATCCTATCAGAAATGGACCAACAGAAGCCCCACCTTGATGGATCAGGAGACGCCCAAGAGCGACGCCCCTTCCAGTTTGAGAGGAGGACGCAGCGGGAATCGAAGAGAGGAACTCCGAATCCAGGACACTTCTCACGAAAGAAGGAAGCCAGTAAACGCAGGGACATCTGTATGTGTGTTGTGAGCTTGGTGGTGAGAGCAGTGTGTACGGCGAAAGGTAGGACCCATCCAAATTATTTTTTGTTGATTCCAAAAGGGAAATTTTCGTCATGGAATAAAATGCAAGACGTTCGCGATATAAAGTCGGAACTATTTGAAAACTGTTAATGTATTTACACCGCGTGGAGAAAAGATTTTCCAACTCGAACTGTAATTGCTAAACAATTAGATTTTTTTTTCTTTTTGAGCAAGGCTTATTAAAAATAGAGATACTTTTTACAATGATACTTATATGTATATATATATTCTGTGACTTTAGTGAATATGTCGTTGTTTTTATTAAGGAGATAGTAGTTTAGGTCATTTCTCTATTTGTGGCTTAGTTTTTTTTTTTGATAACATATAAAGAAAGTTAATTTAAAAGTAGATCGAATGGCAGGTTGTAGACCTTTAACGATGAAAGAAGTATTTCCTTTAACATATGGAAATTTGTATGAAGTAAAAATGCATCATCTGCGCTATGTACATGTAATATGAGAACTTTAAGATAATTTTGAACAAGACATAATAGATATTCCTAGAAAATATATTCAAGACATTGCTTTAATTGTCCAAAGATTATAGTGTTTGTAAAGTAATTTTGCATAGAAGTGAACGTACTAAATGAGTCTATTTCGATCTATATACTAGTAAAACTCTAATAAATAATATTGTAATGAGTCATCAAATGTATGTTACGTAAGAGAGCTAAAGGATTAATTAGTAACTATGATGTATATGCGACTAGTCTCGCAATTAATCATTTTCTTGGTTGGAGATACGTAATCCATAAATAAAGCGGAACCGACATTAGTACAGTCAGGTAGAATACGGATGAAAAATACGAAGTAGGCTAAGTAAAGCCGCAATTATTACGTCAGTCTGATCCTCTAACAATCGAGCGATCAGACGTTTATGCGCATAAACTAGACGAACAAACATAGAGGAATACATGAAAATGTCCGGCCGTATACCAATCCTATTAATGATAAAGAGAAAATCACGAAAAACTCAATATATTCAGATTAAAGAAATCTCGAGAGACGTCTTGACATTTATTATTTATATTCATGTGTTATTTGATTTTTTATGTATGTATGCATGTATTTACTTATGATTTTATATATATATATATATCTATATATGTTTGTGTCTATTAATTTTCTACTTGTGTTAATATGAGTATATATATGTAGCCTTTATGCATAACGAAATGGTAATGCTACCCTCATTGATTTTATGTATTTGATAGTGTATGCTTGTTAGGTAAATGTCAAAGTACATATTTAGTGCACTTATTCTCATTCTCAGTTATTAATTTAAATAATTAGAAATGGTTAACAGTCAGGCAGTAGGTTTATTTAACTCCTTTGGATCATTCTATGTTTCTTTCATACTTCCCACAAATCTCAAATCAAAGTCATGACTTGTTTCTCAATTTACTTTATTTTAGTTCAAGTTACTTCAACTCATTTCCACTTACTTCAACTAGTTTAACTCATTTTAAATCATTTCAATACTTAGTTTTCACCCGAATAAAATATAGGTTATTATATTCAAAATTCCGTCTAGCTATGTAATATCTTAATCTCGTAAATATTAAAAAGGTTATAGTCAAAATAAATCAGCTAATCAACGTAAACTATATACTTAGCATGCGATGTCAAATAATTAGGTATTTTTCAAATGCAAAATTGTAATTTAACCAGTTTGGTATGATATCTATGTAAATCAGGAAAGCTCTATATAGAATGTAAACAATGTAAGATTGCATCTAGCACTGGTTATAAACATCAATTCCACAGTTTGTTTATTTGTGTCAGGTTAATGATAACAATTCATTCACTACATAGTTCAAGAAAGAAAGCCCCGAGGTAATTTACTGAAATTGATTTCTTTTTGTGTTAAGGCCTTATGCCTTATTCTGAACATTTGTTGTCAGAAAACCCAAAATTCAATATTAACCTTCAGCTTGCTTAATTTTTTTAGAAAACATTTTTTTTTGTTATTGTTTTCATTTGCTCATTAAAACTTTTATTACATTGTTAATCAAATTCGTAAGCTTTTTCTTTCATAAACAAGTTGTATCCCAAACCTCAAGCATATCATTGGTTTCCAAAGGATCTGTTAGGCAAATTAGGCAATATTAGCATTTCTCGACTATAGTGGGGATTAGACTGATTTTCAGAATTTTCAACTAAATTCTAAATTCTAGATATTCGTTTATTTTCTGGTTTTATTCTTCTTACTACTATTATCATTCAGTCCATTTGGAAAGTCAGTGAAAGTCAGTCTAGTTCGTCCACACAAACCAAACATTAGAGCAAAATTCTCTTTCAGCGTTGCAGCATGTGAATTCAGGATACGTATGCAAATAACATCAAGTTTCATTTGCTTACACGGTTTTAGAGGGATCTTGTTTCCCTAAAGCCCTGGGACACCGCGGGGAGATAGGATTTCCTAACCGTGAGATCAATCCTTATCGAGTCACAAACCATTTTAGTTCGGGGAACGGAGACTTTAACGGTGGTGCACAGGGAATAAATAGTGACAGACGGAATGTGAACCCAAAACCCGCTGTCTAATTTTTTTTTTACTTTTATTATTACAAAAACCTGGCGCTACAAGCGATCATCACCGGGATCTCTCTTTCTCTTTTCATTTTTTCAAATTTTACAGTATGACTATGATTGTGTGTCAGAGTTGATTTTTAGTGTAATTTGTGTATTTAAGCTAAAACGTAGCAGAGCAGTCTATACATATGTAGCATCGTGGGTGTTGGACTTTTACTTCCGGAGCAGGTATTCTAGTTGATTCTAAAGTAGATGGCTATCGCTGGTTCTGTCAACCACCGTGACTGAATTGCTAGTGAAATTTAAAACTGAAGTTAAAATATTTATAACAGACCATTACATTGTAAAATGTAGAAAATATTAGCTCGAGACTATTTACCCATACTATTATATCATATACGAGGACTATTTGTTTTTAACCTCCGGTAAGCCACCAGAGATGAACTATGTTACATGACGAAACGGGAAAAAAGACAAAACTGTCCAATAAACGCCACTCACCCAGACACCGATATACAGACTCTCCTTCTATGGTTTAGCCTTCTGGCCCAGAGTCAAATCATGTGGGACCCGTCGACTCAACTTGTAGTGCTTCTCAAGTTGATGGAGGTACTGCCGAATGGTTTCTTCACTCACACTGAATTGTAATCCCTGTTCCTTATATGTCTGGCTACTGTTCGCCTCAATTGCTGCCTGAAGATTTTTTTTTATACATGTGTTGGTCTTCCTACGCGTGATGCGTCTTCGAGTGTTTCGTCGCCGTCCTTAAACTTGCTAAACCCCCGCTGCACTGTCCGCTTAGTCACGACACCCTCACCAAAGGCCTGGCATATGTCCTGCCCCGTTGCATCTGCGTTTGGTCCCAGTTTGAACTCGTACAGGAAAACACGTTCTTGTGACGCTCTGTGGAGGTCACATGTTCACTCTGTCCTTACGCAAGTTCAGGGTGTAACTGAATTGCCACAATCAGGTAGTATGTTGGATATACTGACCTTTGCTTTATCACCATTCGCATTCAACTCACGGTGTGAGGGCCAATTGAACACAGACCTCCACAAAAAGCGACAGAACTTTCTTGGTTACCTTTATGGCATTTTCGCTTTATTTTGGCGTAATAAATACGCTTTGTTGTTCATGAGTGTCATTGTTAGAACACCCGATATGTAGGGGAAAAGTGGGGCAAATGAACATGCTAATAAAATATGGCTGAAGATTTTTATACATGTTACGTTTGGAAGGTAGTAGATACATATGGCATTGGAAACTACAGGGTTTTACATGATAGGAAGTTGCGAACGAAAAGTGGTAGTCACATTTAGTTCACGAAATTGTCTCAAGAAAAAATAATGCCAAAGTGTCCATATGCCACCGATAGTGGGGCATAAGGACAGTACAAATGTTGCAAACAAACATTGTGCACATCTCTCACCAGAATCATCATCACAACGCACACATACAAACTACGGCTCATCTCCATTGGTAACACGTGAAATATGAAGCCAAAAATGACATCTCAAACACTGAACCCATTTTCCCCCTTCTTTGCATACCTTTCTACTTTGAAACAAACATTACTCAGATCGAATTGTCGTTTTGTTTGTGGATTGAACGGTCCACTCCTTTTAGATATCGTCGGCAGGAAGTTCTTCTTAGCTTTTGCATTGAAGGATTTACTTGCAGGCTTACGCTGAAGCACATCCATGTCACCAGGACTGGAAAGTATTCTTGATCCAGCATTGTTCCTGTTGCGGTGCTGTCCTAATGACGTTACAGTAGTCAAAGGACTTAGGCGCAAAAAGCTTATGGTTTGTGGCAAAGCAGAACTGCAACTTGGTTCTCCTCTTGGCAGATGTGCATCACCTTCATCTCGCTCTGTAGCTGCAAGATGTTCTCCATCCAATGAAAACCCATTTGCATCAGACTCCGCATGCTTTTCATTCGTTGGTGCTTGTTTGAGCAAAATTTTTGAACCTTCTTTCTGGTTAAGAATTTTCCGCTAGCATATGACAATCCTTGAGCCACTCGTACATTCAGACACCTACTACATGACAGAAAACCTTTAATCCAGTCAGCACAAGCCATTAGTATGTTGTTTCTGAACGGATGCTTGTAATTATTTGCCATAGCAAAACGATACACCAAAGAATGAATCTCCCTCGTAGTCAAACTATATCCAATTCCTTCAAGATCTAATAGATAGCCTTCTAGTTCGTTTCCTACACCAATCGAAAAGGGGTGTGTTATTCAAACTTAGGAAACGTCTCTATCAAAAAGAACTCGAGGCTGCAATGTATTGCGAGAAATGTTAAATGTCCTTGCTGTTGTTGACAGTGGAATTTCAGTTTCCTTAACAACGTTAACTGCAGGTAATATGGACTCAGAATTCCACTGGCATCAGTTTGTTCCTTTTCCAGTGCCGAACCATAACTGAAAGGAAAATGAAAGACTGTGTCAATTACCGTGGGTTTGTTAAAATTTTTTCTAGATTTAATTGTTTATCACAGTCCTCAAAATAACTATAAATATCATCGTCCGTTTGCCCCACGACACGCTGTCCGTCTGCCCCAACATACAAGTTTCCAATGAAACACCAATTTTAATCGAAACATGGTATATGCTATCCTGTGACTAGGTTGCAGCGTGGCGTGATCCATGGTGCACACAATACCTGATTCTTACGGTTTTACGTCCGCTTGTAATACCTTAGAGCCTTACGGTAGACCTCGCAATTATTATACCATAAATAGTGATTCACGTGGCGTACGTGATATATAGATGGACACTACTTGTCTTCCTATCTGCAACTGTGGATTTATGGACACAGACAAACTATCAACACACAACCCCGATCGCCTTCTACACTCACTTCAGTGTTGCTACTTTCGTATTCCGATAATACACTGAAATGTTAAAACTTGTCCGTTTGCCTCACCTTTACCCTATATATACGTATAGAAGTATATATATATATATATATATATATATATATATATATATATATATATATATATATATATATATATATATATATATATATATATATATATAATATGAGGTTCCTTGTGTGCTTTTTAGTCTTCTTTAGTGATCTTTAAAAAGACAATTTTCGTAGACAGTTATTTCTTTGAACAATTTTTAGTAGGATTTTATTTATTTATTTTTTAGTACGATAAGTTTTAAGCAAATCATGTTTTGTTTAAATACTTAATTTTTAATGAGGAATTTGTATGCTGAGCTTCATCTTCCTAACACCAAGGATTCATATCGTATTTATTCTGGGAAAAACATTTAATTTCTTCTTATTCTTACACTTCTTGTAAGTAGTGGGAATATGTATTGTAGGTTGAGTAAGTAGTTTAGCGATTGCGAATTTATTAGCCATATTTCATATGCTCACTAATATTGCCAAGCTCTACCACTAAGACAATTTGGTCAGTATCGAAGGTGTTCAGTTTATCGCATTTTAGTGATTTCTCTTTTTCTTGATTCAAGCTGTCTTTAAACCCAGTTTTGATTTCGAATAACTCGAGTACCAAAAGTTTATACAATAACAATATGTCATACAAATTTCGTGAAGGTCTACATCTGTATCAAATTTGTCCAAGGTCGAATGAGTTTAATCGATCGCGTTGTAATGAATGTTCTTGATTTTTACTTAGTCCAAAATGAAATTTGATGTCCGATAACTCGAAAATCAAAGATCTGCACAACACTTTGTACTAACCTCTTCAAGATCTACCTCTATGTCGAATTTGGTCAAGTTGAGTTGATTTGATTTCGAATTTAACGTCTCTTTCAGTAGCGAGGCTATATGAGACGTGGACTTACTGATTAACGTGGAATCCGAACCACATGAGCTCCCACCGGGAATCGAACCCGGGTCTTCCACGCCAAAGGCGCGTACGATAACCGCTTAGCCACGAAGGAGCTTGAATTTGCTAAAGGTTGAATTAGTCCCATCGATTGTGTATAATGTAAACTATTCTTGTAATATAGTAAATTTGAAAATTAAATTGAAGAAGATAACATGGAAGAGAATAAATCATAGTCTTTTTATTGTCTCCTGAGGGGGGGGGGGGGCACAATTAAATTTACAACGGAATGCACGTTGAACTGTTACTACAGTTTCACATTTATCGAACTGAAGAAAACAGTTTGGTCGTTGCCAATTTGCTATTGGCGCTGTCCAGCAGAAAGAAAGGGAAACAATTTAGGCAAATATATGCAATTAAAACTACCGTATTCTGTGTTTGATTTTGGCTATAAATGATTTGCTTTATATCTCATCTGAGAGAGTCACTGTAAAAATTGAAACTCCGAAATTCTTTTATATACGCGCTGTACAATAATATATATAACAACAAACAATGTAGGATTTGATAGGCTATAAAAGGACGAATTTTATATAATCGTGTTATATATAGATGTGGTGCACATCGGTACGCATGCACATTCGCACAGTACAATGTTCGTGCACATCGGCACGATATTTTTTATCGTTATTTATTATCGTGCTAATCCGCACGCTCCCTGAGGCGAGGTGCGCAGAGGGGTGGAAACCTGTTCACATAGAAAAGGGAACTGACTATAAGAAACTGTATACAAACTTATAAAATATGAAAATAAAACAAAACCAGTGCAACATTACGCACACCCATGCAAAACTTAATAACTATATACAATTGGCTACAAACTTATGAAATATTAAAATTAAACCACATCAGCACAAAATTACGCATATTCAAACAACACTTCACAGCTACAAAATTTAGTTTGGATACAAAGTTATGCAAAACATATAAAAATATATGTTGATACATCTGGACGACCTATAACATGCCGCTCAAGAGCATGGAAAAAAGCAATGACTGCATAATTGCATCGCATTCGATCCATGCCCCTAGGCGGCTCCGATAGGAGCCTGTCGAGTATATCCATACTAACTGCACCTCGTCGAAAATAATACATGGCTACAAACTTATGAATATTTACACATTACAATATCTAGCCTACTCGAGTTTATGCATGCACCTCAATTTTCTGAGACATCTCTTCAAGTCACCATCTTCTCCAAGGAAACTCTCCTTCCGCAATCTGGTAAAGCTATTAGGTTCTTCGGGAGAGGAAACCCTAATAATAATAATAATAATAATAATAATAATAATAATAATAATACATATGGATTTGATTAATAAAGTTTTTTTAGAATAAATGTAATTACAACTTTCAGGCATACTATAAACTCTCAAGCCTTCAGTTTACAACTTTCAAAAACTGGCTTATGGAAATATTAACGATTTTCACTTTCCCATGTTGTAGAATCTCTATTCTTCCTGTGGAAATGATACTGATATCCTTCATGCAGTAACAGTTCTTTGCCCATAGCGGTATTTGTGAACTCCATTGCAGATCAATGTGGTACTCTAATCCCAAAATGAAATGAAATGAAATCTTTAAGTTTTACGTCCCACAGTTATGCCGGTTAGGCTAAAGGAGACGGTGATGATGAGAGATGAGTGAAATGGTGGAATGAAGAAAGTGGGAGGAAACGGGAGAACCCCGAGAAAACCCACGAGTACGGTGTTTGTCCACCACAAAGTCCACACAACTACTCTAATCCCAGTATCATGTTTTGACCTTTTATAGTTTTCTTCACCCCCACCCCCAGCACCAAGGCCACGGAATCAGGTGTGCTCACCTGGCCTCTGAGAACGTCGAGATGACCGCTGCTGCCGTTTTGCGTCCCTTGGGGTTTTGGTAGTGTACGAATTGATTCCCGCATTCGACAAGTTTGTCTAACGATAACATCCGAGTTGATTCCCAACACTACAAACCCTCACTGTCCGTGTTGATTCCCGGACTGTTTTCACACAGTTCCTGCAGGTGTCGCTATTCACTTGCGAGAAACTAGTTCATTGTGTGCTAGTGATGGAGTTTGAAGTGATGCCAAGTGAAATGGGCAAGCAACTGTTGGTGATAGATGGTTACAAATTTTGTTTCCATAAGTGTCTCATCGGTGAGGTTGAAAGATATAAATGTACGATAATAACATGTAAGTGTTTTGTAATCATAAACTCTTTAAATTGCGTTGTTCGCTCGCAATTAGATCATAATCATGAAAAGGATAACTCTGGTACATTAAACCAGCAAAGACTTAGTAATTCAGTCAAAAGGAAGGCTGAAGAAAATTTGTTTGAGCGCCCGTCGAAACTTATACGCATCGAATTAGCTAATAGTGATATCGACACACTCACAACACGAGATTTAGTTCGAATTAGGAAAAATATTAATGCTGCTCGCTCACGAAAGCTTCCGAAGTTGCCTAATAACTTAAAAGAACTGCACGAAACCCTAGAGAAAAGTGTTTTCAACACAAACAGGGGCGAAAACTTTTTGTTTGTGAACAACTCAGGAGAGAATATTGTTGGTTTCTCGTGTCAAAGTAATTTGGAGTTTCTTAAGAATTCGAAAACTTTATATGTAGATGGGACTTTCGAGAGCTCCCCCAAGCTGTTCCACCAAATATTTATAATTCACGGCGTAAATAACAAAAAAAAAAAAAACTATTTCCCGTTTTTTTTTTTCTCTCCCAAACAAAACCTCTGAGACATACAAGGAAGCTTTGTGCTTAATTAAAAATATCACCAATCCAGACATTATATACGTTGACTTTGAGACCGCAATCCACCAAGCAATTGCTTACGTTTGGCCCCAAACAACTATAAAGGGCTGCAGATTCCATCTCGGTCAGTCATGGTGGAGGAAAATTCAATCCTTGAGACTGTCAAATGATTTTAATTCAAAAGACTCTGAAGTAGGAGCACTTCTCAAATCCTTTTTTGGACTGCCTCTTCTCCCACCAGATCAAATTAAAGACTGTTTCGTAGAAGATCTAATGTCCCGCAAACCTACACGTGAAAAACTGGATGATTTTATTATTATTATTATTATTATTATTATTATTTACTTGAAACCTACAGGTATATTCTCGTAAACAGAGATTTCCCACCCATAGTGTGGGCCGACTTTAATAGTAGTTCTGAACGTACTACTAACTGTTGCGAAGCATCCCTCTCTAAACTGAACAGTCAATTTTACTCTCCCCATCCAAACATTTTCCACCTGATAGAAACATTGAAGAGTGTTCAGACTGAAACTTACGTTAAAATGAGAAGCGAGAGGAAGACCACTCCCCCCCCAAAAAAAAAATGCGGGAGAAACAGAACTATGTAGAAGAACAAATAATTAAAATAACAGACACTACCATTACCCGTTCGATATCTTCGGAACATCTGCTACAAGTTTCGCCCATGTACATAATTCCATTACTTATGCTTGACAGTAGCAACTTCACACGCAAATTATGAGAGTAATAAAAAATAATAATAATAATAAAAATGTGTAATGCATGTGAAATAGTGTTTCTTAATAGGTGGTCCGCGTCATCTTTGCTAGTAATTGTGTTTCCTGACTGTGTTTAGTGAATGACTGAGAACAGTGATTGAAAATATTTTAGTGGTGTGTTTAGTGATGCAAATGAAGTTGACATATTTACTCCAGCATCTTCTAAGTAGCGGAAATAGTGAGTCAAAAGTAATTTTCTTCTTTCTCTGTAGTTTGATCACTGTATAAAGTTTCTCAAACTTATATAGATAGATAGATAGATAGATTGATTGATATAGATATATATGATTATTACTATTGTAAAATACGAAATATTTTCCAGATACAAAGAGTTCATAATCCTTAAATACTACAAAAGCATAGGAACGTCATATTTGTTTACACATACCAATTAAATGTATGTCTCAGCCAACATAACTTTGTCGGGAAAACCCAATTAAGTTTGTGCAAATACATGTTTGGATGGCTGATACTTCTTTCTTTCTTTCTTTCTTTTTTCTCTGCAGAAGTCCAATTACTTGTGTGATCTTTTAGAACAATCCCTTTTGAGTATTCCTTGCCCACCCATGAGAAAAGCTTGTTCTTTCCATTAAACATTTTTATTGTATGAAGTTTCGAACCGAAAGTCGGATATAAAGGTCTTCTTTATTTTTATAAGTTCTTACGTAATATGTTTGCGGAACGTTGACAAACATCATATAGATGTTACTTTTTTTTAAGCATCAGACATGAACTCGGAAATGCATCACAAGGTCATTCCAAAACAAGCTGTAGTTCACCAGGCATGCACGCAATTATTCTTAATAGTTCGGATAATTTCTTATAGTAGCCAGTAAATTTCTATCAAGAAGGCAGTATTACGCAGGAGGAGAGATCACAATTTCTTGATGTTGGTTCTTTTTCTGGACTTATTTGAGAAACTGCATGCAAGTGTCTGAAAGTATTTGAACAGATTACTCTGGCTTATTTTTGATATATTACTAATATATTATGCACTACTACGTATATCCTAACAATCAGTTTTACGTTCGTTTTTGACATTATACATAAACTTAATGTTTAGTGTACATATTCCTCATTGAAAGCTGTGGCGCTTTCTTAAAATATGTGAAATATTTATTAAAATACGAGAGAGTTTATTACAGATACACACAAAATTACTTTCATAATTATCATTAAGTGAAACTATTCTGCACTAGCAAAAAATTTAATCTAGAGGAATATTTCGGGGCACCAGTTTCATTTCGATTTGTAGTACTTTGTCTGTGACAGGAATTCTGTCAGCCAGTCAGTGTTTCACTTCTAAATATTAGTAGGATATGTCGGTACCAAATTGTTATTATGGACTTTTTATAACATGGAAATGTTATGCCAAAAAAAAAAAAGGTTAAGAACAAATGATGCCAATATATTACTAATGACCATCAAGTTTCTTTCAGATGAAATAAACTAAGAAGTGAAGGAAATTATACGCGTAGCATTAATCGAATAGGGAGTTGCTGTTTTGATAATATTGATTATCTATGAATGGTTGAAAACTATAACGATATAAGTGCTAAATCTTCGAATTTAAAGCTGGCTGATCACATGGATAGGCGCTGATTGCCACGGGTGCTGACTGCCACAGCCAATTATTGGTGATGACTGCCACGACTGGCGCTGATTGCAAATATAAAGGTGCTGATTGCCATGACGGCGTGCTGACTGCCACGAACCTGGGAGAAACTGTATTTGGAAAGAGAGCAATTAATCCCTCATACTAAATTTATGATTATATTAATTAATTTAGTGGAGATTAATTTAGTAATCATCACAGCAAATCTTTGTGGCATCCTATAAGTTACAAAGTTACTCACTAAGTGGAACGACATACTTGGATGTTTATAAAGGGATTGTCTTTTCTGTTATATGTACAATTTGCACATTTCATTGTTTATATTAATTGTTTTATTGTATTATTTAATGTATATGATGGTCTGAAGCCAGCTGACAAGGGAAGTTTGGGAGAAGCACTCGCCTGCAGAGAAATAAGCATCTCATTTGAAGGACCAATTCTAGCTGATTACAACAGGTAATAAAACTCCTGTACGTTGAGAACTGTTCGAGATATTCAGCTTGGAAATGTATATGAGAAAATGAGTGGGTGCAGGTTTCAATGCGTTAAGTATTCTCACCCATGGCGAAGCCTGAGGGTTTGAACTTGCTATTGCTTGGTCGTGTAACGTGGGTTCCTGTCACCACGGCATGGCACGTCCTCAGGTTGCGGATCGAGGAGAAGGCCTCTAGATATAGAGGTTAGCTGCGAATATACTGAATAAGCAGTCGCGGACAGCCGACTAGGAGTGGTCCTCCAGCTTGGGGGTTTGGGTAGGGCTAACAACCTCATCCTGTAAAAAAAAAAAAAAAAAAAAAAGCACTTGTTTAGAAATATTCACAAAAGCCTCGGACAAGGACTGATAACTTGGCACGACCTCAGCAAAAGAAAATGGACATGAGATTTGGAACATGGAATATTAGGAGTCTTTATAGGACAGGCGCGTTAAAATCCGTAACGAGTGAGTTAGAGAAATACAGGATGGACGAAGTAGGAGTTCAGGAAGTTAGGTGGGAAGGAAATGGATCTGAGAATTCCGGAAATTTTACGTTCTTTTACGGGGAAGGAAATAAAAATCACCAGTTAGGAACAGGGTTTTTCGTTCATAAACGTATATTACCAGCAATTAAACGGGTTGAATTTGTTACTGATAGACTTTCTTTTATTACTCTTAAGGGACGGTGGTGTGATATTATTGTTTTAAATGTACATGCCCCAACTGAAGATAAGGATGACGATATAAAAGACAGTTTTTGCGAAGAAAGGGAACGGATATTTGACCAACTCCCGCGATACCATATAAAAATTCTATTAGGGGATTTCAATGCGAAGGTAGGACGAGAGGATATTTTCAAACCGATTAGGGAACGAAAGTCTGCATAAAGAAAGTAATGACAACGGTGTCAGGCTCGTGAACTTTGCAACATCCAAAGACCTAATTGTGAAGAGTACAAAATTCCCACATCGCGACGTTCATAAATACACTTGGACATCACCAGACGGAAAAAACACACAACCAAATTGATCACGTTTTAGTAGATAGAAGAAGGCAATCTAGCATAATTGATGTCCGGTCGTTTAGAGGGGTTGATTGTGACACTGACCACTACCTGGTAGTAGCGATAATACGAGAGAGGTTATCGTTGAATAAAGGTAATATTCATTGTCCGAAAACGGAGAGATTCAATTTAAAGAAATTAGAAGAGAGCCAGGTAAGAGAGAAATACCAGATTGAAGTTTCGAATAGATTCTCGGCTTTAGAAGATTCGGAGTGCACTAGCGTTGAGGATACCTGGATTGAAATTAAAGATAGCATTAAAATTTCAGCAAAAGAAAAATTGGGACACGCGGAAATACGTAGGAACAAACCATGGTTCGACCAGGAATGCATTAAACTAGCAGAGAAGAGAAAACAGGCAAAATTACGCTGGCTACAAAATCCTAATGAAATAACTACACAATATTTCGCAGATATCAGGCGGGAAACTTCCAAAACTTTTAGAACAAAGAAACGCGATTTTCTGAAAGCTAAAATTAAGGAACTTGAAGATAATAGTAAAAATAAAAACATCTGGGACATGTATAAGGGAATCAACGAATTTTAAAAAAGGCTATCAACCTCGTGCTTATATATTAAAGAAATCTGACGGTACAGTTCTCACTGACACGGATAGCATCTTAAATAGATGGAAAGATATATTTGACGATTTTCTTAACACGCAACCAAAAACTAGTGTTCGTGGAGAAAATGTGATACACACCGCAGAACCGTATATTCCAGAACCCAACCGAATAGAAGTAGAAACCGCTATAAAGAAATTAAAGAAACACAAATCTCCGGGTGTAGATGAAATTCCGGCTGAGTTAATTTTAGCTGGAGGCGAGAAATTGTGGAACAAGATACACAAACTCATTCTCCTTATCTGGAACAAGGAAGAATTGCCACAGGAGTGGAAAGAATCAATCATCGTTCCAATTCACAAGAAAGGCGACAAAACTGACTGTAATAACTATCGAGGCATTTCTCTTCTGTGAACATCCTATAAAATCCTTTCAAATATTCTGTTAGCAAGACTGACCCCATACGCAGATGAAATTATTGGAGATTATCAGTGCGGATTTAGACGAAATCGATCAACTATCGATCAAATATCTACCATTCGTCAAATACTCGAAAAAAAGTGGGAATACAATACCCCAGTACATCAACTATTTATTGATTTTAGAAAGACGTACGACTCGGTTAGGAGAGAAACATTATACAACGTTCTTACAGAACTTGGAATACCGAGAAAGCTAATTAGATTAATTAAGATATGTTTAAATGAATCCCAAAGTAAAGTCCGGGTAGGAAAATTTTTGTCCACGAGCTTTCACGTCGAAAATGGCCTGAAACAAGGAGATGCGTTGTCGCCATTATTATTTAACTTCGTTCTGGAATACGCTATAAGGAAAATCAAAGACAGCAACCAGGGCCTAGCGTTGAACGGTATTCACCAGGTTATGGCATATGCTGATGATGTAAATTTAATAGGGGATGATAGGAGAACAATAGAAAGAAATGCAGAGAACTTATTAAACGCTTGCAGGGACATGGGTTTAGAAGTAAGTGCAGAGAAAACTAAATACATGGAAGTGCGTCGGGACCGGAATACAGCAAATTATGGATGCGTTAAAATATTAAATAATACTTTTGATAAAGTGCATAGTTTCAAATATCTAGGATCAATATTAACAGAGGAAAATCATATTAACGAAGAAATTAAATGTCGACTAAAAGCAGGGAATTCGTGTTACTATTCGGTTCAAAATCTCTTGTCGTCGCGAATTCTGTCGAGGAATTTGAAGCTTAAAATATACAAAACGATAATTATGCCTGTTGTTCTGTATGGCTGCGAAACATGGTCACTTACTCTGAGGGAAGAACATAGACTGAAAGTATTTGAGAACAAGATCCTGAGACGAATATTCGGACCCAAGAGGAACGGGTATGGGGAATGGCGGAAACTTCATAATGAGGAACTACATAAGTTATATGGTTTACCCAACATTGTTAGGGTCGTCAAGTCTAGAAGGCTTAGGTGGACAGGTCATGCAGTTAGAATGGAAGAAAGTAGAAACGCTTTCAAAGTCTTGACTGGAAGACCAATCGGAAAACGACCATTAGGAAGACCTAGGCGCAGGTGGGAGGACAATATTAAGATGGATCTCGCAGAGATTGGAATGCAAAGTAGAAACTGGATCCAATTGGCTAAGGATAGAAGTCAGTGGAGAGCTTTTGTGAACGCGGCATTGAACCTCCGGGTTCCATAGGCCATAGAGTTAGTTAGTTAGTTATTGCTTGATCACTGGGGTCCATTCACAGACAAATTGTCCATTACAAATTGCATGACGGATGACAAAGACCTAATGGTTGAGAAGATACCAAAGAATTGCACACGATTTGTGCAACCATTTGGTGTGTTTTCATTCCGAACAATCAAAGATTATGGCAGGAGATTTGTAGATAGTATGAATCTTCTTCATCTAGACGTTATAATGTACCAAAGAAACAATCAAATAAAGTTCGTGTCCATACGAATCACTTCCGATCACCGCGATACATTGGATTATTTCAGTTTGCGTTCTGCAAGGCAGGTTACGAACAAATTATAGGCCTACAACTTTTGAATCACTTGTCGAATTTGCTTTTTGCTTTGGTTCTGCGAACTGTTCTCTTGACGGATGCAACACAATTGCACATATAAAATGTACATGGTGCAAGGGAGTATTTTGCCTGCGTCATTTCTTCATAAAACAGAAAAACAACAGTGATCAATTTTCATCTCTAACCTATGATTATTGTGAACAATGTAATGACTAATTGTATCTAACAAACCCGTTAGTTATTGCGAAACACATTTTTCTGTTAAGGGGCCGCGGTGGCTCAGTGGTAGTGCGTTCACCTCTGGTGCTTGGGGTCCCGGGTTCGATCCCAGCCCTCGCCAAGTGAACCTTGTGGTGGACAAACACCATGTGCGTAGGTTTTCTCGGGGTTCTCCCGTTTCCTCCCACTTTCTTCATTCCACCATTTCATTCATTACTCACCATCACCGTCTCCTTTGGCATAACCGTGGGTCGTAAAACTGAAAGATTTCATTTCATTTTTTCACTTTTTTCTGTTACTTCCGATAGCTTTCAATTCGTATGTCAATATTCGTTACTAATTATGTTGTGCTTAATGCGTATAAATGCGTATATCCTCATTTTCTCATATAAACTTCCAAGTTGAATATCCCGAACCGTTCTCAACCGTACAGGAATTTTATTAGCTTATAATCAGCATGAATTGGGACTTCAAATGGCATGCTTAGTTTCACTGCAGTCGAGTGCTTTCTCCTGAACTTCCCTTGTGAGGTAGAGCCAGCAGTGCTTTTTTGATGGAACTTTCAGGAGCTGCTTGAAACAATTTGCACAGCTGTACACAGTTCATGCTGACATAGGTAGTTCAAGTGAGAACACACAAATCGTACCAATTTTGTACGCACCGCTCCCTGACAAAACTGAAAGTACACTCATGTCCAAAATTATTGTCGCATATCTATAACTGTCAACTTGTAAGAATATAATTTGATAATTTTGCAGAGTACTTTTAATACTTATATTATGTGAATAATCAGGAAATTTATATTTGTGATAAATTTCATAGGAAAAGAATTATAAATACGAAAATCATAATGAGTAAAATAAAATGTAACTAAATGGACAAGAAAATTTTATTTTCGTTTTATTGTTCTTATTTATTGCTCTTTTGACATGAAATTTACCACATACTTGTCTTTGCCGATTATACACATACTAACATTATAAGAAATACCGGGCGAATTCGTTATCAAATATATTACTAGAACAACATATTTATAATCATGTGACAATAATTTTGGACATGAGTGTACATACAGAGACTGTTTACCTTTGTTAGGTGTTGGTCTGAACAACACGATCCTAAGGATCATCTAGTTTCTTTCATGCTTCTTGGCGTCCGGTAATGTTGCGTCTAGCAACGTTCTCTCAGGCTCGTGGCAGTCAGCACGCCATCGTGGCAGTCAGCACCTTGATATTGGCAATCAGCGCCAGTCGTGGCAATCAGCACCAATAATTGGCTGTGGCAGTCAGCACCCGTGGCAGTCAGCACCCCACCGATCACATAAGGAAGGTGCAATTGTAAACAACCATATGTTTAGGAGATAACATTATTCTGTTTACGTTTTTTTCTTTAAACCATATAAACTTTCTTGGGTGTATCTGTCATTTATGAATTGCTCTTTTTGGACAAAAATGTCACTTATACCGTTGTGGTATTCAGGTATTACCAAGTGAAATATATTAATTTCATAACGTAATTTTCCCCTCTTTTTAACGTAAATTTTGTAGCAGAACAACGAAAGTCGATGTTTAGTAGTAAGATGTGCGGAACTGTCATTAACAGGTTGACTGCCAAGGTGATTTGAGGGTACTAGTCCCACGAGGTTATAAGTATCTTCTTACCTTTGGCTCGATTATGGATAGTTATATCACGTTTTCGTCGCGATATTTTTTCTCCCGAAAATGTACAAATGGGAGTCGAGCACCATATGTGATGCTCATGGTCTTTCACAGTAATTTGTGACAGTGAGCATCATATATATTGCTCAAGAACCTGCATATTTTTAGTAATTTGGGATATCAAACATGAGCATCATATATGGCGCTCATGGCCCCACAGGGAAATAAGGTGAGAACCACATATGATGCCCATGGTGTCAACCTTTAAATCATGCGAGTGAGAAAAGGTCTGCACAGAAGTGTCAAAGTATATATTATCTGAAATACAACATGTGTATATACAATAATAACTAACACCATATATTATTATTATTATTATTATTATTATTATTATTATTATTATTATTATTATTATTATTATTATTATTATTATTATTATTAATAATAATAATAATAATAATAATAATAATAATAATAATAATAATAATAATAATAATAATAATAATAATAATAAATGTGAGTAGATTGGTTCTGTTAATACAAGTAGTCATCCCTGCTAATAACTTTTTTCCACTACTAGACAATCATCGGACCTTGTGATGAAGATTGTATTTTGGAGCAAAGTTTCCCTATCAACAAGATTTTTCGTGCTGTTAATGCGAGTTGTTTAAAAATTGTCTGGCTAATGACCATGAATATCATAGGGCTTCCTCGTTACCTGCAGATTGACCATTAGCCTATCGTTATCATGCTCAAATAATGAATGTTTTCTTTTTGTGGAAGCGGAGAAGAAATATTGGTAGGGCATTTTTAAAAGAAAAAAAAATAAATGTCAGATTACACTATTTGGTTGTTTTGTTTTGTTTTTCGTTTTCGGTGCAACCAATGGAACGAATGCTTGGCTTGCTCTCCATGGTTACAATGTATTAGCCGTCTACCACTGTGTTCTTTCGAATTTCGAAGCTCGGATGCCTCCAACAAGTCATATCATTAATCAACTGAGGTCAGAGGCGATCGTGTGACTCAGGCAGCAGATCGCGAACGTGCCAAAGCGGAACATGCTTTAGTTTTGGGGAGTGGTATGCATGGGCTATGGAAAGAGGCAAGTGGGGATTTGAGGTAGGGGGGCTTTAGAGAACTGCAAACCGGATTCAATTTGCATCTACATCAATCAGAAGGACATTGGTGGGTGAGGACGACCAGCTTTTTAACACCCAAACCGCTGTTCACTGCTCAATGTCGGTTACCGTCAGTATTCGGTTTCAAAGGTGTATTATATATTTTCCTTTCTAAAGCTTCTACTCAATTTTTTGAATAGTGATAAATTTATATCGGCTTTTATAGTGGTATTTCATTTTTTTAAGAGAAAGTGAAAAAAAAAAAAACATGTTCAAAAATGTTGCTAGAAACTAAAAGCATTTTTGGTTGGGAAATGTTTCGCCTGTGTCATACATGAGATCTAATATATGTGGAGGGGAAAAGTGGGCGCAATTTCTCCCATACTCTTGTGTGTATAATATCCTTTATATCTGATGGCTTTTGGTGTCCTACCGGATGATGTGATAAATTGGACTAGAGACACGACTTTTGTGTAAAATTCAGCGACAATATTTTGTGCTCCCTAACGAAGTGTGTTACGAGCGTTTCTTGTTTCAGAAATGCGATAGAAAATATTTGAATGCAGTCTTTCTCTAAAATAGAAGTTCTACTTTTGAACTCCAAATTTGGTGATCCTTCATGACTAAATGCGATTATTTTAGTTGCATCAAAATGAAGGGAGAATGTAAATGAAATGAAATCGTTTAGTTTAACGTCCCACGATTATGCCCTTTTTTGGGGGGACGGTGGCTCAATGGTACAGCGTTCACCTTTGGTGCGTGGGGTTCCTGGTTCGATCTCAACTCGCGCCAAATGGACATTGTGATGGACAAACACCATGTTCGTGGCTCTTTTCGGGGTTATCCCGTTTCTTCACACTTGATTCATTCCGCCATTACATTCATTTTTCATCATCACCGTCTCCTTTAGTCTAGCCAGCATAACCTTTGGACGTGAAAACTGAAATATTTCATTTCGTTTCATTTAATGCCCTTTGGACTAAGGAAGGTGGGTGATTATGGTAAGTGAATGATGATGGAAGAATCGGTGGAATGGAAATGTGAAAGGAAATGGGAGTACTCCGAGAAAACCCATCGACCCGTTGTCCACCACAAACTTACTTGGTCGGGATCGAACCAGAGACCCCAGGCACCAGAAGTAAGCGCTGTACCAATGAGCCACTCTGTCCCCCAAGAGAGAATGAAAACACAATTTGATTGTTTCTTGCAATCATTGTGTGTCTTTCTTGGGAGATGTTTACTTTCCTTTTGTTTATGTTCTTAAACAAGTAGCAGTGTGTACATCACATGTGGCAGCTTTGTATGGTGTAATATTTTCTCAATAGTGAAACCGGAAGTGATAGATATCTATTACTTCCGGTTTTAATATAGGGTTAAAGGTATAGATGAAACATTCTTGGGGCACCAAATTGTTTACAGGAAACCAGTCCTTACTTTTTTAAAACGTTTTTGCTCTATGGTGATCAACGTTAAAACCAGAAATAGTGGTCATCATAAATCATAACAATTTTGAGTTCCATTTTTCTTTGGAACACACCGGTTGCCCCATCTATTATTGCTTCATGTACGGTATGTTGAAGGTCAACATCGAACTTTTAACTAGTAATTTGTAATAAGTGGCTGAGAGCCCTTTGTTCCGCTAGTGGTAGACATGCCGCCATCAGACAGTAAATTGTATACCGCCCATGATACGCAATGCAAAGTACTGAATTTACCTACGAAACCTATGATATCTTATATTTAATTTCGTATATTTATTTTATTGATTATTTTTGCCCGACACCTTTCAATTGTAGTATTTAAAGTGAATAAAATCATAACGAAAAATTGAAGAAAAAAAGAAATAATGGAAATTACAAAATAAAACAAATACAAAATAAGGCTAAATAAATAAAATTGTAGATTATATGTTGAAAGCGCAAGAATGAACAGTTTGAGCAGAGGGGTAGAATAAAGGCTGTCTCTTACAACGTTCGTGCAAGTTCTAATGTAAATAAAATCAATGCACATGCTTAGTAATCAGCCTCATCATTGACAAGTTGGTTCAATTGTAATCAGGTAGATAACGTTTTGACGATCAATTATCCCAACTTGTGAATAGTTGATTATCAAAGTAAAATGACAAAATCAAATCTTGAGGAGCAAGTGCTAACTATGTATAAAAGTTCATTTCAACCGGTTCAGCCGTTGTCGTAAAAAAAAAAAAAAAAAAGAAAGAAAGAAAGAAACAAATATGACATATAGGAACATCTGTGGGAATAAACTCTCTAATTTCGTGTCTATCAATTATTCTCTATAGACTAAAGAAGGCAAGTAAATGGAAGAAAGCAGAATGTAAGTAATAGAAGAAGGCGTAGTGGCTCATTCAATACTACATAGGCGTAGTGGCGTATAGTATTGAATCCCTCCCAAAGCTTGTACCCCTCCCAGCAACAATTTCTGTTTGCGCGCCTATTGTGTGTGCAAGGAAAGGTGGCTTCTAACAGTTGAGTAGAGCACGTGGGGTATTGGAGGCGTTGTTGCCAGAGGCTCCGCAACACACACAGCAGCTCTGGCGACAAACTTAAGACGTTTAGCAAGTCGTCTCAACTACCGGCAACAGCGCGGTCAACGACCTTCGTCGCCTAGCAACAGCGTGAAAGAATACTGCTGTGATTGGCGAACAATCCTCCCTCTCGTTTTGTTGGCAGAAGCCACCTTTCAGTAACTCGATAATAGTCCTCGGCGACCTAAGATTTTGCATCCCACGGAGAACTAATATCCGTGAACATAGTATTATCCAAAACATTATATGAGACCAAATCATGGACTTGGCAGGCAGGAAAGGCAGGAAAGCTGAGCAGACTATCCCCAAGTTTCCTTTCTTATGCTGTTTCAGAATTTAGTGAACAAGCTAATAAAATTGAGTTTTTCTTTCTTTTTTTTTAAATTTGATATTTCTATATATATATATTTTTTTTAAGTTACAAGGGTAATATATCACAGTGTTAATTTCAGGGTGTTGCTCTGGGGAAAATCCAACCGGATCTACGGAATTTTCACTTCTGGGACAGATATTTGATGAGTGTGTTCAACAAGAATTATCAACAATTTTCCAGTACTACTTTAACCCACTGTGCATTGAAATTCTTCCCTCTGGCAGAAATCGTCTGAAACCATCAGTCAAATTAGTTGAGCTCCTAGAGAGCATAGTGGTAGAGCTTGACAAGGGAGATATGTAAAATATTGTGATCAACAAGCATTTTGTTAGCAAGTTTTGACCATGAAATGTGTACTAAAAGGCAACAACACACTGAGCAACGCTATGTGATAATATGTACCGGTAACAAAACACACAATCACGTAGTTTCGACACAATAACTGTGTCTTCATCACTCCGATAGGAGAGTGGAAGTCTGATGAAGACACAGTTATTGTGTCGAAACTGTTACGTGATTGTGTGTTTTGTTAACATATTATCACATAGCCTTGCCCAGTGTGTTGTTGCGTTTTAGTACAAAATGGAAACAAGGCCTGATAGAATAGTCATCAAACGTGTGTATATGTTAAAAAAAAAAACATTGCTATTTAAAATAAAATTACAAGAAACAAACCTGATACTAACTGTTAATTGGAAGCTTTAAAACAAGCAAATTATGATACAGTCAATTAGCTATTTCCTAAATGCAGTATGTACTTATAATGAAAATTTACTAAAACAAATCGATGAAAGATGTTTTTTTTTCGCAATAGGGTAAGGTTTGTAATTCTTTACTTCTTCCTACACATAGTAACTCTCTCTTCTAAGATTAAAAAAAAAAATGTTGGTAGTTTGTGCAAACAGTTCTTGCGAGTGAACTTCATCGCCAGGTCCGAGGTGGGTGTCATGCAGGGATGGGAGAGCCTCTGTAGGAGCTGTCACTGACAGCGAAACAAACGAGGGTAACGATCGTGTGTGACAGACAGCATCTCCATATGGTTGTTGTGCCTCCAAATGGTTTCGCCTGTTAGCAAAGTTTCATTTCTAGTTCACCAGCATCAGCTCCATTTATTTTGTCCTTAATCTGCCTTGAGATTGTAGTGATTTAATCGACTAATCAAACAGGACAAATTACAATAATAAAATAAACCATTTGTTCAAGAACTGTCCCTGTAAGTAAATTTATATTGGGCAATATTTTCCAAAATACAGGTAGGGACCTAAATGTCATGGCTGTGACAACACTGAAAAAATTACTAGCCACAGATAAGGTTTATATGAGCACAGCACAGTGATTTCCAGGTGGTCGACGCATGACGTAGAAATTGCACTTGTTAGAATGTGAAAAAAGCCTAGAGAAGCAGAATGAGGAAATTAAGAAAGAATATATGAAGTCGGAGAATGGAATATACAGGTGTTGGCAGTGTACTTGCAGTTACAGAATTCACGAGTAGTATGTCCGCGTAACCGTCGACTACGCTGTCTGTTTGCTTATCACCACTCTCTTCTATCAACTTTAAGGTTCTTGCTACCTCCTTCCTTTTCCCATATGATTTACTGTAAAACGGAGCAGAAATATCTGATGTCACAGAGCATTCAATTCTAAATGACTGGTGGGGGCGCGGTGGCTCAGTGGTAGATCATTCACTTACGGTGCTTGGGGTCCCTGGTTCGATCCCAGCTCGCGCCGTGTGGACGTTGTGGTGGACGAACACCGTGCTCGTGGGTTTTCTAGAGATTCTTCCATTTCCTCCCACTTTCTTCATTTCACTCATTATCACCGTCTCCTTTAGACTAACCGGCATAATCGTGGGACGTTGAACTTAAAGATTTCATTTCACTTCATTTTCGAAATGGCTGGTGTAAGGTTCTTAAAAATCACTAGTTGCGCTCATTTACAAACATAAATTTGTGTGTGTGTCTTAAAATTTGGTGACAGTTTTCAACAAGAATTTATGTCATGAAGATTCTAAACTTTCTTCATTATAATTATTTGTTAGAAGAAAGTATTATTTGTAAATCTTGTATGAGTGTACACTACAGCTTTGTATGAGTGTAAACTTCAATATGAGTGAAGAAGTAGTACTCATGTCCTTTCTTTAAATTTTATTGTTTTTTTATTAAACTAATACTTCAAAGATCCAATTAATTGTACAGCAGTCGAAGAAAACACAATATGTGTTACAAGCAGACTTTTTTTTGTAACACAGGGAATAGTGAATTATCCGTTAAATTCCGTGGTCAACTTCTTGTTTTTTTTTTTTTTTAACTTTTTCAGGCAACTTTAGAAGGAAACACTTCAGATTTTTGCGGAAAATAACAGTTTTCTTTTTTTGATACATAACAAAAAATCTAGGTATGTAAGTAATGTATACAAAGTGTTAATGAACTGTACCGACGAAATATAAGAGTTCATTCATCAAACCAAAATAAGAGGAAAAGTTCATATGTGCCTGTAGAAAAAGTGCATACTCACGGAGCTAGGGCTGTCTAAAATTCAATACGCGCTATTGCAAATTCAAGAAATTGAGGAGTGACTGTTCATATTAGCATAAACGAAGACATACATGCGCAAGCCAAAAATACATATTTCATCAATGTGCAATGGATGTACAGTCAGAAATAATACGAAGTATAGGTTGGAGCTCTCATTATTTATATCTCCAACCCATACTTAATATTCTTTTTGACTGCAATGGATTTCTTACAGGGATGGATTCCAACACTCTCTCTAAACAGGATTTTTAGATATGCTCTGATTTCAAGGTGGGTCCACAGTTTGTAAAACGTAAGTCTTGACAACAAGAAACACGAAATGCTTTGGTGGGAAGTCGGAAGTCTTAGGAGACCTTCAGCTCTACGGTTCCTCGTGTTTGGAATGTCGTGTGGTGCGGTATATTTCACTTAAAGAACATATAAGTGTAAAAAAGAAATGCAGCATATGTTATTCCCTAACACTACCTGCGCGGTGGCTCAGTGGTAGAGCGTTCACCTCCGGTGCTTGGGGTCCCTGGTCGCGCCGTGTGGACTTTGTGGTAGACAAACGCCGTGCTTGTGAGTTTTCTCGGGGTTCTCCCATTTCCTCCCACTTTCTTCATTCCACCATTTCATTTCTCATAATCACCGTCTCGTTTAGCCTAATAGTGTGACGTAAAACTGAAAGATTTCATTTCATTTTTTCTAACACTTCCAACTTCCCGCTGAAGCATTCCGTGTTCACTGGCGTCAAGGCTTACTTATTTTTTAGCCTACTTTGAACCTATTTTTAAGTGAGAGTGTATCTCAGAATTGTGTTGGGAATTATAGCCTGTAGAGACTGCATGCACACCAAATGCACGTTGATAAAATATGTATTTTTAATTGCGTGTGGGCTACTTGATTTATGCTTATATGAACCGCCATTCCACGACTTCTCGAATTCCAAATACCACGTGTAGAAATTTCTTTTTCACGATTTTCGATAGCCCTAGCTCTGAAATTACGTAATTTTACCCATCTGAAGAAAGGGCGCAACCCTTTAAACGGGTAGACCTAAAAAAGTAAACTTTTAAGTTTGTTATAGGTACACTTTATTAACGCCTTATATACATGCAAACACACACAAACAAACACACACACACACACACACACACACACACACACACACACATATATATATATATATATATATATATATATATATATATATATATATATATATATATATATATATATTGCCCATTCTTAGCACGGGAAGAATAGATTTATGGAAAATATTTAAATCCTCTTACACCTTAGAACATTTATTTCAATGAAAGTACAATTATAAAAGTACAGAAGATACTCTGCTTTTGACATAAATATTAAAACACCCTATCACCACAAAATAAGTCTTTAATCAAATTTATATGACTGAAAAACCCAGATTGAAGTGGGTACTATCTTAAGCATACGACTTAACCCGATGAATACCATTCAGCTCGAGGCCTTGGTTGCTATCTTTGATTTTCCTTATAGCGTACTCCAGAACAAAGTTGAATAATAATGACCACAACACCTCTCCCTGTTTCATACCATTCTCGACGTCAAAGCTTGTGATCTAGTGTTTTTCTACCTGAACTTCACTTTGGGATTCATTTAAATATATCTTTATTAAACTAAATAGATTTTTCGGTATTTCAAATTCTGTCAGAATGTTGTACAATGTTTCCCTCCTAACCGAGTCGTAGGTCTTTCTAAAATCAATAAATAATTGATGTACCGGGGCATTGTATTCCCATTTGTTTTCGAGTATTTGTCGAGTGATAAATATCTGGTCGATAGTTGATGGTCTTCGTCTGCATTTCATCAACGAATCATTTCATCTGCGTGTAGGGTCAATCTTGCTAATAGAATATTTGAAAGGATTTTATAGGATGTTGACAGAAGATAAATGCCTTGGTAATTATTACAATCAGTTTTGTCGCCTTTATTGAATTAAGTGTCGATTAAAATCAGGGAATTAGTTTTATTATTCAGTTCAAAATCTCTTGATGTCGCGAATTCTGTCGAGGAATTTGAAGCTTTAATAATATAAAACCACAGTCATGCCTGTTATTCTGTATGGTTGCGAAACATGGTCGCTTACTTTGAGGGAAGAGCATAAGCTGAAAATATTTCAGAACAAGATCCTGATGCGAATATTCGGACCCAAGAAGAACGGAAATGGGGAATGGCGGAAACTTCATAACGAGCAAGTACATAATTTATACGGTTTACCAAATGTTCTTAAGGTCATCAAGTCTAGGAGGCAGAGGTGGACAGGTCATTTAGCTAGGATGGAAGAAAGAAGAAACTCTTTCAAAGTCTTGACTGGATGACCAATCGGAAAACGATCATCAGGAAGACCTATGTGCAGATGGGAGGACAATATCAAGATGGATCTCGTAGAAATAGGAATACAAAATAAAAACTGCATCCAGTTGATAAGCATAAAGCCAGTGGAGAGTTTTTGTGAACGCGGCATTGAACCTCCGGGTTCCATAGACCATAGAAAGAGAGTAGGTTAGTTATTGTGTCGCCTTTCTTGTGAATTGGAAAATTATTGTTTCTTTCCACTCTTATGGCAGTTCCTCCTTGTTCCAGATAATGTAGAATAAGTGTGTGTAACTTATTGCCAATTTTTCGCCTCCAGCTAAAATTAACTAAGCCGGTATTTCATCTATACCCGGAGATTCGTGTTTATTTAATTTCTATATAACAGTTTCTCATTCTGTTCGATTAAAAAAAAAACAATTGTCAATCGTCATTTGAAGACGTTCTTTGATAAGGAGAGCATATATACGACTTTCGTTGCGCACGAGACGAGAAGTTATCTCGTCTCGTCCCGTAATTTTGTCAATTTATCATCTCGTCTCGATTCTTGAAGAATTATTTCTCATCTCGTCTCGAGGTTCGAAGAATTATGTCTCGACTCGATTACCGGAAAGTTTTTTTTTTCTCGTTTCATTTTATAAATTTATGTACAAATTTTATGCTATGGTTATCTTCTTAATTTCTTCTAGAAGTTTTCAGATTCCTTCCATGTCCGAGAAGCCCAGGAAGATTACAATGAAACAACATTTAAACCGTACGATTTTTTTTTTTTTTTTGTAATCACTATCGTTTCCTTAAACGTTAATAGATTTTCTTCACTGTCTTCGTACAGTCACTTACCAATTCATAGCTCTTGTACTATAATCAAGCAATACAAAAATAGTGTTACAGATGTGGATAAGACATGAATAAACTAGTGTTCCCCACGAGGCTTCAGGATTTTTTTTTGTCTCGTCTTGAATTTAAATAGGAATCCAGACGAGACTAGTATTGTCTTGTTTCATGTGCAACTATTAGCGCTTTTCATTTGTTTTGTGTTTTGCGTCTTGTTCAGTAGCGAGACGACAAGAGACGTTGACCTACAGTTTTACATAGGATCCAAACCACATGACCTCCCGCCGGGAATCAAACTTGGGGCAACTATCGACGACACAAGCTATTTCACTCTGTAATATTTTCTAAATATTAAATGACTAGACAAAAAAAAATACGATTATTTAAATTTGCAATATTTTAAAAAATGTGAAAATGAAATCATGACGGATGAGTATTCTTAATTTTGACCTAATTAACACATGGAATCTAAGTCAGAATTTACTGGATATTGTGTTGCTATCGAGACTAAGCATTCATCTAGAATTTAAGAAGAATCAAAGCACAGAAAGTTTTTTTTTTTATTTAATCATTCAAACAGATGCTGCAATGTAAATAAATTCAGGTATGTATAATAATTATTTGATTTTTTTTCAAGGATATTTTATCACACAAACAATACATGAAATTATTCAATATTGACGAAACTTGACATAGTGGTAGAAGTATAGAGACGATATATATTGTGTGTAGGCCTTTGATTCCTTTGATTTATGAATCATGGCTTAGCTGAGTTGAGTTGATTTTATTTTTTTAGTTTAACGTTACTTTTAGCAGCGAGGCTATACGAGACGGGACCTACTGATTAATGTGGAATCCAAACCACATGAGCTCCCGCCGAGACTTAAACTCGGGTCTCCCACGCCAAAGTAGTCATGGCTTAGCGTTGGAGCAGTTTAGAAAAAATCATGTAATAAACCCATTAATAAATGGTAATATGAGGCATCAGACAGAAAATAAATAACGAGTGGGTTGATTAGCTATGCTGTAAATGTGTGTTTATAAGAATGATTTGAAGGAAGAAACAAAACTAAGAAACTTTATTTTCACAGCATGGAAACTTAGGAGTCTGAAGTGTATATATACAGGTGGTGATCAGAAAAATGGAAACACCTGAACGAAATTGCAACTTACCAGATTAATATGGTGTCGGGCCAACTTTCGCCTTCAGAACAGCGTTGATGAGGCGTGGCATGGAAGCATAGAGGTCGTGAATGGTAGCAAGTGGAATTTTACACCATTCCTCGTGCAGGGCATCGGCCAGTTCTATGAGAGAGGATGGAGGTGGAAATCGTCGCCGGAGTCGTGTTTCCAAGACGGACCACAGATGTTCAATTATGTTGAGATCTGGGGATTGGGCGGGCCAGGAAAGGTGTTGAACTTCATCCCGATGTTCCTCAAACCATGCTGCAACAACGCAAGCATTGTGAATGGGTGCATTATCATCCTGGAAGATGGCGTCATTGTCCGGGAACAACATCCGGACCACAGGATGCAAGTGGTCTTCTAAAATTGCGACATAATCGTTGGCAGTGATTCATCCGCTAAGTGTGACCACAGGACCCAATGAAAATCACGATTTTGCGGCCCACAGCATCACCGAGCCGCCGCCATGTTTCACAGTTGGGTGGAGAAACAGCAGATCACTAGCTTCTTTGGGCGTTCTCCACACATAAACACGACCCGTGGTTGGGAATAGGGTGAAGGATGACTCATTCGACCATATCACACGTTTCCAGTCCTCAACGGTCCAAGTTGTATGGTCGCGGCACCATTTGCGGCGTGGGAAAGCGTTATGGTCCCTGATGAGCGGTTTGGTCCGTGCAACACAACCCCGTAAGTTTATGTCATGTAATTCGCGGCGGATTGCGATTGTCGAAACAGGGTGGGGGAGGTGCTGATTGAGTTCCTCCGTCACTTGCTCCGCAGTGGCACGACGGTTGTGCGTGACAATGTGCTGTAATACCCGGCGTGATCTGTCACTCATGATTTTCTTCCTCCCACTGTTCCGCTTCCCCGATTTGGTTTTCCCTTGTGTTGTTTAGGCCGTCATCACCTTCGACACTGTCCCACGCGACAGACCTAACTCAGTAGCCACTGCCGTCACACTCACTCCACATAACCGCGCACCAAGAATTTGCCCTCTTTGAACATCTGAGAGGTCTCCCATTTTACACTACCTCCGTCTGTTGTAGCCACTGGACACTGCTGTTCCACTGCGCCTGACGTAGTATGGAGACCGACCTAACCCACAATCACCAGCGGTCCGGCGCTGCGGGCGCCACGACACCACTGCAAACCCATACATCTGACGTGTTGCCAACTACAGGTGTTTCCATTTTTCTGATCACCATCTGTATATATTATCGCATAATATAATGTTAATGAAACTCGAATTATTGTGTTCTGAAGTTTATTTTGTTATGATTTAAGGTAGATATTTCTCTCTTAAAAAAAACTGATTACTACGATTTTAGCGTCCTTTTTAACATCAAGGCTATATGAGACGTTAGACCTACAGCTTAACGTGAGATCCGAACCACATGAGCTCCCACCGGGAATCGAACTAGGTCTCCCGCCCCAAAGACGCGTACGATAATTATATATCAACGAAGGGACTCTGTAAGAAACTGATCTCGGACGTGCGTTCATTAATACATCTCCCTCTATGAGAAAGTTCTTTAGAATTTCTTTACATCTTTTCTCATTTGCTTCATATTGACTAATGGTATCAGTTTTATTGATGTGTTATGTTTTTAAGTTATAGCCGAATTGAAATTCTGTTTCTCGTGGAATCAGCGAGTCAAACAGTACCGGGTCTGGTCAGAGGAAAGATGGGTGACTTTTCGTACTCGCTAGATGCCATTGGCATTTCGTTTTGAGGACAATTGGGGAGCTACTTGGAAGAAAGAAGTAACGAACTCTGATTTAGAAAACCAGCAACAATGGCTTGGGCAGCCAATGTGTTGAACACACATTACCTCAAAGGCATGAGTGCCACAAGTCAGCTAGTAAACTTTGCCTCTTGAGCAATTGTGCAGGAGTTCAATTTTTAGTTTTACTTTTGTTCTTAATATCTATTTACTCTGGCTTTCATCCTTCGATGTAAAACCCTATTTATACATGCTCTTCAACTTCACTAAATTTGTCTTCAGTAATCTCTTGATAAGAACAAATCAACGAGATGGAAAATGAAATGGCGATGTTTCCAATACGAGAAACAAAAATAATTGAACTTGATCTAATAAGATTCCTACATATAGAACACAAAAAGGGGACAAAAAAAGTTCCAAAAACTCCATTTCTTGTTATTTGCATACAGCATGCGGAAACGTTTTAAGACGGATTTTTCCGCTCTTCGAAAAGCTTCTCGAATATTTTCTTACTCTAATTCTGTAGATGGGAGATGTTATTGAAACCAACAGCGCAGGTGTGTTGAGATGCGTCTTATAAAAAATGCAATTTCGGGCAAGCTGCATAACCAAGATTTGGAGATGGATCGATCAACACCGTGATTGTACTTGGAAAATATCATAGCATGCCGAGGTCACATCATGCAATAGACAAGGGGAAGATGAAAGGTATCCTTCTTATCAATTGCATATTATTTTCATAATATACTTGTTTTTCTTGGTTGTCTTTCTGAATTTCCAAATATCACAAACATCAATTATGATAATGCTTATTTCAAGTGTTTATGTAACAGCCAAATCATGAAAGATAAGATCTAGTAGTGCTTTAGAGCAGTATATATATATATATATATATATATATATATATATATATATATATATATATATATATATATATATATATATATATATATATATATATATATCTATAACAAAATCTACCTCTGTAGCCATCGGACAACTTCAATAGTAATTATCACTATTTGCTTTACAACGCAATGTTTCGAATAATAATACAATGAGAAAGAAGGCGTTGAGAAAAACAAAAACTATAACTAAACAGGTCACATCATTCGGGGACGAAGGGAAAAGTGTGCTTCTACTCACATCAAGAAGAAATATATATGTGATCAAACATTTATATCAACTTCATTTCCGTTTCACGTGTTTCACAGTATATGTATGGGGAAGATAATCTCTAATAAATTTCTCAATTGCTATTGCCAATATACCAAACGATGTACAGTCCTCTCCACTGGTCTAGTGGCAAGTGTACTGCATTTTTTGTAAAATCACAATATTTGTGTTAAAAGTGCAAGTTACATTTGTCTGTTCGTAAACTTCGTCATGGAGATCCTTTTCTAAAAGGTAAATATAACAAAGTTTATGTTATGTATTAACCTTCCCACTTGACCAGTGGCAGGGCCGCGGTGGTTCAATGGTAGAATGTTCACCATGGGAACCTTGGTTCGATCCCAGACCGCACCAAGTGAACTTTATAGTGGACGAATACCGTGTGCATGGCTTTTCTCGGGGTTTTCCTGTTTCCACCCAGTATCTTCCTTCCACCATTTCATTCATTTCTCATCATCACCATCTCGTTTAGCCTAGCCAGCATAATCGTGGGACGTAAAACTTAAAGAATTCATTTCATTTCATTTTAAGTTTTTGTTTAATGGCTAGCCCATGCTGGGTCCTCGGTTCAAATTCGGTGATAGATCCTTGACATTTGAACGCAATGCCATTATTCAGATTCCCCCTTAAACTATAGGTTCACTTCTTTTTGATGCTGAAGAACACTAAGATCCAGTCGGACCACCAAATGGTGTAGAGTTGAGTTGATTTTAGTTTAGCGTCCCTTTCAGCAGCGAGGCTATATGAGACGTGGACCTACTGATTAATGTGGAATCCGAACCACATGAGCTCCCGCCGGGAATCGAACCCAGGTCTCCCACGCCAAAGGCGCGTACGCTAACCGCTTAGCCACGGAGGAGCTCTCTAAATGGTGTAGAATTAAAGAAGAGAGAGAGATTATATTTGGACAAACAACAATGTCTTATTTAGAATCAGACTCCTTGGAAATAGTACTTTGAAGGAGATTGAGAATCCTAAATAAATTTGCATAGTATTCGTTAGCCTATAGTATTCTGTAATTCAAAATATTGAAGGTAAAACTTATTTTCTTTCTTTTTAATTGTGTCCTCTCCGGCAGCGAAATACTCATCAGATGTCCTTTTTCCGTCTTATGAACGTTGTACTGAGTGCAATACTTGCTCGGAATAGGTCAGTATGTTGTTTAAATTCTACGTTTAAAATGGACAGGTCCACATTACACATATTTGGTGTTCTTGAAAAGGGGAGTTAAAATTCAGCTAACAAAAATAAAACAGTTGAATAAGGAGCCCCAAAAGATATTCGGATATTGAACATATATTGCATACCTAAGCTTGTCACTTATGAGGGATGATGTTATTCTCGGTGATGACATTACCCGGGGAATTGGGGAAGGAAGAAATGAATTGTAAACAAAGGAAAAGGCCCGGGACCATTGTTAAGTACCATCCCGGTATTTGCCAAGTATGAATTAGGAAAATCTAGGAAAGATGTCGCCTAGCATGGATTGCTTGGCAAAATTTCTACACCATTTTCATCAATTGTTCTCGCCGGGATCAAATTCAGGACCGCTCGCACCAAAGACAAGAGTTTCAGCGACTGCGCTACGTGTGTTTACTCATGACTGAGGCCTAAATATTAATTTGTTCATAGTAATTTTTAGCTCCTGGCGTAAGCATATCGGAGCTTATAATTTCACTCTGGGCATTGTCTATATATTAGAATGCTAGGTTTATATGCTTGTCTCTAAAGAAAAGTTTATATCTTTGTCCACAATCCTTTCGACATCGAGATCTCGAAAACCACAAGGGCTAGAAACGTGCGGCTTTCACTGGTCGAATCCAAATTTTGTGTAGATTATCCAGTTTTAATTGAATATTTAAAAGAACATGACCATTATTACATTTTTAGGGCCACACTAAAAGTGTTGAAATTTTAAGAAATCATCATATCCTACAAGTTATACATCCCAACAGCCCATCGTTCTATATATGGGTTATATATCTCTCAGGCGTTAGTTTCATGGCCAAATCATGAAAAACAAAGGATAACCATTTATCCAGTCTAAGAAAAATTTTTATTGTTTGGAGTGTTTTGCTCAATGAACATGATATATCACTGACATTATATAATTAATTGGGTATGTAATGTATTTGCTTCATTACGTATTACATTCAAGAAGAAAGAAAACACTGATCATACATAAATTAGAAACTCCAACCGGAAGTAGACTCAAATCTTGCAAACGGTACGAGATATTGAAAAAAAAAACATAATCGAAAAAATCTTCCCTTAATAGTACCCCTTGCCGATTTCTATCAAGACGTTCTTCACTTTTGTCTGTAAAGGGACATGTACAGATGTTGTGAGGAATGACAAGGAGATTCATGCTTAAATGTGAATGATGCGCAGGTTTAGCTAGTGTTTTCATAAAATGCATAACGATCTACTACATCACTAGAGAAGGATTTACATAATGAAAGAAATGCGGAATCAAATATTCAGTGAAATGGAAGAAGATACGTGTATTACCTGCTCCGTTCCTTAATGAAAAGTGAAGATTATTTCCTTGGATACATTCTTCAAGATGAAAACTCCCACTCTTTCTGAAATAATAACAAAGTCGTTTAAAGTCGAGCTGAAGGAAAGGTATATTTTAAACCAGTAGCGAAACGTAACCAGTCACGTGACTATATACTTTATTTTTGTAAAAAGGTAGATGATCCAAAAAAAAAAAAGTTGTGTTCCATAAGCGGATACAGCACAGACATGTTATTATTTTTGTATTCAATATGCAGTGTTATTCCAGAATTTTGAATCAGGACGTACACGTCTTAAAAAGCGATAAAGCTTTTTTTTAATTTGTCCGGTGAGATTCAAATTCAAGGCTCGTTTGAATCATAACCTATATGAATATGATATTTAAATTATTTAAGCATAATCCACGTTTACAAAAGCATTGTTGACTAAAAAGTGAAACAAATTCTTAAGTGAATTCTTTTTTTTTTTTTTTCCTTTTCAAATTACACATACTAAGCATTCTTATACATCCACATTTGCTGGAAGTTTTATTAGCGAATAAGAGAACTTCTCTCTATTTCGAATTTTAATTCGTAGAAATATGACTATATCGAAGGTGCAGTATGCAGAATGAAGTCACACTCTGCGTTTAGTCAATGATACTGAATATTGTTTTATTTGGCATATACCCTGCTCTGATGGGCCAGTTCGTTACAAACTTATTAACAAAAGAACACATATATGATGGACGTATTAATGTATACTTTTGCAGCTAATGTATTTTTTTAAGTGTAACACATATTTTGATTTTTTAAATGTAAATTTGTTAAAGAATGTATTTGTTTAAAAGTATTCTTTAAAGTCCATAATACAAGGACGTAGAAGATTTTTGTTCACAATTCCCAGTAGGAAATTGCCTCATTCAGATTACGTGTTTAAACTGTAGGTTCATATCTCATGTAGCTTCGGTGTTGAACTTTAGACCAACAAAACTATGATGAAAGTTTGATTAATATATATCGATAAAAATTGTGTCTGAATTTACACATAGCCATCATTTTCATATTACATATAATCGTCGCATTTTTTTTAAAAAAAATAATAATTTGATTTTGAGTTTAGCGTTTATCGCAGCAGTGAGGCTACATGAGACGTTAGATCAGAACTACATGCGCTTCCACGCCAAAACCGCGTACGCTAACCGCTTAGCCACGGGGGAGCACGCATTTGTTTTCTCTCCAAAGCCTTGGTGTGTGTGCTCTCATACTAACAAGAAACTGTTCTTTGACATAAAGGGTCTTACTGTGTATGGGTTTGCGTGAACCTGACACAAAATATACGTTTTAATTTGCGATAATCATTTTGGAATTGCCTGTTCCAGCGTTTCGAATCGCAAAATTTTGTAAATGAGCCCCCAAATGTTTAATTTCTCGTGTAAAGGTGAACTGTTTTTACATTATCAGAGAATATATTAGAAAAGGTTTTTAAAGAAAGTAATTCTAAATATTGGAGTGGGATTGTGGAGGAACTTATTTTATGTTTTGTTGGTAACCAGAATTGGACACTTAATTTACTCGTTACGATTTTACGTACATTACACATAATTTACTAATAATTTACGTGACGTAGAAAAACTTTTTTTTACACAGATGTGAAGGAACTATTTAAAAAAAATCAAACAATTCAAAAGGAAAACACAAAACGCAGTATCTTTGAATTTTGGTAGTTGCATCTACTAAAGCGAAATCTAAACTTGAGTTCACATTAATAACAGAGACTGTGGAAGAGAATATGGATAGCGTGTAGTCAATATTTCTTGCAGACTATGTAGCAATTGCAGATTGCACAGCGGACAAAGCATTGATAACTGAAACCGACAGAACCGCCGACAACAAGTGTGAAGTTGTACCCTGTGAGTACAGAAAGCCATCAGACGCGGCGACTCTGAAGGCTCATGCATATCAAGGGCAAGCATTGCTGCTGCATTACATCATTTCACCGTGTATTCCCTGGCTTCAAACTTTCTTAACCACAGGTAATTTAAAACATAAAGCATTACTAAATGTTATCCAAACATAATCGTGCACTCAAAGCGTAATACTTATTTGTTATTTCGCAAGGCTACTTTGCGAAGTCAATATAACAGTTTATAAAATCTTAAAATCCAGCAAGATTCCATACAAATTTAGAAAGAGCATTTTAAAGAACTTTTATTTGTGCCAAACCAAACGGTAACCAGCAAGAGAAAAACTGTATTATTTTTAATTTGTAGACTTTTTTCTTTTTTTCTTTCTTTCTTTCTTTCTTTTCTTTTTTTCTTTTTTTTTTTACGTACCGATACCTTACATATTTCACGTGTCACATAGAAAATGTCCTTTTGCATGTGTATAGCCAACCCTGTTGGTGACCTAATTTCAAAAATTATGATTTATAAGGAAATCTTGAGAAAACGAAATTAGTGTAATTATTGTTTCACGTATCATTTTCTTCCATCTGTATAATATATGATCCTTTAAAAGCGTTAACGTTCTAGGAAATAAAAATTGATTTGTTAATTAATTTCATTTATCATATAATCTGTGTTTCTATCCAGAAAACAATTCCTACATTGCAGAAGACAACAAGAAATAATGTCTTTCTGTATGGTTGTTATTTCCTTTTCTATTGCCGCTTTGCGGAAAGGGATACTGCTTCCTTCCTTAGGAAGAAATATTCATTACATTATTCTCGTGGGCGCTACCCATTTACGATGTCGTAGAATTATTTACGAACAGCCGATGCTAAGGCGATTACATTTTTTTTTTTTACTTTATTCCTTTGAGAATTCAAGTAGGAATTCTGTAGAAATGTGTTTTCTGATAATTTTTAAAGTATTTTTCGATAAAATTCTTCTAGTATCATTTACAGTGAGTGAAATATATATCATATCTGATCACCAGTATTCCATGTTACAATATATCATAGAAGAAACATTCATCTTTTTCTTTTTCTTTCTTTCTTTTCTTTTTTTTTATTCTTACGTACATCATGTTATGGAAACTATTATATTTTACATTGACAAAATAAATAAAGCTTTAAGTTTTCCTATAGTGGACAAGCAAATCGCACTTTGTCAGTAGCGTAGCCAGGGAGCTGACCTGTCTCAATGGGGCCGCGGTGGCTCAGTGGTAGAGCGTTCACCTCTGGTGCTTGGGGTCCCGGATTCGATCCCAGACCCGCCAAGTGAACTTTGTGGTGGACAAACACCGTGTGCGTGGGTTTCCTCGGGATACTCCCACTTCATTCATTCTATCATTTCATTCATTACTCATCATCATCGTCTCCTTTAGTCTAACCGGCATAACCGTGGGACGTAAAAGCTCAAAGATTTAGTTTCATTTTGACCTGTCTCAAGCTTCCTTCCCCTTAGTACAGTGATATCAAAAATGGAATCTGCTTAAATAGAGTTGAGTTCGGTGGTATATCCCTCAAAGTTTACCATATGTGGGTGCGAATAGACAACAGAAGAAATGTTGTTTTTAAACTAATTGCTGAGCTCCTACCTAGCCGGTTTGCTAATGCACACGACTTCGATATGTGTGGTCCTTTTACTTCCGGTAGGAACACTAAATATTCCCGGTATTAATCCAGGATCGTGAGGCAATTGGAGAGCAACCTGAATTAGAAGATATCTAACTACAGTCCAGAATGCCATAAATAATGGAGCCTGGAAAATGATGTACTCAGACTAGCTCAACAGTCTACCTTGTTGAACAAGCACTATCTAGCAAGCTTGCTCTTTATGGGCTGGAGAGAAACGAGTAATATTACTTGATAAATAATTTAATCAGGGTTTCAATACGTGTAACTAAATAAAACAGAAAAAGGTGACTCTGACCGTCCATATTGCTCATCTTACAAACGATAATGTATGGTTAATGCATTAGTTTCCAACGCCATATAAACAACCAAATTTTGGAGAATTCTACAACAGTAATAAAACAAGTGAGACGGACGGGGAAATGCACATACGAAGTAACTGAATGTTGAATACTAGGCCACCATATGATGTATTTTGAACAAATAGAAACTAAATTACGAAGAAATTGACTTGATTTCAGAAGAGTTTAGATAAGTGTCACTTTCAATTAGGTACCATTGAGCCACCGAGGCCCCTTCGAACACAGTGTCGTTCAACATCAAATTAAATAGCTCTGTGTGGAACTAAGGATCCTTATTTATTTATTTTTTTTATTTTTTTGTCCAAAGGTAATTGTTTTGTCGCTAATACATCCTACCTCCTTAGGTTTTGTTTTCCATCAATATGGAAAGTAATGAAAGTAATGTAATTTTAGTGAAAAAAAAAACAATACGAATATATGTATTACAAATCTAATTTTCTTTTGTGGATTCACAATCATTCAACCTTATAAAAGGAAATATGACAAAAACATCGTGTATCGAAAGAAAAGTGAAAGTTTGCAGGAAATAATAAAATTTGAAATCACTGTCTATTTCATTGACGCTGCTTAAGGTCGATACCATGTTCTTTTCCTTTCATTATTTTCCTTAACAAAGAAATTTTTGAGAGGAATTATAACTTAGCCAGATCAGAAAGAATTATCTCAATCATATTATTCCCCGTTAGACCTACCAAGTTATATACAGTATATATATATATAATTATAATCATTCAGTTTTACATATGAATTTAAATTATATTTTCAATATATTGATATATTATTTACAATTATTTATTTATCCATTACAAAGTTCCAGTTAAAATGGTCACGGTAAAACATAAATTAAATGTAAAAATAATATATATAAGTATGGATACATGCTAATGTAAAGTTTACATATTAACTACATTTCCTTAACCATAAATTACACACACGCATATATTTTCCATTGTGCTATTAGAGATGAGATATGCTTCCTAACTATATATAAAACTACATGAACTGACTTAAATTAAAGGGGCATTTTCAGTTAAAGTGGAAAGTTGAAATTTGGCATGATTGTAGCTTCCTGAGACTAACCCACAGTAAAATTGTCAAAAATTAATATTTTTAATTTTAGGTGGTCTAAATGGGGCATGAAAAATTCTCCATGTTATTTAAATTGGCTTTTTCTTGGACCTATAGTCTCATGTTTTAGGTACTTGGAATAAAAAAGTTGAAATTCGGTATGCTTGTACCTTTTAATTAGCGTTATCTAAGTAAATCACCAAAAATAAAAATAAAATGTCTAACTTTAGAGTGGTTTTATAGGAAACTAAAAAATCTTTCCCATGTTATTTATATGGGAAATTTTCTACGCCCCAAGATGTTTAGGCACTTCCGGAAGGACCAGAACAATGCAATTTGACATGATTGGAGCCTTCCGGTACTAACCCACAGAAAAATTGCCAAAAGTGAATATTTTTAGATTTTAAGGGGTCTAATGGGGAGATGAAGAAATTCTTTATTTTATTTAAATGGGCGTTTTTTTTTTTTTTTTTTTGTGGGGGAATTCAGAATCTTATCTTTTACATAGTTGAAATACGAAAAGAAACTTGAAATTTGATATAATTGTGGGTTTAAGAGGTGCGAGGCCGTAGGCCGACTAAACGTGGGGGTGTTGGGGCGAAGCCCTCGACTGGCCAAATTTAAGTAATATTAAGAAGAAATGTACGAAATTCACTTTTGGTGCAAAGATTGATACATAAGAGATGCGAGGCCGTAGGCCGAACAAATGAGGGGTTTGGGATTGAAGCTCCCAGCTAGCCAAAGGCTAGTTTTACTCTTTAATGTCTTGGAGAATTTTACTAAAATTATCCATTTCTACCTTCGTAGCCCAATCATTGTAAAACCCTTGAATTCAAATCAAAGCTAAAAGTTATAAAGCCTACATTTGTAATGTATAGCTTTTGATTAAATAGAAATATATGTATACCTCGTCGTCCAACGAGGTTGAAGATCTAACTTTCAAGTAAATGTAATTCAGGGCATTATTTAACATTTTTCATGAAACTGTAATGAGTTTATTATTATTATTTGCCTAATCTAGGATGTCCAATTGCCTATATTGATAAAGCATTACGAATATAGCTTTTCGTTTTTTTTCTTTCTTTAAAAAATAATTTTAGAAATTTCTGTAAATTCTTTCAGATAGTTGATAAGTAATGTATTTCTTGTGCTATTCAATTGCGAACACTCTTGTTTGTTGTGTATGCCAGTAGCGTACTGCAACGATAAATTTTATGTACACTCATGTCCAAAATTATTGTCGCATGTCTATAAATATGTTGTCGTAGGAATACAATTTGATAACGAATTCGCCCGGTATTTCTTATGTGTATAATTGGCAAAGACATGTATGAGGCAAATTTCATCTCAAAAGAGCAGCAAATAAGAACAATAAAACTAAAATAAAATTTCCGTGTCCATTTAGCAACATTTTGTTTTATTCATTCTAATTTTCATATTTATAATTCTTTTCCTATGAAATTTACCACAAATATGCATTTTCCGATTATGCACATAGTTACAGTATTAAAAGTACCCTGCAAGATCATTATCAAGTTATGTTCTTAAAAGAAAACAGTTATGGATATGCGACAATCATTTTGGACATGAGTGTACATTTAATTGTAGGGCGATAAGAGCAATAGTCCGATATCTTATGATAACAAATCTTGTGACCAGTCTTCTTTAGATTTGTTTTATGTATGCTGTTAAAGATGTAATAAATTAGGAAGCCGTAAGTGATTGAAATGTATATTTTATTTTCTGCAAAATGAATTATATATATTAATGAAATTCAAAGTTTTAAAGTAATAAATATAGCTTAATTTATTGAAATAACCATCGTAATAAGTTTTGATGATTATTGAAGTGATTTTAATCGAACTGAGATCCCAATATTTAATTATTTGTGTGTGTGTTACAGTACGCAGAATTTCGTCAGAGAGTTCCGTCTCCCAATTTCACATCGTTTCAGGATTTTTATACCTACCTTAATATCCCAATGTTTCTTTGCGTATGCCACAGTGTGTGTATGTAGGGTGTCTTAAAAGTCCCTAGACATAGGGTAACTCTGTTTTTATCAAAGTCGTTTAGGATGTACACTCTTTATGCGTCCAATGTTAAATGAAAATGCAACGTTGCCATTTACCTGGGCCCAAAACAAAAGTGAATGAAGTTACTGATTGTCTTTTATGCTAACGTGTCGTTCGCCAACCCCCATGTCAAACAGTGACATCATTCACTTGTGTTGTGGGCTCAGGTAAATGACAACGTTGCATTTTCATTTAACATTAGGCGCATAAAGAGTATACATCCTAAACAGCTCGTCCGATTTAAAAATTTTCTTCACTTTAGATTGAAAACGTCATATTTGGAGACTATTTCCATTCTTACATTTTGTCGTCCCTTCGATAATTGCAGAGTTACCCTATGTCAGGGGTGAGACACTCTACATATTTATATCTATCTATCTATCTTCTTACTTTATATATATATAATGTGTGTGTGTGTGCAATATGCTACATTACTATTGTGTTCGCTATTTAGAAATATGATGAAAAAGTAAAATCTTATCAAAGTCACTACGCAATGTCTTCTTTATAATAAGGGCGCCAAAATATCCGTATATATTTGTGTGCGTGTGTTTGTGTGTAACATCACTCTGGTACATGAGCTGCAATAAATTTAACCAACCTCCATGTTTCCGTTTGTGGTAGGGCCGCATCGGAGCGAGAAATTGGCTGACATGGATATTGCCTGTAGTGGATTTTGCTGCAGTATTCTCTCACCTGTCTACTTCCTGGGTGTCTCCTGCAGGTACTATGTTACCATCAGAAGACGTTAGAAGCGACCCTGTGTTAAGTTTTCTGCTTTTTGTTACTCCCAGCGTAGATGAGACGGGATTCAAGTTTATCTTTACAAGCATCTTTCTTCTACTTGTGATAATGTCTCTGAGGCTTACTGTTACTTGAGACAGCCGCTTGGATGCAATTCCCGTTTGTTTTGTATCTAAAGTTAGCAGATGAAATCGTGTAAGGAATCTTGCAATAAATTCAAACTGTCACAATATTTTTTTTTCTTTTCACAAATTATAATTGTACGTTTGTTATTGATACTGACGTAAAATTTCGTCATTAGAAAGAAAGAATTGGTATACACATAGACACACACAAACACACACACACACACACACACACACACACACACACACACACACACACACACACACCATACTGACCTATTGTTATATAATAGAGTAGAAGTGAGTAATACATCTTCGCGCAGTTTATACCAGTATAGGCTATGTAGAAACGTAAAATTTGAACAGAATACTACCTTTGTCACAAAAACTATGCATAAGAAGTGTTTTCTTGTGTTTGCTTCTTTTTTAATACGTATTCTAAAGGGGTAAACTCGTGTTTATTTTCTTCTTTCTTTTGTTAAGAATGGCATATTTCACGAATTCGTGAAATTAGATGAAACCCAGCATATATAAACTCTTCGACATAGATAAGAGTATGCATATTTAAGCATGTCCGAAAATTCAGGTGTTAAGGAAGGGAACTGCGGCATTTCTAAAATACTAAAATTTGTCTATTTAACCAGAAAGTCGTAAGTGTGACGATTTGCTCACGTTAGTAGTGTGATACTACTTAGGGTCTATCAAGGAAACATAAATTTAAGATATTTAAAATAGATTGTGATAACATTTTCCCCCTCGTAAATATATTCGAATGTCTTAATTTCATCTTGTTACTATTTCCCCAGCGATATACAAGCTCGTTGGACACTAATAGTATTCCATATTTTTTACTTTAATTGTATTCGTACAACGAGTTTAATCTGTGAAGCAATAGCTGATGGTGTCATTATTTAAATGGAAATGGTAAAGTCAAAGTTTGGTCGAACTCGATAGTCTCGTAATGTCAGCAAAAAGTATTTCTAATTTATTTAATTGAGTGCTAATGTCGATGAATATTTGTAAGAAAGATTCTATGTTCAATAAGAGGTGGATAAATGTTGTAAGAGTGTGGTTAATGGGGGCATGTTTGATACGGGGGGCTCTCCATCTACACGTTTAGTGTAAAAGAAAGTAACTTCATTTGCTAATGTTGTGGCTCCAGGTAAATGACAACGTTGCATTTTTATTTAACATTGGGCGCATCAAAAGTGTACAGCCTAAACGGTTCATCTGATTTAGAAAATTCCTTCGCTTTAGATTGAAAAACATCATATTCGGAGACGGTTTCTTGTTTCACATTTTGTTGTAACTCTGACAATAACAGAGTTACTCTATGTCAGGGGACTTTTAAGACACCCTGTATATAACATCTATTTGTATCTGACATGACAGTGCTGTTTCATTAGAGAGATGTCTGTCTCGTCTCGTCTCGTCTTGTTACTTACGAAAACGTGAGGAGGCAAAAAAGAAAAAAAAATCTGACTTAAACCATTCATTATAGCATATTTACAATCACTGAACCTTTTTGCTATCTCTTTCTGAGAAACTTTGGATCTTATCATGCATGCTGTCCTTTGCAAACTGTCTACACTCTCAGATTTTCTACAAACATCAAGAGCATTTAGAAATGAGTTTTCTTCGCACAGACGAAAGATGTGAAAACAACCTAAATGAAGCAGTAGTTACTTTTATAGAATTACCTCGTCTGAATTACAGCGACATTAAGATTAAACAGACCACTTCTTTCTCTCTGTTCCTCCTTTTTTTATTGCTTGTTCTCCATCTCTGAGAGAAAAAAGAAAGGAAAGGAAACAAAAAAGAAAGAGAAGAATACATTGGAATCAGAGATGCTAGTTGCTTAATGCAGAGAATAAGCAGAACAAGGAAAGGATGTAATGTTTTGTATGTATGAGTGAGTTTGAAATCTGATTTAGTAGTTGTAATTCCCTTCTAGAATCCATGAATTTCCCGTACTAGAAATACAAGGATTTTGCGTTTTGAAATTCAGATTTTTTTTTCTTTTGTTTGTTTTTCGACAACTCATTCTGAAGCAGTGTTTCAGTAGCGCGTGACATAAACCGTTTGTATGTTAACTAAAGCGGAACAACAAATTAGCAAGCGTTATTATTATCTGTTTTATTTTTCAATCTTTTGCATTGCTCCGGCAGTGAAACGAAACTGTTACTTCACTTACCATTTCACTTTTTCTCTCTCTCTCTCTTTCTCTGTCTCGATGCACCATCACTTTCTTTTAATCTCCTTTCTCTAGCAATTGTCTTCCTGAATTTATTTTTTTATAGGCTTTTCATTTCCTAAAAAAAAGTGACGAAAAATATTATAATAGTCAAACTGGGTTTCTTATTTAGTTTCCAAATGGTCATGAATCTTACAAGATAGGTGGTTATAACGAGAATTGATCAATATAAGCGTTTTAAGGTTGTTCTGATAGTTGAGGAATTTCCGTTTGAAAATGTTAGTTGGCTTATATACGAGTATTAATGAAAAACGAGTTCTTGTAGCATCTGTGTTAATATAATTTTCAATTAGTTTATTCATTCTGAATAGAAAATAATTAAGCTTGCTTTGATAGCTAGATGGAGCAGTATAACTACAAATCAGAATACTGCAAATTAGGTATTGTAGAAATAAGTTCCGGATTTCACATCTATATTGATAATCAAACTTCTATAAACTTTGTAAAAAAGTTGTTCGAAGTGAAATGAAATCTTTCAGTTTAACGTCCAACAATGCTAAGAGAGAAGACGACGAAGGGAAGTGATTGATGATGGAATAATTAGTGGAATGAGAATATAGGAGGAAACGAGTACCCCGAGAAAAAACACGGACACGATGTTGTCCACCAGATTTATTTCGACGGGATCAAACCGGGGACCACACCCACCAAGTAAGGCCCCGTGTCCCCCAATGTGCTCTTTGAGAACATGCTACTTAGGGATGGTACTGAGACCGAGACGGACCTTTATATACCGAGACGAGACCGAGACGGACTTTGACATACCGAGACGAGACCGAGACTGAGACAGACCTCTATAAATCGAGACGAGACTTAGGTCAGTCTCGAAAGTCTCAGTCTCGTCTCAATTATTAATATTAATAGATACTAAAGTTGCCTTCACTCAAAATTTCTTTCGTTGCTGTGTTAGATAATATGAGAACAGTTGACTGATATACAGTGGCGTATTTAGGGGGTGCTTATCGGGCTCAAACCCCTCCCGAAATAAATTTGTGATCATTTTTTTGCATTGCACTACAACGCAAATGTTACTTATTCGTTCCTCAAGCCTCTCCCGAAACAAAATCCACTGCTGATGCAAATAGAATTCTCTCTCTCTCTCTCTCTCTCTCTCTCTCTCTCTCTCTCTCTCTATATATATATATATATATATATATATATATATATATATATATATATATATATATATATATATATATATATATATATATATATATTAAATGGAATCAAGGGGTAAGTGGTACCTCGTTCGATAGATCTTTAAAAACTAAAAAAGCGTTGTGGCAAAAGATCTTTCATATCGGGCACTGTATTCAAAATGGCCGCCAAGACATGTTGCCTCTATCAGATACAGTAAAACGTGCAGTACCACTAATATGAAAACGGTTGAACATAAATGAACCGAACAAAATCTCAAATAGAAAATGTCATGTGGCACATCGATTGATATTGTCACGAAGGCTTCCAGGACCACCCTTCATGGGGGCCCAGGCCGCAACTTCAAAATTGTAAATGGAAACATGGGGTGAGTGATATCTCGTTCGATATATCTTTAAAAACTAAAGAGTGCTGTTGCAAAAGATTGTTCATATGGGTCACCGTTTTCAAAATTACCACCAAGACATGATACCTGCATCAGATAAAACGTCCAGTATCACTAATATAAAAACACCAGAACAAATATTCGAATAGGAAATCACAGAGGGTATTTATCATTCTATAGCTCGGGAATGTTGCAACAGTCGAAAAGATGATTAGAGTGAAAGTGCCATAATGGAAAGAAAGAAATCAAATTCATAGAAAATTATCACTCCAACCTCACTCCGTAAGTGAGTGAAGTGGGAAGGATCGGTGAAATTACAAGTGAGAGCCTTAGTTTTTGCAAATTGTATCTACGAAACAGTTATTTGAAATGTGTTTTTATAAGGGATAAATGTCTCTGTAATGGGATAAAGTCAATGAAGAGCTAAGAATAGAAGTCAATGGAGAGCTTTTGTGAACGTGGCATTGAACCTCCAGGTTCCATAGGCCATAGAGTTAGTTAGTTAATGGGATAAAGTATGTAAAATTCTTGTTAAATGGTATCTTTCATTTTGATTGCAGGCAATGGTTTGATGCAAAAATGAATCAACTGAAATGCGAAACAAATTTGTCGAACAATGCAATTTTAGAACAATGTTTACAAACATTGGTTTTGTTCAACAGTCGTCTGCATGATATTGGTTCGCTTTTTTTCCTTCTATGTCTTCTTGCATGTGATAGAATATGAGTTTCACTGAGATGTCCACAGTTCATTCCGAATAACTTTCAACGGTAATTTCAGTTGTGATCCTTTGTAACGAAACGGTACATACTGATGCAGATATGTCCCAAAAATCTTGCACGCATTGCGTTAAATTATCAGGGGCGGGCAAAATGTTGTTAAACTTGAATTTCATCTTATTTGTATTCACCTTATTTCACTTTATTTTTATTCATTATAGTACCAGTCATTTGTACTCACAAATGTTTCAGACAAACCATATCTATTGCAAATAAATGAAAGTGAGGTTCTCATTTGAGATTTTACCATTCATTCCCGCTTCACCTACTTACGGACAGAGATCGGAAAGATAATTTTCTATCATTTCCTCTTTTGCACCATGTCAATTACACTTTAATAATATTTTCTCCGTTGCATTATACTCCAGCCGTGAAATTATAAATACCCTCTGTGCTTTCCTATACGAGTTTTATTCTGTTCATTTATCTCCAACTATTTTCATATTAGGGGTCTAGTGGTACTGGACGTTTTATCTGATACAGGCAACATGTCTTGGCGACCATCTTGATTACGGTGACCGATATGAAAAATCTTTTGCCACAACGCTTTTTAGTCTTTAAAAATCTATGGTATTAATCGCCCCATGTTTCCATTTAAAAAAAAATTAAAGTTTGGCCCTGGGACCCGATGAAGGGCGGCCCCGGGAGGCGCCGCGACAAAACCATTCGGTGTGCCCCATGGCATTTCCTATTTGAGTTTTTGTTCGGTTCATTTATGTTCATATATATACAGCCGCGGACCCAGTATATGATCAAGGGAGGAGCTAAACCATGGTTTGCCGCTTTATCCAGTGTAAAGAAAGTAGGATTGAAGCCCATTTTATCCAGTGCATACCTAAGCGTTAAGGAGGGCTATAGTCCCTATAGCCCTCCCCTAGGATCTGCGTTGTATATACATATATAAAAAAAATGCTGAAATTTTGTACCAAGTTGGGACATTCTTCTAAATACTCTGCAATACCACTAGATAAACAAGCAATGTTGCTAAAGAAAAATAAAGTTGTATTTTCTCAAATGCGCTACGTAAAGTATTACATATTTCTAATTTAGTTATTTAACAAAACCACAATAGCCCATACATTATTTAGTATAACAAAGGACAACACAGTATCACTAACATCAACATTTTGGAGATCTCTAATAACTCAAATGGCATGGCCGGTGCAATGCGCATCAACTGTATCTTAGCGCAGGCCCGTATCCACGGGGGGCTAGGGAGGGCCGGGCCCCATCTAAACTCTGGCTGGCTCCTTAGAAAGTTTCACGGTAGGCTTGCAAATGAACTATAATATGGTGATGAAGTATAATATGATTGGGTCGGGCCCCTCCTAACTTCTACCGCCCCCCCCCTAATTTTTTGGGCTGGCTACGGGCCTGTCTTAGCGTCAAATACTATGATCATGGAATAATATATTTCGAATGAAGGAAGGAACAAAGTTACAAGAAACGGAAAATTTAAATGTTTCTAAATACTTTACTTCGAAAATGCGCTGACATATCACGTCTCATCATGTAGATGCTTCCAAAAGACTTAAATGCTTATAACGCCATTTACAACAATTGTTATTTCAAATCGTTTCAGAGATCCAGACACATTGGTAGTGATTGTATACTGCTTAAAATGACGTATTTGTATTATTTTTTTATAATGATTATTGCTTTTCTTTGCTTCTATAACATTACAACAATAGTTTTTGGTGGTTTTAATTATTACAGTTAACAAGTCGCAGTTACATTATTTTAAGCAGTGTTGCCCACTTAAATATATTGCTAAATATTATTCTAAATATGTGCAAATAACGTAGATAAACTGCAAAATATTTTAGAATTACTCGTAATTTGTTTTATGGTGCAAGAATGCTTTCAAGAGACGACTTTTTCATAGTCTTTGGGCTACTTATAATGTCAATGTTTAAGTCTTCGTTCCAGCAATACATGTAAATGCAAATTGTAACTGAAATTAAATGTAACTGATACATTTTCAGTAACACTATTTGTTCCTCCTAAGCCTTAGGCCTGGTGTACACTTTATATTAAGACCGTCCTTAATTAAAAGTTCTAATTATACCCTAATTATATTTCACTTGTTTTAGTTTGACCACCGACCACCTCAAACTCGATCCATACCATATAGCTATATGGAATTATTCAAAGACTTACAGTTAGTAATACACAGTGTTCATTCTTGTTTTGTTTTGTTTTAGTTTAACGTCTCACAGTTATGCTAGGGCGGCTAAAGGAGACGTTGAGCTAATGATTATAGTGGAATCCGAACCACTTCGGTAGTTCAACTTTACCCCTACCGGAAATCGAACTCGGGACCACGCGAACCGAAATCAAGCCTGCTAGCCGCTAGACCAAGTGGGGGTCCTCACATTGTGTTGATTTAAATAATTCAGTCAGTTTTGCCAGATTCGAGGATTAAAAAGTAGCGTGTCTGTACTCCGAAAGTAGCGAATTCGAACTATTTGTAGCCCAAATATATAGAAATGAATACTGATGGTGCCAATGAAATAATTTAATATGAGCTGGAAGATGTGCTGCACGTATTGCAAAGAAGAAATTATGATCGACGGACGAAAACAACTCTAGACTGGATACCACGAGACAAAAACAGTCTAGGAAATCTCCGCATACAAGAACGTGTGACGAAACCAAGCACCACTGAGAAGTAACCTGGAAAAGAATTGCCGAAGTTAGATAGTTGTTGGAGAAGACTTGGAAAGCCCTTCATCCAGCAATGGATTGATAATGGTTGATTATGATGATTGTGATGATTTTATTTTATCTGGACCTCGGAGGTAAACTAAACCAAGGCATAATTTCGTAATTTTAGAGAAGCAAAAAACCGGTTTCTCAACTAAGACCTATAGTACTGTTTTTGAAACTTACTAAGTAGTTACAAAGTAGTAAGATGCTTTCAGACTTTCATTATTACACCACTAGAAAGAACATAGTCTATTAAAAAAGTATTGTTAACTCAATTTCGACCAAAAAGTGACTTAGCATAGTCTAGCTCTAAAGTTCATAACTTTTACTAGGTAAGGTAGGGTAAAAATGGATCCAAAATTTAATGAAAGTCGTAGAGAATATATATATATATATATATATATATATATATATATATATATATATATATATATATATATATATATATATATATATATATATATATATATGACTATTCAATCCATCATGTTGCAGCAAAACTATGAAAATTAATACAAAAGAAAACTAGAAAGTTAAGGATCACTTGTTTTGGCGAATGAGAAAAAATAGATACAGATAACTCGAATTACCTATATACTTATATAATATGTATGTTCAAGTTTCACAAGTAATTTTCAAACAATATAAAATTTCAACGTAATGAACGCACTATTAGTTTTCTCGAATAAAGATTACATCCACCGTTGAAAGCTCAGGAATAATATTAATCTATGCTACGGCACTGGATATGTGCTTACGTAATGCATTACGACCTTATGAACTTGTATAAGAAACAGAATGCACTTAAAATGAGACGCGAACTATGCGAAACATCGGACTTCGAGCTAACTTGTTTTGTGTTCCAACTCGAGACCTCACATAGCAAAGATGAGTGTAGTAGCTTCCACCACAAGGTTCAGGACGTTCATGTTATAAAGTGTCAATTAAACACGGAGATGTGAAACAATAATAAAGCATTTCATCAATTTGAAACAAGATACGTATATTGTAGTAATAATTTACCCTATTTGTTAAGATAATGAACGTTATATTATGTTTTTAAAATGACAGTCAATACAGAATGTATTAAATAATAAATGAGAAGTTGTAAAATTTCAATTTCGGTACGATTTAATAGACCTACATTCGTGCTGCTATGTGTTGCGTTATCCGTTAGAAGGTATTGAACAATCCTGATTCAAAGGAAGGAAATAAACTACTGTATAGTACTGGAGTTAGTTTAATAGAATTTAATTGTATAGGCAGTTCGGAGGCTATATGAGACAAAGTCTATTGCTGAAAGTTAAATATGGGTTAATATTAGGGTTTTAGGGTGATATACCAACTGATCATTGAACCTGGAATACACACATGGAAAGCATTAACACTAGCAAATTAGCTATGAAGAGGTACACCGTTACCATAATTCTAAGTCAAAGTGAAAGGGAAAAAAAGCGGAAACGACAGAGTATACGAGAATAATACTTTCACTATTTTAATTTCACACTACTTATTTCGAGACTTTCGAGACGAGACCGAGACTTGGTACTCGAGACCGAGACAGAGATCGAGACAAGCATCTGTTGACCGAGACGGTGATTTTTTTACTCGAGACGAGACCGAGACCGTTATTTATCAACCGAGACGAGACCGAGACTGTACAAAGTCTCGTCTCGTCTCGATACCATCCCTAATGCTACTACTCAATAGGGAGTTGTACTGAAAGAGTACAATAAAATGATATCCTGCACGTTGCATTGTAGTCGTCATTTTCTTCTGACGCAGTACGTTTGCTACGTAACGTCACCAAGTAGTCCATTATAAACGTAAGCTATTTGGACAGTGTTATGAAGATTTCAAGTATTTTATATAATTCTCACAAGGTAATGCTAGTTGAATATCAACTACAGAATACAGACTATGAATATAATCAATTTTGGAAATTGAACTAAAAATATATATATTATGGAAAACTTAGTGTTTTCGTTTAAATATAATTATAATATTTGAAATTATAATTTTAATTGGCAACGTTTATCTGCTCCGAAATTAGCTGGACTTGAGATTCCTCTCAATGCTTTTATGAAAGGAAATTAAAATCTTACACTATTTTCGAATAGTATTATTAAATTATTCTGATATTTTTGTGATACCTACTCAATTAATATGTAAATTGGAAGTGATAGTAGATTTCTACCACTTCTAGTTTTAGTAGACTGACTGGAATGGATATGGAATATGTTCCTGAGACGCTTAAATTGAATGCTTAATATTCATTCCACCTCTTCCCAACCGTGCAGTCATTTCTTAGAGGCAAATACATCTGCGATGTTGCCACGCTGCTTTCTGAGGTGCAGTAATGCACTTTATACCACTACACCTTACTTCAGGTTCAGACCTATAACACAGCAACGGTGCAGAGTTACGAGCTGTGCACTACCATATGACCTGCACAGGTACGCAGGATTACACATGTAGAGCGGAAGTGGTTAAGGGTAAAGCTTTCTCGCGCGCCTCTCGTTAGCCAGAAATTTCAAAGAAATCACACTTGTGCAAATTACTCAGAAACTATTGATTTGCGACCCCCGGTACATATAGGTGAAAATATTCCAAAGTACTTCTAGAATATCCCATTGCAAGGAACGCATCGAATTACCAGTTACCCTATATATATGGAATATCAAATAATATAAATCATGTGTGTGCTGTATAACGATTAGGGTTTGAAACGGAAGTGGCAGAAAGCAACCATTTTCGGTAGAATAGAGGGTTAAGAAAAATGAGGTTTATTCCTGGAATGCTTAGTTGACGACAGAAAACTGCTTTTCGTTATCAATTACCGTTTTTATTTATTTTTTCTTTATTTCGTGAGATATTTAGTTTCTTAATATTCGCCATCCTTCATGTGATCAATTTGAGAAAGAAAGAAAAACTAACTACGCGGAATCTTCTGTAAAATGTTCATTTCTATTTGATCAACACGATCTTATACATTTGTAACAATATTGAAAATATATATGTGTATGAGACACTAAAACTGTGATCATAAAAGATGATTTGATTCTTTAAACGGAAAACTAAGACAAGTGGCAGAGCAGCAGGGAAACAAATGGAAAACTCAAACCATGTTTCAGAGACTAGACAGCGTTTTCAACGACTATGAATAATTTTGAGCTTTCTGTTTCATTCGAAGGACAAGAATTCGTTTATTCAGGCACTCTGCCAAGGATACATAAAATAAAATTCTAGCAACGAAGCAACGACTTCGTCTTCATAGTGTTCATAGGCGATTACTCGCCTTCGTGGTTGAGCTCAATATCCTTATTTCTGCTGCAATATCCGTAGTTCTTATGCATTGAAGTGCAGTCAACATTCATGTAAAGCAGAAATACAACCCACTTTTCTTTTACATCTGATTACTTATTTTGTAGAGTACGAAACCAAGAAAAGAAACCAGGATAAAAAGGAAATTCATGTTTAACCAAAATGCTGTTAGAGTCATGCATTTATTTTACCCATTGTAGAATATTGTAAATTTTCGAAACTGGAGAAAAAAACTTGAAAATTTATTAAAATTGAGAAAGTAGGCCTACGCATACATTAAGTATTGTGTGTGTCATCATTTTGTTACAAACCAGAGAATGATTTCTCTAATAGTACAGTAGCATCAAGAGTTCAAAATTCAGAATAGGCCTAATATCGAGAACGGTGGAAAGAGTAATGTAATATTTTATCCTTAACTCTAACTTCCTCATTTTAATGTGAGAAACACATTGTCTTTAATGTTGAAAATTGTGATCTTTTATTTTCATCACGCTTCAATAAACTACAATTTATTCTCCAACATTTCATTATTAGTTTCTTTTCCATATTTTAATTGTCTATAGTTCAGTTATCAACGAACTTAAAAAGTTCGTTACTGAATTCTCTATGTCTGTGTGTGACTGTTTTATCCGTCTGTCTGTTATTTACGATTTTTTTTTTTAAAGTTTGAGTCCTCCATTCGATAGAACGTCAAAAACTATTGAACACGTGATGGAAGTTTTCGCGTCAGTATTACCATTTCCCAAGATATTGACCAAAATATGTCCGATTTCCGAAGATTTAAAGAACCATATCTTTGGAACCATAAGCTGTAGAGAAAAGATATTGGTGTTGATCAATACCTATGAGGATGGTAAACATTTTTGTTCCAAATAGTAACCGGTGGCCACCAGTTAATGTCAGTACCAAACTGTTTACCATCCTCTTAGGTATTGATCAACACCAACATCATCTGACTTACCGTTTCCGATGCATTGGTCAAAAAATAGTTCCGATTTCGGGAGATTTAAGAAGCCATATCCTGGGAACTGTAAGTCATAGAGAGATCATTGGTGATGATCAATACCTTAGAGTATGGTGAACATTTTGGTACCAAATATTAACCGTTGACCACTGGATAACCGGCTACTGGTCAATTGGCCACCGTTCCCCAGATATTGGCTTAAAAAGTTCGAATTTCAGGACATTTAAGGGGCTATGTCTCAGGAACCACAAGTTATAGAGAGATGGTATTTTGCGAATTGTTGCGAGCTTTACTTTTACATGTTGGAACAATGACAGTTTACCTTCCCGCTTCATCTCTCCATTCCTTTTAAGTTCTTTCTGGCAATGCTCTTGGAGCATTCTCAACCGGTTTTTCTTACTAGCTATTCCCAAAATTTTCTCATTAAGTTATTTTCCTTCCACAGATTTTCTTTATTGTTTTCATATGCATACTCTATCTTAAAGGTTCATATTCATTCTTGATCTCTTTTGCAAGTTTCGTGTTACGTAAAATACAGTATTCTACAATAAATATATATATATATTTTTTTTTATCATTTCCTGGTTATAAACGGCGGAAAGACGGAAAATCTTACATAAAGTGGTATTTGAACATCTACTCATGCATAACCACTTAACACTTAAAAATATAATCTCGGAACGTATCAATTATAACTCAGTTTTATTTGGTGTAGATATAACGTATTTATCTGTGAACTGTATTACAACCAATTAATATCTTTAGAATTTATTAACAAAATATGTAAGGTGTATATATTCGCTTCTTGCTGATAAATATACAGGCCTACAAATCTCTGCTATATTGGGTGCCATGTCACTTTGAACACATAGCAGAGATAAGTACTACTCTTCATTTTATTTTAAGTCGTTACTATGTTAGGATTCTATTGTGTCCATAATATTGTATTTATATTGCAAAGAAAATAATAATAAAAATAAAATAAAATAAAATAAATACCTTACAATTTTCAACCTTGTCATCAATCGCAATTGACACTCGCCTGTACATTTCCACACGTACGCAGGCATGTTTTTAGACTGCAAAATTATCACAACTGTCGACTACCCAATGAGCGAACAATATTGAATTAAATTTAGTTGCACTACAGTGGTGTGTTCGGTATCTTACTAACACAATTGACGATAAAAGTTTATATATATATCCTATTACCAAAGATACAAATAATTCTTCATACGTGTTTAAATACAGACTAACCACCATCAACCTCGTGCACGGTAGTTAAGAAATACACCAGCGTTTAGTTATGGCCAACGGCGCCGACCTTCCAAAATTTATGTGGGTGAATATCAGTGGCAGAACGTGTCAGCCTAAATATTTTCAGGGAAGTCTCGATATTTGATTGATTTATTTTTAGTTCAAATCTTTTATGAACACTGTCATAAATGGCTGTGCTATGATAAAGTAAAGTATGTCGGCACTAGAAGGACATGTTGGGGCTGCTCTAGATTAGTCAATAACATGGCTGGCTTATACGCAAGAGAAACGGATTCAAACCCGGGTCCAAACTAAAAATCTTGTGAGTGCTGGAGCCCCGGAGCACCCACATAGTCAGCGCGCATGGTTATGGCATGTCCCATGCGAGAATCTGATGGAAAAGAAGTTTGTTTTCATCTGCTGTCATGTTAAGCAGAACAAAAATTAGCTGTTGGTCAATATTAGTATCACAATCTTATCCGTGTAATCGGAAAAGGCAGACTGTGTTCTCTTAAGTCAATAATTGTAGTCCCGCAAAATTTCATGAGTGCAAGTCCTGAAAAGGCACATCATCTGTAATATACCTACTCAGAATTCGCAGTTTAACAAATAGTTTTTTAAAGCGCTTATATTACAAGAACTTCCTAAAATTACAAAATAGTATTTATATTACTAACAAGTAACGGACATGAACGTATCATCCGGACATCCAAATCAAATCTTGTCTATTCGATAAGCATACCAAAGATATGTTCATGCACAAAAAAGGTAGGTGCCATGGACAACACTGTAAATCCATGGGGTCTATTAACCCTGTTAGTGTAATGAAAATCGCAGACTCGTAGTGAAATAGCTATTGCATCAACACTGTTCATTGGAAAGTCATGGTTTATAGTTCGTTCTCTTCAGTATGAAACACGCTTTCTTCCAGACGTGCTATGTATTGGGGCCCATAACGTACTTGAACATGGAAAATTGTAAGAATGTCGGTAAAATTCCCTCCACAATCCCCTCCCATGAACTTTGGAGTCCTCCGGAGTGGCCCCGGGTAAAAGCACACAATCCAAATGTATCTCGAAAAATATTATATTGGATAAGAAATGACCGTACCAAGTTTGGTATTGATAGACGGAACAGATATGAGGGAAAAGCTTGTATACCAATACACGCTTTCCCCTCATATCCGTATATCAATACAAAACTTGGTACACACATTTTTTATCCCCTAGGCCTATATTATTTTACGAGATACATTTAGATAGTGTGTTTTCCCTCCAGAGGGGTTGAAAGTTGATGGGAGGGATTTTGGGGGGAAATTTTCCCACATTCTTACAATTTTCCATGTTCAAGTACGTTATGGGCCCCAATACATAGCACCTCTGGAAAGCGTGTTTCATTCTGTAGATAATGAACTATAAACAATGACTTTCCGATTAACAGTGTTGATGCAATAGCTATTTCACTGCGAGTCTACGATTTTACTTATACTAGCAGGGTTAATGGGCCCCAGGGACTTACCCCGTTGTCCATAGCACCTACTATTTTGCGTATGAACATATCTTTGTTGTGCTTATCGAATGGACAAGGTTTGGTTCGGATGTCCGGATGACACGTTCATGTCCGTTCCTTGTAAGACTTTCACTATATACTAGAATATATATATATATATATATATATATATATATATATATATAACAAGATTAAACAAGATATGTGGAATGATTTGCAACTGTGCTGCCATTACATATTTGTTACGAGTGTAAAATGACGAATAGGATTAATATTACACAGATATTAGTTAAAATTATTCATGGTTAACTATAGTGTATATTGTAATTCTCATGTTTCATGTGATTATAATTTAACGGTGTTATTCCTGACTTGTGATCGATGAAATGTTTTGAAAGAAAGGACAATAATAATGTGTGTAATGTTTTGTTGAATTAGGGAATGCTTTTGGTCTGGGTGAACTGGAAGATTTTAGTAAGCGCGCTATAGGAGGTTAAGTTGAAATGGAAAAAATGAATACTAACTACGAACGTGTATATGAATCAATAAATAAGCATCATGGTAGAATAGAAAATTTCAGAGAAAAATGACATTGGAATGAATGTTCGATAAGAGTTTGTCTTTCAGCAACTTCATGCAGTGTGTACATATAGAAGTAACACTAAACAAATGTTTGAGCAAGGAAGATGCTATTTCCGTAGGATGCAAAACACTTAAATGTATTCGCTTTGCAGATGAAGTAGCTGTTATTGTTGAATCGGATGATTAACATGATGCTTAAGTACTAGCGGAAAAGCTGGTAAGGACATTGTTTGTGAAGAAATTGTATCCAAGGAGACGTGAAGCCCCCCCCCCTTCTCTCTCTCTCTCTAAATAGCCTTGTCTTTCGAAAACGAAGCGGAATCTGTCCCATATTTAGGAACGTTTTGATGTCAGCAATCATATGCTAACATGTGGACGTCTAGTGCTACTTGAAAACTTAGCACTTTTTAACAGGTTGGCAACACTGACAATCCATTAACCTCAAATGTTGATTAGTTTCATTCTCTATGTTAGTGTAATAGTATTTGCACAGGCATAATTCCACTTGATTGTATTATTCCTGTAATATTGAACATTTCCATTCACTTTCCCATAGTGAGCCATTCTGCGGACTCGACATTTGAACACCCTGGATATTATGATAATATGACCTTGTGTCCATCTTGTATAAAGAAAAACACAGCTTTCTTCCAAGGCTGGCTAGAATATTTATTATAAAAAATAAGCTAGTAGTTTATTTTTTTATAATAAATATTCTAGCCAGCCTTGTAAGAAAGCTGTGTTTTTCTTCATTGAACACCCTGTATCTCGGAAACAAAGCGACATCAGACCCATGTTTATAGGAACATTTATATTTATTTGGATGTCTGCAATCACCTCGTCACTTTTGGCCATCCATTTATCTTACACCCTATATATACACACGGTGTAACAAAAAGGTACGGCAAAATATCAGGGGTGGATTCCTTATGGGTAGACAAGCAAAAAAGTTCATATGACCATATGTCGGGAAATGCATCGTTATAGAATTACGGCCATTGAACCGCCTGATGGTGTGAAATAGTCACATTCTCGTCGCACCTAAATGCGACTCAATTTAAACCTAAATAACTCAGACCCTAATTAAGCTAGGAAGATAATTTTGGTATTTAGGTATTCCTGAAGGACGACGCTTTCCGCCGATATGTATTTTATGTACGTGGGAGGTACCACGGCGGACAGGGGAGGGTAATTACGTATTTTTCTTTTGATTTTGCATCAGGATTTTGGGGATGGCATTCCTTCCCCCTTGGGGTACACTCACAAAATGCATGTCGGCGGAAAGCATCATCCTTCAGGAACACTTTGCAACTAAAATTATCTCTCTAGCTTAATTAGGGTCTTGAGTTATTGTGGTTGAAACTGAGTCACTTAAGGAGCGAACAGAATGTGACTATTTCACACAATCAGGCAGCTCAATGGCCGTAACTCTGTAACGATGCATTTCCCGACATATGGTCATATGAACTTTTTTGCTTGTCTACCAATAAGGAATCCACCCCTGAAATTCTGCAGTACTTTTTGTTACACCCTATATATATATATATATATATATATATATATATATATATATATATATATATATATATATATATATATATATATATATATGTATATATGTATATATATATATCCAACATCCAAAAACCTAATCGTGAAGAGTACAAAATTCCCACATCGCGACATTCATAAATACACTTGGACATCACCAGACGGGAAAACACATAATCAAATTGATCACGTTTTAGTAGATAGAAGAAGGCAATCTAGCATAATTGATGTCCGGTCGTTTAGAGGGGCTGATTGCGACACCGACCACTACTGGTAGCAGCGATAATACGAGAGAGGTTATCGTTGAATAAAGGTAATATTCATTGTACGAAAACGGAGAGATTCAATTTAAAGAAATTAGAAGAGAGCCAGGTAAGAGAGGAATACCAGATTGAAGTTTCGAATAGATTCTCGGCTTTAGAAGATTCGGAGTGCACTAGTGTTGAGGATACCTGGATTGAAATTAGAGATAGCATTAAAATTTCAGCAAAAGAAAAATTGGGACACGCGGAAATGCGTAGGAACAAACCATGGTTCGACCAGGAATGCATAAAACTAGCAGAGAAGAGAAAACAGGCAAAATTACGCTGGCTACAAAATCCGAATGAAATAACTACACAAAATTTCGCAGATATCAGGCGGGAAACTTCCAAAGCTTTTAGAACAAAGAAACGCGATTTTCTGAAAGCTAAAATTAAGGAACTTGAAGATAATAGTAAAAATAAAAACATCCGGGACATGTATAAGGGAATCAACGAATTTAAGAAAGGCTCTCAACCTCGTGCTTATATATAAAAGAAATCTGACGGTACAGTTCTCACTGACACGGATAGCATCTTAAATAGATGGAAAGATTTCTTTGACGATTTGCTTAACTCGCAACCGAAAACTAGTGTGCGTGGAGAAAAGGAAATACACACCGCAGAACCGTATATTCCAGAACCCAACCGAATAGAAGTAGAAACTGCTATAAAGAAATTAAAGAAACACAAATCTCCGGGTGTAGATGAAATTCCGGCTGAGTTAATTTTAGCTGGAGGCGAAAAATTGTGGAACAAGATACACAAACTCATTCTCCTTATCTGGAACAAGGAATAATTGCCACAAGAGTGGAAAGAATCAATCATTGTTCCAATTCACAAGAAAGGCGAAAAAAATTGACTGTAATAATTATCGAGGCATCTCTCTTCTGTCAACATCCTATAAAATTATTTCAAACATTCTATTAGCAAGACTGACCCCATACGCAGATGAAATTATTGGAGATTATCAATGCGGATTTAGACAGAATCGATCAACTATCGACCAAATATTTACCATTCGCCAAATACTCGAAAAAAAGTGGGAATACAATACCCCGGTACATCAACTATTTATTGATTTTAGAAAGGCGTACGACTCGGTTAGGAGAGAAACATTATACAACGTCCTTACAGAACTTGGAATACCGAGAAAGCTAATTAGATTAATTAAGATATGTTTAAATGAATCCCAAAGTAAAGTCCGGGTAGGAAAATTTTTGTACACGAGCTTTCACGTCGAAAATGGCCTGAAACAAGGAGATGCGTTGTCGCCATTATTATTTAACTTCGTTCTGGAATACGCTATAAGGAAAATCAAAGATAGCAACCAGGGCCTAGAATTGAACGGTATTCACCAGGTTATGGCATATGCTGATGACGTAAATTTAATAGGTGATGATAGGAGAACAATAGAAAGAAATGCAGAGATCTTATTAAACGCTTGCAGGGACATGGGTTTAGAAGTAAATGCAGAGAAAGCTAAATACATGGAAGTGCGTCGGGACCGGAATACATCAAACTATGGATGCGTTAAAATATTAAATAATACTTTTGAAAAAGTGGATAGTTTCAAATACCTAGGATCAATATTAACAGAGGAAAATCATATCCACGGAGAAATTAAATGTCGACTAAAAGCAGGGAATTCGTGTCGGTTCAAAATCTCTTGTCGTTGCGAATTCTGTCGAGAAATTTGAAGCTTAAAATATATAAAACGATAATCATGCCTGTTGTTTTGTATGGCTGCGAAACATGGTCACTTACTCTGAGGGAAGAACATAGACTGGAAGTATTTGAGAACAGGATCCTGAGACGAATATTCGGACCCAAGAGGAACGGAAATGGGGAATGGCGGAAACTTCATAACGAGGAACTATATAATTTATATGGTTTACCCAACATTGTTAGGGTCGTGAAGTCTAGGAGGCTTAGGTGGGCGGGTCATGTAGCTAGAATGGAAGAAAGTAGAAACGCTTTCAAAGTCTTGACAGGAAGACCAATCGGAAAACGACCATTAGGAAGACCTAGGCGCAGATGGGAGGACAATATTAAGATGGATCTCGCAGAGATTGGAATACAAAGTAGAAACTGGATGCAGTTAGCTAAGGATAGAAGTCAGTGGAGAGCTTTTGTGAACGCGGCATTGAACCTCCGGGTTCCATAGGCCATAGAGTTAGTTTTATATATATATATATATATATATATATATATATATATATATATATATATATATATATATATATATATATATATATATATATATATATATCGGAAAAAACAAAGGAGGGGAGAAAAAGGTTAAATATGTTGACGGTATTAAGGCGGACAACAACTAGATCAAGACGAAAAGTGTAACTGAAGACCTTACAATACAGAGACTAGTTATTGCCCACTGGCTACTGCAAAATTTTGAGAATTCCTTCCTTTTAGGAATTAAATAGGGCAGTTATTCCCAGCTGAATTCTCCGCAACATCACAATTTACTGCTTGTCTTCTCAGTGAGAGGGGAAGGAGCGGACAGGTTGCCTGACGTTGAGTTTTTTAAAGCAAAAGATACAGGCAAAAAAAAAAAAACATCGATACCGCAGTCAATGGTTTCGCACGCATACATCACCTCACGCAGTACACTGGCAACACTTGCTCCTTTACATCATCCTCTCGTCTCCTTCCTCATTGTGTTTATGCTTTTCTCAAGTTGTAAAACCGCACTTCTACGTCATATTCGGCCAGTTGGAAATGACTGAAGTAAGAAGTGGTATTGGGAACACAGACCGAAGCGGGACAGGCCAAAATGCAAGAATACTGCAGTATAAGATGGCAGCGTACGAGTTCATATAGCTGTAACTGCAAGTAGGGCTGTGTAATATTTCGATACATCGATATTTTTAATATCGAAATATCGATGTCAAACAATATTGATCTACGCTCATATATTTCCTTTTTCGATATTTTGATATTTCAACATTATCCGATATTTCAGTATTTTCCAATTGTTGATATTTTCGATATTAATTAAGTTTTGATATTTTATTGATACTAATGTTAGATATTCGGACCGGATATCACTCATCGCTGCCTGCAAAATCGTCGATTTCGTCGTCGATATGAGACCACTAGTTCGATAAGTTCAAGCTCTTCTATCTGTTCAGTATGTCTACTCTCCATGATACTGAGTATGAGAGACGTCACAAACATCCAAACGTAAATAAGTAGTATAGGAGATTCTACATTTATGGCAAAAATCTTATAGTAGTAAGAGGGCACTTATGATAATGGCAAGATATCTGTGAATAATTGATCGATTGCATATTCCTTTACGTACTTGTGCAATATAGAGGAAATTAGAAACGCTGCGTTTGCACCGAAACATAACAGAATCCGTTGGCACTTAGCGAGTGCACAGACCAACACACAAAACCACTCCTGGCGTAACACATCTCATACCACCATACTTTCTCTGAAAGAGATAGATAACAGGACTTTGCTACAGGTCCCAGCATCTTACACTGTAGTTCAGCTACAAAACGTAACGGTTACTTTAAGATTATTATGAGTTTTATTAATATATATAATAATCCGGTAAGATACCAAAGGAGAGATTTGAACAATAATGAAACGAACATAGATAACCCTATTTATTAGATGTCGTTTATCACGATCCCCGTTAGATAAATTCTACAGTTCAGTCGTTATAAAGTAGCAAGCAAGGAAACATGTCAAGTCGTCGCATGAGAACCAGAGGAACGTAACTCCAAAAATGCGGTTTTCGCTTTCTTCAATTTGGGCATGCTTTTGAAATTCCCACTTGGTGCAAATGAAATGGAACGCCATCTGTTCTCCTTGTCGACAATCTGTTTCAATGTAACTCGATTACCATCTTATTAAAAACACGTCTTTCTAAGAAAATATTTTTGTCCTCTCGCCGTAATCCTACGAAAATGGAGTTACATTTCTCTGGTTCTCATGCGTCGAAGTGTAATCGATACCCATCTAGGGTGAAGATTATGTTGTAATTTCCTTCTTCAGTCGCAGTTCTTCGTCGAGTCAGAGGTTTACGGCGAGAACTATATTGGTCGCAACGAGTCATGAAGCTTGATCTAGATCTACCGATTTCAACATTCAGTAGAATGCGAGGGTGTGTCCCGGTTGCCAACCCTCATCCATGAAATTTTACAAGTCCCGTCTCTCGTGTTGTACCGAAAACATCTCCTGAGGGTACAGTTTTGTCGGATTGCCACTGTTTCGTTTTGTTTATTTTTGTTGTTATTGCTCTTGTCGTTGTTTTGTATTTTTGCTATTATTGTTGTAACCGTTTAATTTGAACAATTGTTAGGTTTCGTGTTGTAGTTTTTTAAGGGCTGTTTTCTTGTCGCTCATTCGTCATGTCTTCTAAATTTGGCAACGATGCATCACACGTGAGGCAAAGCAGTTTGATGATTTGTGTAGAGCCAGACTTCACGGGTCGTCGCGGTCACTGTATGAGCAGTGGTTATTTGTGCACATAGTTTTAAAAGAGAACGCACAGATGTACACTAATGTCCAAAATTATTGTCGCATGCCTATAAATATGTTGTTGTAGGAATGTAATTTGATAACTAATTCGCTCGGTACTTCTTATAATGTTAGTATGTGTATAATCGGCAAAGACATATATGTGGTAAATTTCATGTCAGAAAAAGCAGTAAATAAGAACAATAAAACGAAAATAAAACTTTGTTGTCCATTTAGCAACATTTTGTTTTACTCATTCTAATTTTCGTATTTATCATTCTTTTCCTATGAAATTTATCACAAGTATCCATTTCCCGATTATACACATAGTATCAGTATTAAAAGTACCCTGCAAAATCATTATCAAACTATATTCTTACAAGAAGACAGCTATAGATATGCGACAATCATTTTGGACATGAGTATACACGTGGGCGGAAGTTCGTACCGATAGAGAGCTTGTAGAACGCGCGAATCAGGCGGCTTATAAGTAATCGAGATCAACTCGCTATCATACTGGGACCGTAGCGAATGGCTCAATAACAAAATGTGCACGATGCGTTCCAAACTTGCTCACCGCAAATTAGGTTTAGTGATAAGGCACGAATCATCTTTGTGGTGGTCATAGGAAAAAGCTTGTGCTAAGGTATGACACGTGCCTTAATCGCAACGACTGCTATATAGAAAAGTAGCAGAGGCTGTAACTAAGAGTTGTTCACAATGACGTTTCTATATTCAAGTTTGTTTCTTCTTGAGGGTTTAGCGGAGGTTGAAGAAAAGTAGCCCTCTTAAAATATTATTTTCAGATTAGAATTTTCCATGTATTTGATTTATGTGTGTGTGTATGAAATTAAATTTTCATTATCTGTAAATTAATTCCGTCTTTTATCTTCCTTCTTTTTTCAACCATTTTCACTGAACAAGCATGACAGTGATTTAAATGTCAATTTATATGGAATTGATATAAAATGCTCATGCATAGCGTACAGGTTTCCTGTTCGTTTTATATTAATGTGTGTATAGATATTTTGTAGTAACAAAATGTTAAATTACCAAATTGAACTCTGGTCTTGCGTAAATGCGTGAACTTATGAAACACTTTCACACTACATATTACATATAATTGTGTTACTGTGTAGAATACAAGTAAAACTGAATATTTCTTTGGCCATATAAAATATGTATAAAAGGATGTAGATGTTACGCACTAAATTGAAATTTGACAAAAAAAAAGTTCAGAATTCTCATGATACGCTTATTAGAGGCAGGGTGACTCGAGGCACTATTCACGTGTTAGTTGCTATGTTGGACGTAGTTACATAGACGGCTTTGGAGCGGCTCAGACCCACAAAGGGCTGTCACTTCAAGTGTCATATATATATTATTGTGTACCACAATGTAATAAGACAAAATATTTAATTGGATTTTAAAATATGTATAAAGCAGGCAATGTATGAAGTGGAGGCAGTTTGAATATTCTTTAGGATTCATAATCCAATGGAAAATTTAGAGTGCCTTGACTTCTACAATGCAAATGACCGGCTATGACTTCTAGAACTAGGAAGACTCAGAAAGAATGTGCAAGAATGTTGACATGACGGAAAAATCATATAAATACTACCGGATTCTCCTCCAGGTATGAGAAGTTCTATTTTGACGTCGAAACTCTGCGAGTCAAATTATTCATAATTAGTTTTGTCACTCCGTCATTCTGTCCATCAGAGGTTCTGCTCGTCATCGTTACCAAAAGTAAGTGATTATGCATTGTCTTCTCTAGTCTTTAAGTCATACCAGTCCACATCATGCTCTGTAGTTATTCAGTCATTCAAGATCAGTTCATTAAATTCTTATTCTAAATTATTTCTGTGTTATCGAATTTTATCTTTGAATTTCTACTCCCATGTTTCTAATTCTGAGCTACGCTATCTACGCCCCCAAGACTTGCATTAGTTTAAATTACTTCTTGGAGGAACTGGGTGGATGTTAAGGCCATTCAGTAGTTTTCATGTATGAGAATTGTTTGGGGTTTGCGACCCAGACAAGAGGTCTCCGTTCGACATGCCTCCAGAAGTTTCTAACTGCCTTTTACGTCACAAAACCGGTCACGTTTAAGGTAGATTGCAAACCTATTTTTAAGGTTTTAGCAAAATATATATATATATATATATATATATATATATATATATATATATATATATAGAGAGAGAGAGAGAGAGAGAGAGAAAGAAAATGTAGATAAAGCAATATAAAATGCATTTTTCTGTTACAAAAGTAATTGTCCCCCCCCCCAAAAATATAAATTGTTTCTAGAGTTGAGAGAGGAAACTCAAACAGTAATGAGCACGAATTTCTACAAAGAATGTAATGTATTTTTTTTAAAAAAAAAGAAGAAAAAAACTGCAATTTCAGTAAACGGGGACATCGCACTGTCCATAGCCTGAGAAATTTTGTATAAACCCCAAATCCTTCCCAAGATATTTGCTAACAACAAACGATGGTCAAATCTACATATTAAAACATAAATGAGTTCTTTTCCTGTTTATTTTATTCTCTGTAGGTAGATATTTGTTTATTTTGAGTACACTGTGTATTGTTATGCAAACCTGTAACATTCTTTACTACAGTGTTTACAATGTCATCACCTTTGAAAGAAGTCCGCAAGGTTTTCTTAATACCAACAACCTTGTTAACATACAACTATTTCACCTTCTTTAGACTAAGCTACATAAAAACAAATCTATGTCGTTGTCGTTGCCTTGACACAAAATAAGACCTATTTAACTATGTTTGTTATTGAACGCTAATAAATAATCAAGGCCATCGATTGATTATCTACGCTAAGGTAATCATCAAATAAAATAGCGTTACATTTATTTCTTTTGATTTTTTTGCGTTACGAAGCACAATTTGAAATTAAGAAGAAGCAGGAAAGAATAAACTAATGCTAAGATATATTCGTTTTTCAATGCTTATTAATGAACTGGTATCCTTATTTCTACCTGCTTTCAATTCGCCCTGTTCAGCACCGAGATTGTATGAGACATGTACCCTTTAGTAAGATCCGAATCATATGTACTGGGGATCAGACCCAGTTTAGTCGCACTGAAAGCTCGCACAATAGTATATAGCAACATGGTAGTTCATATCAGCATTTGTACCACAGACTGTCACATCTTATGAGGGCCATATTGAGCTCACTCGTATAATGCCAATGGTTGGTAGACCTACTTGGAGCCGTCCTTATCATTATAAGGTATAAAGAAAATCTGCTTTTAAATCCTATCATAATGAGAATAAAAGTACATGTTGTTCCATGCTAATCTAGCATTATTTGCGTAGAATAGGAACAAACATTTGCCCTTGAAGTACCAGATGCTCTTGATTTTACAAGATATATTGTTTCCTAGGAGTTTTTTTTCTTTTTTTACATTCGTTTGAATGTAATTTTGACTTGTTCATTTTATATCATCTATTTTATATTTATAGAAAAAACAGTGCATTTAGTGCGAACTGATTTGACCCCCTTTGTACTGGTTGTAACTTATCCTTGTTCTCATCAAAATTTTTGTTTCATTTTTTAGTCCTAAACTTACTTTAATTTAAGTGTTTCTCTTGTCTTTTATGTAAACACTGAAGCATAAAAAAAGCGTTTTGTACTGTCAGTTATAATATTAGTTTCGTCCTGTCTTGAATAAAGTGTTCATATATGACATGTAATATATGAATGATGTCTTTGAATGATATATATATATGAAACCATTTACGATAAATGTAAAGTAGAACTACTTCAAAGGTTTGTACAAATCACTTGAAAACAGTGCAGGTAAATTTTACTCCCCATCCTATGGTATTACACGTAGCAGATACGAGCTTGGTACTTCCAGGAATAAGGGAAAATTAATTCTTAACCACAGTGTTTTTATATATGCAGCACAATCATAGTTATCAATTCACTGCCGAATGAAAGCTTTTCCATTTTCTTCCAGTTGTTTCTGTCAGTTGTTTTCCTCTCATCCATGCAGTTTTTGCAAAACTTCCGATTTTATCCATTCAGTTCCATTATTTATTTGCTCGCCTTCTCGCAGAGATGGTCAGTTTGCATTTAGGGTTCACTTATGCTCGGACGAGCTCAGACACACTATTATCAATGAGGTACGCACTAATTCCATCTCGAGTCAATTTACCTTATTGTGGATTGCGATTACTCGGACTCAGGCTTACCCTTGGTATCTACTTGTAGCTCTCGTGCTGAATTATTCAGCTTGTAACTCTGGACATCTCTGTCTCTAGATGCCCTCTTCTGAGAATCCAAACATATGGTTATTAGTTTTGCTCACGGCACGAACAAATCCTCGTCTCATCTCGAAAACAAGTCAAGAGTCGAAACGGAAAGTATATTTTCAAATGCGAGACGAGATGAGAAATTTCTCGAAACTCATGTGCCAATGATGATTTCAGACGTTATTCCCTGGGCGAAATTTCACTACATATGAAGTAAGAGTAGTATGATACAATGAAAACAAAAGTAACCCTTGTGATCACCATTGGAGATTGGCCCTGGGGAAAATTTCGGAGTCCCGGGGGATATTCCGGGGGAACCCTGAAACCATCATATTCGTGGGCAGGACTAGTTCACACAAGTCTTAAGTCTCAAACATTGTTTTAGGGCTGTCTGATTCATAGCATAAAAACTATAAATTGATAAAGTGATTGCACGAAGAAAATGAGGGACATTTATCATCGTTAAAAGATACGCAAGTAATACACAATATAGCCCAATAATAAATTTGCTGATGCTCTCCCTTTTTGTGCGAGAGGTTCCGGGTTCGATTCCTGGTGGGAACATTCGGTCGAAAAGGTGCAAAAGCTTTTTAGGCTAGCCATCCTGAGAGAGGATTTCCTCGGTTTTCCTCATTCCCACCAGGCAAATGGCGGGATTGTGCCTCATATGTCCCAGACCGCTTTCTTCCTTCCCCAATCCTTTCTTCCTTCCCTTTACTCGAATAGTGTGTTCGCCGAAGGACGTCATCCTCTCTCTCATACGTGAATGGCCATTGCCATAGATGCCTAAACCCATAAATCTAATTCCTAATCCTAATTCAATTATAAATATGATTGAAATATTGTTATATCACACCCTTCGTGAGCTTCGTGACTAGAAGGGTTATAGTCCCTTCTAGATGAAATTAAGTAAAGAAAAATCAAGACATAAATTTTGTGCATATATTGACGGAACTACATAGACGAGACGAGAAGAAATCTCTCCGAGAATCGAGAGGAAACTCGAAAGAATTGTTAGAAAATTGAGACGAGAGTTTTATTTAGAAATACGAGACGAGATGATAAAAACCTTATTTCTCGTCTCGGTTTGTGAATATCACCATTGGTCATGCACCTACAAAAGGGTGTAGCTATAGGGTGTCAAATGGAGACCCGGGCCCAAAAAGATCTCCTGCCCCACAAACGGGTTCGTCTGTTATATTTTTATGAAGCTTATTTTGACATTTACAGCAAATGAATAATGTTCGTAATAGAATACGAAAGAAAAATATGTAAACAATACGTTTTAAACCACGTCAACACATTAAGATAATTAAACAACTGAAATTAATTATCTACTTTGTACTCTCATACCTAACTGGATACACACAGTTGTGAATCTAATATTATACTATTATATAATAGTATCAGAGTTTCACGTTTTACTTTACTCTTCTTTTTTTCTTTTTTTAATCATTTATACCAGTATAAATGCAGCCAAATAAGTGAATTTCCATAAACTTTTTGTTTCCTTCTGAACAGCTTATTTGTTCTTTTCCTACAACCTGTGCTTTTAAGTTCATGCACTGCCACATTTTCAAAAGATAAGATACTGGTAATATATTATTATTAATAATAATAACAACATGTATCTGTGTGTTTAGTTAATGATCCTTTCATATTCCAAAATATTTTTTTTTTTTATTTTAGTATGTATAAAAACTGACACCTTTCAAAAAGCAATTTACTCGCTACACTAATATATATATATATAAGGGCGGGTCTAAGGGGGCTAAGGGGCTATAGCCCCCCCTTGACGCTCAGGTTTACACTGGATAAAATGGACTTCAATTCAATTTTACACTGGATAGAACGGCAAATTATGGTTTAGCCCCTCCCTTGATCATATCCTGGATCCACCACTGTATATATATATATATATATATATATATATATATATATATATATATATATATCATTGAAATACATGGCCCATTGCGATGTTTCGTTCATTTCTTTATGGAATGGAAATAAAAACAAAATTAGTGGATGTTATTTTAGTTCCCTTTTCATCAGCAACAATGTACGAATTGTGAAACACAGCTGGACAAGTTTTCCATTCCTTTTTTATTGTTATTATTATTCCACGTCCGTGCGTTGTGCTAAAAAGTTGTAGACCGGAGTGTCAGCGACACAAAGTTCAGGTTACAATGAGTCTGTGTGTACATCGGGTGAACTTATCTACAGACGAACATGTGAAGTTTACTTTTCAAACTAGTGAGAATGACGTCAGTTGAACCTTTTTCTCTTTACCACCTTTTTTTCCTCAGAAAATACGGAAACAAAGTTGGCACGGGAAACGAAGCCCCTAAATTCAAACAGACATAATGAGATAGAGTAAAAAAAGCTCATTAGGTATCTACAGTTCAATTTATATTTGGCATTATTATTATTGTTATTATTATTATTATTATTATTATTATTATTATTATTATTATTATTATTATTATTATTATTATTATTATTATTATTATTATTTGAGTAGTACTTTTTTAAGTCATTTTCTCGCCGGAAATACTGTACTTCGTATTTTAGAATTCTGACAGAACTATGCTGCAATGAAGTGTCTTGAATCAGACCAGTTACTGACATGACATGTGACGATACTATTTCCAAACGAGGTAGCAGACTAAGACACATGTTTCCGGATTCCATCCCTAGTAGGGGCTCAAATCATAGATGAATCTTCAACTGGATGTTGTGAGACATCACAGTTCGCTGCTCTGATTCTCAGTAAACCACACAGAGAATACAAGGAGCAGGCATGCCGTTGAAGATGCAATGGTGACAATAAAAAAAAACAAGTGTGACGCAGTCGGTAGCTTTGCATAGATACTCCCCCTGGATTCATCACTAAGATACTGGCAACACTAGTGTTATTCCATTCCCCTACCTATACCACTTTTTCCTTTTTGCTCTACCTGCCAATCGCAAGCACAATATTCCATGTTCTATAGCTTCGCTGCTGAAACTGGCCGTTAAACTGTTACAGCCAATCAGCCAGTCAACGTGTAGATAAAGAAGTTGAGAGATATGTTCCATTCCACATACGCAAAAACAAAAATGGAATGGGGTTACAGTGTCAAGGCTGTTACCACTTCTCTTTTTCTTGCTTCAACTATGTTGGTCAAAAAAAAAAAAAAAAAAAACTAAGCTTAGAGGTTTATTATGTCAACATTAAGAATATACACAGTGCGGCTTTGAGAGTAGCGTTTTCTTTCGAGTTGCAATGGAACAGAAGAAAGTGTGGTGATCGTGAAAAGAAAAAAAGTCCAAATTTCAAGATATTTTTACATTACATGGCCCCTACAAGCCGAAAGAGTTATATTTTGACCTCCGTCTATCCGTTCGTTCCAACATAAATGAACTCAATCGTCTAGAGGGCGTACCGTTTAACGTATGCGCACCAAATTTTAAACTTAAGGTTTCTATAATATTCTTCAGAGCCTATTTTTTTTAAAATTTCCTCCTACCCCCCATATTAAGGATAGTTCTACTGAATGGGGAAAATAAGTAAATAATATTTCATCGAAAACAGCTCCAACAATCTCAGCAACTCTATAGTGTAGTATAATATAAGTTGATCGTTTCTCTAGGAAAACTTCAGAAGGGATAACTTAATGTAGTGGGTGATTTTTTTTCGAATGATTTCCTAAAAAGAAAAATGACAGTTTTGTTCATATTGCGTAAACAAATTTTATTAATAATCTAACAACACGGCATAGCTCATTTGTTCTGAAATAAATCACAATTTATTCTTGGCGAGTTTTTTTTTTAATTTTTCGCGAGATTCTCGAAAACGATTCAGGCGATTTTGTGGTCAACAAATTCTAAACAATTTTTGTTAACAGGAAAAGTAAGTACTGTTTTATACTAATTGTATAATGCTGAATTCAGATATGAAGTAGGAAAACACCTAGCAGGTAAGTTTTGTTTTTCTTTAATTGGTAATCTGCAATTCTCTCAGTGCCAAATAATGTATGTAGATTGGTCCTATTACAAAGGCAATTAAGCAATAATTTTACATTGTTTTATTTCACCACTAGATCTATCATCTATATATTAAATGCTAGGTTTTTATGTTTGCCCCCAATTCTTTCAACAATGAGATCTCGAAAACGAGAAGTGCTAGAAACATGCCGTTTCCACTGGTCGATTTCAAATTTTGTGTAGATTGTCCAGTTCTAATTGAATATTAAAAAAAAAAAAAAAAAACATGGACGTTATTACATTTTTAGGATATACTGGAAGAATTGAAATTTTTAGAAACAGTATCATATACTACGAGTTATGCATTCCAACACCACATCGTTATATATAGAAGTTGTATATCTTTAAGGCGTTAGTTTCATGGCCAAATGATAATGAGAAACGAAGAATAACAATTTTTTCCAGTCTAAGATGAATCTTTATTGTTCGGAGTGTTTTCTCAATGGACACCATATATCACTGACATAATTAATTGTGTATGTAATGTATTTGCTTATTACATACTCCATGCAAGAAGAAAGAAAACACTGATCATACATGAATTATAAACTCCAACCGATAGTAGACTCAATCTTTCAAATGATGCAAGATATTGAAGAAATAATCGAGAAAATCTCCTCTTTATGGTTGTATACGCCGACCAAACAATAGTTTATTGTTTTGCGCATTTAATTAAACAGATAATGAGTTACTGAAAACAATAACAATTTATTTTGCATCTGGAATTTTGGACTGTATAAATTTGTATAGTTGCTGGAATTAATAAGTATTAGAATAAGCAAATACTACACACAAACACTGAAGATCTCGCACACGAGGCTTTTCCAGGAAGGCACAACACAACACTGACAAAAAGATGCGGGAGGCGGCCTAACGGTATTTTGAAAAGAAAGACCAGAGACCGCCAGAGTAAGATCTACAAATAGAAACCATATTGACCTGCAGAGACATCTCTACAGCAAAACTGACACTACATAAAACATATATTTTGTTCCAAGTTTTGGAAATGCTCACAATAGGCTCAAACACTGAAAAAACATAAGCCTTCCTTTTCTTCTTAATTTTATGAAACAAACAGAGGGCAGAATGGCCCGAACAATGGTACTCCTTGCCGATTTTTATGAAGACGTTCTTCACTTGTGTTTGTAAAGGGCATGTACAAATGTTGTGAGGAGTGACAAGGAGATTCATGCTCATATGTGAATGATGTGCTGTGTAGAGAGCACAGGTTCAACTAGTATATGTAAAAAGATAATGTACGTACACGGTTAAACTCGAATACAAAATAATAAATATAATTTTATAAGCTTACATAATACAGAAGAGAACGTAGTGAACAGTCACACATGAAATGACAGCATGAGACCAAACGTCCTTTTAATATCCGACTTCTTTCTTTTGTGTGATGTAATGCCCTACTTCTGCTTAAATCATCAGTAATACCTTTCCACCCCTGGATCCATATTCCTTGGTAACGTTCTTTCATCATTCGAATGTTCTGTTCAAACTTCCCTCCTCGTTCATCACTGACGTCGAGCAAGTTTTCTGGGAAGAAGTTCAGATATAAATTAAAAAAAAAAATCAGTGATATTCAATATCCGAAATATATCTAATTTTCAGAGATAACTATCAGTTGTCCACTAATAATTATCAGTTGTCCTTGTTATACTTTCAAAAGAAAAAAAAGAACGTTTCACTACAGATACAAAGGATTTCACGCTACAATTTTTTTAGCCGAAAGTCTAGTTTCAAAATGTGTATCGTTCAACAATTCTCGGATTTCAGGCCCAACGAAGTTTCTTTATTTTAATTTAGCATCACTCCGTTTCTGAAAAATTCCCCTAAGATATTTTAATACTTCTTGTTTCTTGTTGGTTGTTTTGATGAAACTTCCCTTTAGTCCCAGTTTAATGTGCACTGAACGTAGCATAATTGTTTGAGGGTATCTAATGGCTTCGACTTGATATTAGCTTCACATGGAATGAATTCTGTCCTCTGTGACGAATATTTTATTTCGTAGTGCCTCTCTGTTGCTCTGCTGTCCCAGGAACAGAAAGAACAGAAATATTTCGTGAATCCAAGTTGGAGACCAAGTAACAATGCTATTACTTTAGAATATGCACGTATCTGCCATTTGTGTTTTTCATACTTCATACTTGTGAGAATTATTTCCATACTTTCGTAAGATTCTTGTGCACCTTCAGAATATGCTACGAGAATTCACTTTAATTATTATTGTTGTTATTTCCATGGTGTAATAGTACGGAAACTGTTCTTCGAGGAATCGGTAAATATACACTATTCATTTGTATCGTATTTGAACCTTAACTCTTTCATATGGACATTGATATCATGACAGTAGTATAGAGAATTATCCATGTTAAGGTGCGACAACAAAATTGCATTCCTCTTTTGCAGCCAGTAGATTGCGTTCTTCCAAACGTGTCGCTAAAAGTTAGCTTTCTCTTTGCACAGCCAGACGTCTCGAATAAGATCATTTAGTTCCTGGTTCTCAATGAGATTGTGACATATTATTCTTCCTAGAGACATAAGTAGGATCACGCATAACCAATTCAGCACTTCCATTGTGGTCAGAAATCTACACTTTGATTGGAAATGTTGTCCATTCACTTGGTGGTATAGGAATTGGTAGATGTTCATCATGCGGAACTGCCGCAGAGCTGATGGTACATTTAGATATTATATTTTACTGTTTAGAATCCCTTCAGTTTCGTAAGACAAAAGTAGCAATCCATGAGGTGTCCTGTAAGTTGTTTTCAAATGGCTGGAACACTGGACGAGATTTTTTTAATTTTCTTTTAGCCATTCAATTAAGTTAATATAGCATGTGATATGGCTTACGTGTGGTATCTACTTCTTCTTCTGACGCCAAATTGGCACCAACATAATAATGATATGCAGTTTTGAACGTTTTCGTCTTTTAACAGCGCTCTGACTTAGTAACAAACTGCCGGTAGTAGAACATATCAGGACAGAGGCGTACACAGAAGTTCAAGAGGGGTTCAAGCACCCAAATTCGTATAATTTTAGGTATTTTTATACATATATTAACACAATTTGTCTTTCCTATGTCTGGGTTGTCTGTCTCTTTTCGATGGCATTCTATCCCGAAACAAAACATCAGCTCTCTTCCCTACGCTCTCCAACCACAAGATTTACACCGAACAAATTCGGAAACTGACCGAACGATATGAATGACAAAAAGTTGTTTATTTGCTTATTGCGGGGCCGGGGCCGAAGAACGAAGGGGTAGATGAAGAACTGAGGTTACCCGGTCACGGAGGGCGAACGCAAGCCTGCTTTCTCCGGCTGCGTTTCTTTTAACAGAATATAACGGGAAAATGCTGAACTTTTTAAACATTAATTACTATGAAAATGTGCACTGTTTAATTTAATTAGCTTTTTCTCTGTAAATAATAATTAATAAGAAATAAGAAAAGTATAGGTTGATTAAAGACATCAAAGATTATGAAGGTATGCTACTCAACTGTTAATTCTCACTACTTTCTGTAAAAAGCACAGTGGAGTTTAGTGGTAAATCTTGATTTCCTTATGGGAAATTAAATGATATTAGTAATTTTGTGCAAATTACACACATACACTTTATGAATATTTCATGAATTTGAATAATATGGTTAATTGTATAAACCTACTTTGCTCATTTGGAGAAAATCGTAGTGTAGAACGTGATACCATGCAAAATTGAAAAAAAAAGGAAAAATCCATGTTAAATTTATTCATTTTTTCACGGCATCCTCGCAAAGCTCCAGTCCACTCTTAACTCATTTGTTCTGTAAAAACTGGCAAGGGGTAGTTTACTCGTGGTGTTTTCGGAATATTAAAAGAAAGGAAAAACGACATAGGATATTTTGTTTATAATTCATAAATAAACACTAAATTCACTAAAACAAAACATAATTTCACTAAAACCTATAATGTTGCGTAAATTGCTTGTTATGAGAGTATGCAAAGGTATAATTTATTCCTTTGGATAAAATTTCTTGAAAACATCTTTAAAATTTTACTCGTATTGTACAAATAAATATTTCAGTAATAACTGCAGCATAACGTAATTTAGTTTAAGAAATTGGAGCGAGAAAGGTTAGTGCGGTGGCTCGTATTTCTTTTTTTCTCTTTCTGCGAAATTAGTTTCGGGACGTCAGGTTATTATAGTAATGAATCTTGGGGCGTCACCTGCGTGAGAATTTGAAATATCCATAAATTTCCAACTCGGCCTGTCGATAGTGTGGCATAAAACGCGGATAAGTATAGACTGATATTGCGATACTTCTTCACCGTTTGAACAATTAAACAAGAAGGAATATCACATTTTAAACGCACTTTTGGAAAACTCCAACGGAAACACTTGAGTTATTGAAAAAAAGTTTATGAAAACAATTACTTTCTAGTTTCCGTGTTTTTGAATGGCATAAGATCATTAGTGCTGACAGGGAAGCTGTGGACCAAGTCCAAGCAGATCGTTCAGAACGACTTAAATAATTTACAAAGTTCAGCCTCATAAAGCACATATATTCAATATTTTGAGTCCTGTGTTCAATCCTGGGCTGGTTGTCTTGATTGATTTCCAAATTGGCATTGCATTGGTTGTCAAGTGAAAACTATGCTACCCACCATTTCATAAGTGTCAATTTGGTTGCATAACACTTATCAAGTGCATGGTAGTTATACATCTTGACATGTGTTCTACTGGCTGCCTAAATTTAAATTGGCAGGTAAGAAAAAAGTACCACAAACCAAGAAACAGGTTTTGAGCACTTTTTCTTTCGGTATAAAATTCCCCTTACATCTCGTTCTCCGTTCAGGAAAGACTTTATCCTGAGCCTGAGATAATGTGTTAGGATCTAATATGAATTCATTTTACAAAATTAAAGAAATAAATGGCTATTTTGTGTATGATATTAAACATGGTAGTAAAACTTCATTATTCAGAGGACGTTTTCTTTTCTTACTGTTATATCGTGTCAAGATGTATATACGGAATTCTGAACGTTTTCATTTCTAGGCATACACATGCTATACTTAGTTACAGATACATTTATTTTTTTAAAGAATTATTGTGTAAAGGTTTCACGTGTGGGCAGGGAATTCAGATCTTGTGTGAAACGTTGTATTACGACATCACAAGTGCAAGATGTTCTAAACATTATATTCCCAGGACCTTCACTCAATTTAATGTTTTTCCCTCAAGGTTAGACGCGACATGTGTATTCAGACGTTCTCATGAGCAGAAAGGAAGTTCGTTTATTTTCTAAAGCGAAATAAAATCGCCCCCTTTGTCTTCTGACAAATAGAAACCCTCAGAAATTACGTATTTGTACTTACAAAGGTCTTGGGAGCATCAAATAATTGTTTTTTCCGTTTTCCTAACATTTCTTTAGATTGTTTTAGGCTTTGTTTTTCAGTATTGGATTGTTTTTACGCGATAATGAAGTAGTTGCTGTGTTTCTCGGTGTCCCGACAAAACGTACCAGCGACAAAACGTACCACTTGAATTTTCGCGACAAAACGTACCACTTTTGACGACCTGTCATAAATGACAACCTGTCATGGATTAATTAAAGCATTTCTGATATTTATTCCACGACAAAACGTACCACTTATATAAATTACAACCTGTCTTGGACTAATTAAAACATTTCGGATATTTAATCCGCGACAAAACGTACCACTTCAAGTTTTTTTTTTTTCAGTGTGTTCACAGATTATTCTCCAGATCAAACAAACTTCTCTTAAAGATTCTGTACGTGACAAACGTAACATTAAACACGTTTATCAGCGAGTAAGAGAACACGAGTCTTCCAAAATACATTAGACCAATGTGGGTGCTTACATATCTAACAAAAGAGAACATAATGTTAAGAAACTACTTCCTCATGAACAGGTAAAAGAAGGCCGTATAAGGTTGAGAAGAACAGACAGTTAATGTATCGAGTTGTCAAAGTGCAGAAACTCATTGGTAAAAGAGGGCTTATTTACAGAGGAAATGTAGCAGCCCATAAACTGAAAGACATAGCTATACATCATGGAAACTTTTTGGGTATTATTCCTTTCTTAAGCAAATTTGATCTTCGTCTTAAAAGTAATTTAGATAAGGTCACCGAGAAGAGTCATATACGAGGAAGTAAGCAGGATAGTGGTCGCATAACTTTTACTAAACACGATGAATTTTGTTTTGAATGCTATCAACACACTTGTCAGAGAAGATATTTCGAAAGAAGTCTCTCAAGCTTCAATATTTTCTGTTCTATTAGACACTACTCAAGATATAGTAGTTTCAGGCCAGTGCTCTGTTGTTTTACGGTATGTTGTTAAAATGGTTGTTAAACAAAGTATTATTGTCATTGTAAAATGCATATCTACCACAGGCCAGTGTCCTTGCGGTTTACTGCTGGAAATTCTGCAGAAGTTGAACCCTGATATTAAGAAGTGTATTTGAAATTCAACCGATGGCTCAAGTAACATGCAAGGACAATATTCGGATTTTTTCAATTCACCTATGATCAGTTACACTGTAATTCAGTTGATTTTAAGTTTAGCGGCCCTTTTAGCAGTGAGGCTATATGAGACGGGAATACTGATTTACGGGAAATCCAAAGCACATGAGCTCCCGCCAGGAATCGAACCCAGGTCTCCCACGACAAAGGCGCATACGCTAACCGCTTAACCACTAAGAAACTCAGTTATACGTGTGGTGTTACGCTCATATACTCAATCATGTCATATGTGATCTGACAAAAAATTGTATTGATTCTGTGTCATTGTTCTGCTGAATGACTGTGCGATATTTATGCGTGAGTCTTATCAGCGAATGGACATTTGGAAGATCAAATGTTAACAAAGGCGTCTTTCAGTTATGGCGGAAACAAGATGGTAGAAAACACACTGTTTTTCAGAAAAAGTTTGGTCATTTTTCGAACCCAGAAAGTGCTTTGTATATAGAGTTGACCATAATAATTAATAAAATTGCTTCTACAGAAAATATCAAACCAAAAGCTAGGTGTAAAGCGAAAGGATATATAAAAGATCTTCTCAAGTTCAAAACAACTCGGACAGCACAAATGTTCCTTAAGATATTTCAAGTGACGACCTCTATGTCAAACTATCTCCAAATAGAGGGTGCTGCTAGTGTAGTCCTATAGGATGGTGCAGACTACCCTGTTCCAAGTGAAAGAGTAGAGAGATGATTTTGAATCCGTTAAGAATGCAGCATTAAGCTTTGCAGAATGGGCCAATAACAAATTTGAAGACTTAGAACGTGATTTCTTTTCTTTTTTCTTTTTTTTTTCTGTTGACCTGTCGACAATTCGCCTTCAGAGGTGGACAAAGATTTTCCTGTGAATATGAATATGAAGCTGCTTTTATCCAATGACCAGGTACTGCATCGAAGCATTCAACACAATATTGGACATGGTAGTTTCGAGTATTTCTTCAAGATTCAAGAAGCAATGTACTTTATGGATTATTTGGAACCTAGACACTTCAACCAAGTAACAGAACTTCCAGACGTGCCTTTCGATAAACTTACATATTTTCTAAAAAACTTCAGTAAAGAAGTTTCCAAGGATAATATAAATGTATTCTCTTGGACTTTTGAAGGACGTGGATATCCTTGAAAGTCAGTCTTAATGACGAGCACAACCGAGAAAAAATGACTGTCCTGATGGTGCAAGTGATTCAGAATTAGGAGAAAATACATTTGTTTTCAAGGAAAGCGAATGCAAAACGTGTTGCAAAATTGTCCAATGTGCTGCTTTTTAATTTGGTGGAATTGTAAATTTTGCAGTAATACTTATCCAGGTTTCCAGCATACAAATTTTTATTGACTTTGCCCGTAACTCAGTTAACATGTAAAAGAAATTTTTCAAAACTTAAATAAACTGAAATACGTTAAAAATAGGCTAACGAGTACCATGTCTCAGGAACATTTGAAAACATTTATGTTGATGTCTATTGAAAAAGATTTATTAAAAAATATTTCGAATGCAAAAGTGATAGATACAGTAGCATCAAAAACTAGTACACTAAAACATCTGCTAATTTTGTAATATAGTATACGTTCTCCTTGAACTTCATATAATATTTTGAACAATTCAAAATAATATACTGATGAAAGAATATCATGTTTTAATTGTCAATTGTTAATACTATTGACTTACTGTAGAAAGAAAACTGTGCAACTTGATTTGTGACATTGAGATACTGGTGGTGGTGGGAGAAAGCGCCCGCGCCCCTCTAATAATACCTATCCGTCCCTGGTCCAAAGCCTGGATAAAGTGTGATGGAAATCAGCAAATATTAAAATATTACATATGCAAGATTCTTGCTGGTATTGGTCTGGCGAGAATCTTGCAGGTATGGTCTTGGTGTTGCGAGAATCTTGCAGGCATGCTCTTAGTCTTAGCCTTAGTCTTAGTCTTGGTCTTGCATCGGTACTTTTCTCACCACCAATCTGTTCAACTTTTAACCTTATTTTGGCCGATATATATACTTATATGCTGTCCTATCAAATGGTACGTTTTGTCGCCTGTCATTATTTGATGGCTGATTGGAAGACTCTTCGCAAGTAGCCCTCCAGTCAAGTGGTACGTTTTGTCGCTTCTCATTATTTAAAGTGTTTTTAGAAAACCCTTCACAAGCATCCCTCAGGGTAAGTGGTACGTTTTGTCGGTGGTACGTTTTGTCGCTAGTACGTTTTGTCGCGTATTCGTGTTTCTCTAACCCGAATACCGCTAAAAACGGAACCTTTGTAATGTGCTCAATACTTGCCCACAAAATCAAACCCAGAATTATCTTGTGATTATATGATTAACATAGTAGTCTTTGACGTGGGGGACCGAGTTTGTTTCCTGGTAGATCTGGTTTGGATCCAATGTTAATATCTACGTTCATGTATCGTATAGCCTCGCTGCTGAAAGGGACGTTAAATTCTAATCAACCAACCAGAATCAAACCGGAAACCTCACGCGACAAAGACATTCGAACCATTTTGTAACTAATATTTATTTATACTTTTGTTTGTTTGATTATTTGTTAGGCAATTGATTAGGAAGAACTAAAAGGACGCTCAAACTAAATGTCTTGTTTTACGTCCCACACTTACATGCACTTTAGGCTGAAGGATACGGATGATTAACGATAATGAATGATTATGAATGAATTGGTGGGATTAGAATGTGGAAGGAAATGTGAAAACTCTGAGGAAATCCATGAGCACGATGTTGTTCATTACAAATTTGTGTGGGCGGGGATCGGCTCAGGGACTCCTCGCACTAGAGTTGGACGTTCTATCACTGACAAAATTGATTTTGAAAGTTGTAGAACTAGGCCCGATATTGATGTTGAAAGGTAAACTAGTTCGGGATTCAAATCAAAACACGAGGGTGGAAATGCGACCTATTGCTGAGCTGCTGAATCCACACTAAAACACATCTCTCTATCTCTCTCTCTCTCTCTCTCTCTCTCTCTCTCTCTCTCTCTCTCTCTCTCTCTCTCTCTCTCTTACCGTTTTCGTTCTGATACTTTCATTTGAAACTGGAAAATATTCAACTTCCGGTTTCAATAAGACATAAAGGTGGACATGGAACATACACCCTTGCGCTGAATCTACATAAAATCATTTCGCCTTATTTTACCTTGTTTTCTGGTATATGTCGATGTGTTGTTGTAGAGGTCCCACACTTATTAAGTACAAGTATGCTTATTGTTTGGGAGTTCAAAATATCAGAAGCAATATATGTAAGGGTCGCCTATGGCATTTTACTAGATTATCTAGATTATAGTAGCTGCTATTTATTGAGAAAACTTAATGACCCCCCTTCTCTCTCTCTCTCTATCTATCCATCTATCTGAGGCGGCTCGTGAAGGAAGTCACATCGGTAAAAATCGTTTTCGCTTCAGACTAAAAGAAGAGAACCCATAAGCGTACAAATTGTAGTATATATCAATCAGTATATCAGATAACTTTTCATCTCACGTTTGAAGCAATAACATTTTAAATTGCGCTAGGTGTGACTTCCATTATGAGCCACCTCTACTGTCTTGTCTATCTATTTTAGATGTTGATGGCACTTAGCTCCTATTTAAGATTTTAAGTTTTCTGTAAATAATTATTTCTGATATAGACCGGAATACTTAAATTAACTTTTTTTTTTTTTTCAGAAAGATCGAGAAGAACTGCACTAATGTTGTTATTTTTTTTTTAAAAAAAAAAGTCCGAATTTAGTTGAAAACATTATGGTATATTTCGTGTATGCAATGCAGATTTTTTAAAGTATATTTACAGAACTGTGTGTGGGCAATTTATGTTGTAGCTCTTATCTTAAAACGTTTGTTGTTTATGGAACATTAGATCACAAAAATCAAAGCATTTGGAACGTTTTATGTGTAAAATTTGTTAACGTGAGGTACGAAAGACAAACTATCGTATTCCTTCCTTATAAATAATCACCAGAAGCAATCACGTTTATCAAAGTGTGGGAGTTCACGAGATGCAAATAGTTGCTGCTTTCGGCGGTACTTCATAACGTACACCCATAGGATTAAAACAGAAAGGTCGGAAGAGGACGGTAGAGTATGTTGAAAGAAAAAAAAAAATCCTCCTCATTCCATGTCACTTTAGCCAACAAACTCCAAGGAACGACTGTTGAGGGAGTGCTCCAGATAGATTAACTCCCACTTCACGAAGGACATCCGATAAAATATTTACAGCATTTTCTGCCTCTTAATCTGGTTTGTGGTAGCGGCAGCTCCGCATGTGTCTATGTTGTGGCTCAGGAACAGCACTGTCAATGGCGGAATTACTGACGTGGTAACATACCGAGGCCTCTTATCATTCTTCTCGTTCATTTTCGTCGTCGCACAGATTTACAGATTCAGTAGTGGGAACAACGCCAAATGCATGTATGCATGGTATATCACATCAAGCATACTCTACATACAGTACATACACACATACACTCTGCTGAAGGGTTGCGTCTATATATTTTGATTTCGTTTTTGTTAGTTGTTTATATACCTCTAGGGAAATCGCGAAGATAAGGCATCTGACGAAATTATGATGTGAGAAGAAATAGGAGAGACAACAGCCTTTTTTTCTTTTTTTTATGTGATGCAAGAATTTGACACGGTTGTTCGTTCACAGAACGTACCATTAACAGATTTTAATGGTCCATCCCACTCATCAAATCTTTCCAGCTTTACTCAGGATATGACATAAATCTTTCTCGCGTGGTTATACGTCAAATTTTCTGAGATTTTAATTCAGTTATATCCTCATTCCTCCTCTTTAGGTACACGGATTCCCTGTCACTTGCTAATTTAAATAAAGTACTCACAGTATAACAGCAGAAAGGCTCGTAAACTATGTTGAAGAAGGTTGAAAGAATTTCCAGCGGGAAAACACTAGACGAACTGTAGTAAACTTTATATTATATTAATGTAAGTTATTAGCATTTCAAAACCACGGGCGTTTGATAATATTGCAAGACGATGGATAGGTAGGAGTGAGGGTGCTCCCGCTGCGCTGTAAAGTACAATGTCGTTAAGATGCGCATAAATACGTCAAATTTGTGCATCTTAGATTCGTGAAATTGGCGCACTTGGAACAGTTGACGATTTATCTAATAGCTTTTACCCTCCGTATTTGCTTAAGACAAGACTCCAAAGTTTTAACTAATTTCTTGCTGCAGACTCGTAACTAGAAAGACTAATTACAATTTACCAATTCGTCTACTTTTTATTTTCTAAGAGTAAGCAAAAATAGCTACAAAACCTGATTTCTGGCACTGAAGCCGTAAGAGACGGGTCCTGTTCTTTAAAGTGGAATAGAGTCGTTACACTCGAATTGTATACGAGGGCAAGCTCCTTTACGGGTAAACTAACCCGGAACCACACGCATTAGCCTCTCGGCCAGGAGGAGACACTAACCAATCAATGTATACACCAGGATTTGTAAAGTTAAATAGAGACGTCAACAACAGGGCTATTCGTCCCCATCACGTACAAACCCTAGTGTATATCCTCTATATTCTTCATTTTCGTATAAATTGGCTACAAACAATTATTGATATGTCTGGCAAAATAGAAGTAAAAGAGTATGACTTCACAAATGAAGTTAAGTCTTGTTTTCCTCAACATAAGATTTTTTTCTTCCTTTTGTTACAATCAGAATCTGAACTCGGGCGTACAGTGTGGCAAAGTTGTAGAGTAACTATACACTGTATATCTCCGTATTTCATTCTTGGAAATTGTGGTTCGAAACAAGACAAATTTAATTGTATGCATACTTTCATATATGATGAAATACTCAAACGGGGGTACGGTGACTTAGTAGTAGAGCGCTTACTTATTTGACGTAGGGTCCCTAGTTCGATCTCCCGCGAAGTAAGTTTGTGGGGGACAACATCGTACCCTTGGTTTTTCTCGGTGTATTTACGTTTCCTTCCATTTTCTCATTCCGCCAATTTTTCCATCTTCAGTCACCTGATTTAATCAGTTTCCCTTAGCCTACAAGGTATAATTGTGAGTCGTTAAACTCAAAGAAATATTTAAACGTTATCAAATATGTGTCTGATCATAATGGAGTATTCTAACCTAAAGTCCCCATAACTATAATTCAATATAATAATTTTAATGAAAACTTGCTTTATAATACGATCAAGTACAACACCTGGAAACCGAACTGAATAACGCTGGTGCGTGGTTTCATGCTCAGGTGATGCGTTCTGTGGTGTAACGACATTGCGCATTTTTTTTCTAAGAATTAGGTCGTTGATAATCTCTTCAATCTATGACTTACTAACGAGGAGCGGAAAGTGCTGAAATTGCGCAAATTTCCACCGCGGCGTTGCCATCAACAGGATTAAGGAAATTGTGTAAAAATTTTGCATCGAAATAAAATGTATAAACGCCATTAATTTGTGAGATATACTTCTATTGAATTCTAATATTTACGAAGCAAAATATATGTTTACAAAACATTTCACGTTTACAGCTTGAATCCTTCCAGTATAGGAAAAAATTGAGTGACATAAATATTAAAATAGGGCCTAGATACATATTTTAACAAAGTATAGACTCAACTGACTGACATAGATACTAATATAACCTTACATTACTTACTAAAATATAGGTCAAGCTGACTACTAAAAATACTACTAATGGCTTTGCATCACTTAACAAGGTATAGGTCTATATACATACAAGTATTATGTACTATATGAATTAACCTCCAATTTGAGATTTTCTTTTCCTAGGCGAAAGAAACGATAATTAAAACCTCCCATAAATACACAAGGTACACCTTTTTCTGTTTTCGTCAATATAAACTCCATTGTGAAAGTTTCACTAATGTTTCTCCAGTTTATTGCTTCTTGTTTATACTACCATCCTCACAAAAATTCGCTTTTAATTCTCGATTCTGATTGGCTCGTTGTGATTTTTGTTCCACATTGGCTTGCAGTGGCGAGTCTTGACAGGAGACAGGGTAGACAGCGTCTAACCTTTAGAATTTTATATGTATTAAGCCTAAATTACTAACTTAAGAACTTAGATTCTGAACTTAAAATTTCTTATAATTTATTCTGAGGTTTTTAAAAAAAATGCTTTCATATGAAAGACAGAAAGCAAAGCGTCTCGCGAAACCTTGAACATTATTCCTCTGCTGCATCCATTTAACTTGCATCAATCTATAGAAGCGTAGGAGAAAGAGCCATGTGAGAACTTCAAGTCCAAAGACTCGCGCTGTGTAGTAGTACCAGCGAAAAGACATTTGCTGTTCTACGTTTACAGGGCTGCCTATCTTGTTTATTTTAAGCTGGATTTGTAAGTGACAGAAACATACCGCTATATCTTATTTGTTTTTATTTTAAACCATCTTTCGAGCTCCCTCTATAAAATGTTAAGTTGTTATAACGTACTCTTGTAGAACATTAGTATATATATTTTGTCCCTATGTGCCTCCAACATCAGAATTAAAAAAAAAAACTAACGAAAAGTTATGTATTGGCAATTCTATCACTTTTTTTTCGCAAGTTGCAAGTATTTTTACAGTCCCTGAGAACCCCCTGGTTCGAATTTTAAGAAAAACGCTTCGTCTTGGTCTGGGGACTAGACCAAGGTACCCGTGACCAAATTTTGGTAACTCAGTCTACTCGTCTGATTCCCAGGCCGCACACAGACGCAAAGACAGACAAACACACAAACAAACTCTATTTTATTTATATTAGATTCTTCGCTCAATAATTGTGCAGATGAAAGATTTGAAAAATTCAAAAATCTGGTAATTGTAGAACTAATGAATTATGGAAAATTTAGTATGTATCAACAAATTCTTCCATACTCAAACTGGATGACCTGATATCCACCTTTCCCAATACTTTTTGCTCAGATCACATTAAGAATGAACTTATCAAGTTATGTTCCGATAGTAACGAACACATTTCTCTTCCCGAATACATGAAATAACAAGTCTCTTCTTTCGTCATAAACTATCGTGAATGTGTACAGAGATGGCAGCACAACTGCCCTCTCATTTCCTAAAAGCGTTTAAAGAGAACTTGAAGCGTCGCCATCAAACATCATAAACGTTGTCCCTTAGTATAGAAACACATACACTGGTGTACTTCTCTTGGGGTATTTTAAGTTTAATTTATGTCATGCTTAATCGAAAGTTAGTTTACCTAATAACTTCTACCGGTATATACAACATGTATCACGAAACAACGCGTGTAAACGTACACTCATGTCCAAAATTAATGTCGCATATCTATAACTGTCTTCTTGTGAGAATATAATTTGATAATGATTTTGCAGGGTACTTTTAATACTGATACTATGTGTATAATCAGGAAGTGTTTATTTGGTCTAAATTTCATAGGAAAGGAATTATAAATACGAAAATTATAATGAATAGAATAAAATGTTGCTAAATGGACAAGACAATTTTATTTTTGTTTTATTGTTCTTATTTGCTGCTCTTTTGACATGAAATTTGCCACATACATGTCTTTGCCGATTATACACATACTAACATTATAAGAAATACCGGGCGAATTCGTTATCAAATTATATTTCTAGAACAATATATTTATAGACATGCGACAATAATTTTGGACATGAGTGTACATATGTAAAACTTTAATTCCAATCGAGATGCTAAAATAGTCATTACAAACAAATATTGATTATATTTAGGCATTGTCGTAAAGCGAAGTCGCTAAAGACACAACCAATCAATAGAATATTAGTTTATAAACGATGAATAAATATAACTTAAAACCAGTAAATATGAATATACATGTTCCAATAAACCTATATTTATATACCAGTACGTAGCTCATGTATACATAATTTTAGTTTTCGTGTTACTAAACGAAATTTCTGTCTCTTCAGTTTTAATAGACTCTGTTATTAGAGGACACAATTGAAAGAGTTCATTAGTAGAACACAATTCAGTGGCTCACGACGTTGTTACTACCTTATCACCATGACAACTGGATTTCACCCCTTTTTGAACATTACAAAATGAATGACAAAACCGTCAACGGTTAACTTTGTAAAAAAAAAAAAAAATAAAAAATAAATAAATAAATAAAAAATAAATGAAATGAAATCTTTAAGTTTTACGTCCCACGGTTATGCCGGTTAGGCTAAAGGAGACGGTGATGATGAGAGATGAGTGAAATGGTGGAGTGAAGAAAGTGGGAGGAAACGGGAGAACCCCGAGAAACCCCACGAGCACGGTGTTTGTCCACCACAAAGTTCACTTGGCGGGGGCAGGGATCGAACCCGGGACCCCTAGCACCAGAGGTGAACGCTCTACCACTGAGCCACCGCTTCCCCCAAAAAATACATATATAACCTTATGCATTTCCACATGAGTCTGATGTTTCAGAGTTCAGAGACTGCATTGTGAGGCTGTCTGGTATGTCACTGCCTGTAAGTAATGAAATACCTTTGTGCTCGTAGTATTGTGCCCGTTATGAGTTAATATTTTCTCAAAATCATAAATTTGTAGAGTTCTTTGTGGCTAAGCGGTTAGCGTACACGACTTTGGCGTGGTAGATCTGGGTTCAATTCCCAGCGGTAGATCTTTTGTTCCGGATCCCACGTTAAGCTGTAGGTCCACGTCTCATGTAGCCTTGCTGTTGTCGAAAATGAAATAAGTTTTTTCTTTCTTTTTACTTAGAGAACTCAGAGAGGTGTGGTTTAATTGGATTATTCCTGTTTTGATTGATTGATTTGGTGTTTGTCATCCCTTTCCATCACGATGATTTATATGAGGCAATTGCCTAAAATAGAATCTGACGCACTACTAAAGTTTGTATCAAATGCAAACTCTCTCACTGGGATTTAAACCAGGACCAGGACGCACTCCAAAGCATCCGCACTAGCCACTTGTCCATGAGAACACTTGTAACACGAACGATACCCTGTAATTGAGTTGTTTTCTTTAAGTATATGAAAGAACAAAACACGACACTGGTTTGCCAACAAATTACGTATAAGTATTGAACTGAGATATCAAAGTTTTTATGTTCTCCCTTCCATTTAGTTCTCGCTTATTACTCAAGAAAGGAAGAAAAAAACTAATAGTGTAGAAATTTTATATAGTGACGGTGGACATTGATAACAAGGTTAATAAACAAAGACAGTTATTACCAGTATGTCCTTCAGAGATTATAACCCAAAACTTCATTTGCTTAATTTGGGCATTTTTACAATGAAACACATGCAGCTTCGCCTGTGAACAATATGTCATTAAGATCTAAGTAGCGACTACAGTGACAAAGACTTGTATATTCCGTACATTGCGATCTAGAAAAAATAAAAATAATAATAATAATTGAAATGTTCGAGTAACTTTGAAGGATTAACGATTAGTCGAAAAGCACACTAGATAGTAGAAATGTGATACCAGCAGCCAAAGGAAAGAGGTCTTTCCTATCAGTGGTATGAGCTTATGAGTCTAATTTAGATTTATTTTCATTCAGTCGTCATCTCAGTTCATTTTTGTAATGCATTAACTTAGCGAAATTGATTATATCAAACTCACTCAGCTCAGTTTGTATTCTTCGAATGCGAAGTTAATTACTAGAAGCCTAACTTTTATGACACCCAACATGCAACATTGTTGGTTGGGTTGACTATAGTGTAGGGAACGACTTAAATTGGAAACGTATACAATTCCACACAGTATAAAAAATAGACATGCCTGGTCTCTCTTTTATAATTGTATATAATTATTATTCAGTTTAACGTCTTACGATTATGTATTAAAGCTAAGAAAATGCGTGATGATGAGATGGATCATAATCATGAAATGACAAAATTAGGAGAAAAGAGGAGAAACTCGAGAAAGTCCACGCACAGAGTGTTTGTCCACCACAAAATCCACTTTGCGAGAGCTGGGAAGGTCTTTATCCCTTTAAGTGTAGATTCCTTTCGTACTTTGATATTAACCACGAAATTAACTTATTTCACTGGGCCATAATCTTGTCGTGTTTGTCTGTTTTAAGTATCAATCTAAATGACAAACAAGCAGATAACACACGAATGAATGTAAAGGAAACAGGTAGCAAACAATGAGATTGTCCATTCATATAACAAGATCAACGCTACGTATATTAAATGTCTTGTTGCACAACGCAGAATGTGATTCTCATTATCAAGCAAGCCAATGGTTAATTGTGGTCATACCAGAAACACACAGCTTGTTGCCCTGTTTCTTCTTTGTTCTTATTTCGACATTCTAATGAAATAACATTGAAAGTTGAAAACGCTCTCTTATTAATTAAGTATATTCCACAGGTTGTGAATTTTCCCGACTTTTAAACATCCTTACTTCTTCTGTTGACAAGTCTTTGGTTGAAAAAATTATATTTAAGTTACATTCTTATTTTTCAGCGATTTGCTAAAAAGAATAAAGGGAAACACTTCACGAAAAACGTAGATTGTAATCTACGGTTTGAAAATAAAATCTTGCGTCCAGAACCTCGCCTACCAAAATCTCGCATAGCAATGTTCTCACTGTAGAATGTTGAAAATATCGCTGGATGTAGTTTCCAGGTCGATTTAAAAAAAAAAACATATATAGTGAAACCTTCATTAACGGAGAACTCTCAATAACCTCCATAATACGGACGTACTATTTGTCCCTGCAAATCTATATCTATCTATCTATCTATACATACATATATATATATATATATATATATATATATATATATATATATATATATATATATATATATATATATATATATTATTGTGGAACAGACACGAGCATGTACAATTTTATTTGTCCTCTTCCCCCCCCTTCCAACATTTTAATAACTTCTTCATAACTGACAGAAACTATTGTCAATTCAAACGTCAGATACGTAAAACACTGTCTGCAAATTGAAAATAAATCTGGGTATGGTTGGTAGAAAATTAATTTCAAATAGCTCAGCCGTTTCCGTATGATTATGAGATAGACAACTTCAATTTGAATGTTCAAAAATACCACCTACTTCATAGTGGAATTCTCGAAAACGCTGGAATATGTGTTCGTTTATTTTTAACGAAGAATTCGTATACAGAAATTCATCTTCTAAATTTAAGGAATTCGTGAGATACTAGATCTTTGGCATAAATTCTGAACTCCCGTTAGGATTAGCAGTACACACTCACTAAACAATTTAACTAAAAATATTCGATCAGGGGCATCATTTTTGACTTCAGAGGGAAGCAATGGGCCCTTGAATCTGGAAAATATGTTCATATATTAATCAATATTTTAATAAATTTATGAAAAACTTGGAATTCTACTTACTGCGGACACACTTGCCTCTCTTCTTCCTAAGGAAAACTTGAGATGATAATGCTGAATTTGGTGAATATGATTTTCCCTCATTGGGTTTTCGTTTATGGTTATATATCCATTAATTTTGAATCTGTTGTTCTCTTTGAGCTTCTAGTGTCTAAAAAAAAAAAAAAAAAAGCATTTATGTTACCACATCACTTAGATATTATTATTATTATTATTATTATTATTATTATTATTATTATTATTATTATTATTATTATTATTATTATTATTATTATTATTATTATTATTATTACCTCATAAACTCATATGTTGTTATGGTGAGAATTTTGGCAGCAAGGTTTTGGCGCCACGAACTTTTGAACGACTAGGTTTCCGTCATGTGAGATTTTTACCCACGGGGTTTTTTGCAGCTACGTTTCGGCCGTGAGATTTTGTCCGTATACCGTTCTACTTTCAATGCAATTATTTTTACTTGGAATACTTCTACATTCGACCTCCTTGTACATTTATAGATTTTAACATCAGATTTTTCAGGGTTGGACTCTCGTGCTCTCAATGCTTTAATTGAGAGTGTTTCGTTACATATTTCACTCACAACTTTTATTTGTTTGTCTATTGGATCGTAATCCCCCTTTTCGGCAGCGAGTGTATATAAGACGCGAATGCACAGTTTAAAATAGAGTCCAAGTCACCATAATGCATTCATTGTTCCGCCACGAATCGAACCCGGGATCTCGTGCACAAAATGCGCGTGCTAGGCACTAGACCAATGCGCTATTTGCAGCCTTAGGGTGGATGTACTTTGAAATATAGACATCTAAGTTTAATATATCGCTTTGTGGAGAAGCAAAACTATCGCGGAATAAGAGTGATTTGGATAATATAATGTATTGATTTTAATTAGCTGTGTACAAGATATTGTGAATTTTATTGTATAAGGTTGAGTTTAGGTATTTTACGAGTTTTGGCAAAAGTGTAAAGTTGAATGCTAAATTTTGCGTCAGAGATATGTTTTCCCTATACTGCGAACGCATGATAAAATAAAACGCCCTATGTTTAGAAAAAAAATACAGTTAACCTTCGTGTAACACATTGTTTTCAGATTATGTGAATGCGTGATGTTATGAGTTTTCTCGTAGTTGACTCATTTTCCTACGCTCTCTTTATTCAACTATTGTTTGCATTATCAACTATCATTCAGTTCAATTTACTCAACGGTGGCTCAGTAGTAAAGCACTTACTTCTGGTCTGTGGAATCCCTGGTTCGATTCTCGGCCAAGTAATTTTGTGGTTGACAACAACATGTCCGTGGTGGGCTTTCTTGAGATTCTTCCGTTTCCTGCCACATTCTCATTCCACCATTTTTTCCATCATTCACTTACTTTAATCATCCGCCTCCCTTAACCAAAGGGGCATAATCATGGGACGTTAAGCTGGAAGATTTCATTTTTTTTTCGTTTACTATCAATCTTTCTTTATCCCACAGGACATAACTGCGAAACGTTAATCCAAAATAAACTAATTGGGCCGTGGTGGCTTAGTGGTAGAGCGTTCACCTCTGGTGCTTGTGGTCCCGGGTTCGATCCCAGCTCCCGCCAAGTGAACATTGTGGTGGACAAAAACCGTGTGCGTGGGTTTCCTCGGGGTTCTCCCGTTTCCTCCCACTTTCTTCATTGTCCACCATTTCATTCATTTCTCATCATCATCATCTCCATTAGCCTAACCGGCATAACCGTGGGACGTAAAACTCAAAGATTTCATTTCATTTTTCAAACTAAACTAAACATCCCAGGGTTGTAGCCTGTAAAGGGTTATAGCAACCCAGATGGAGTTTTCTGAACTATTTCATTTCCCTTTTGAAGTATTGACATTCTCTCCAAATGAATAAACTGAAATTAATGTTTGATTTGCAAGTGAGAAGATCCTTCTTTGAGGATTGAATGACATTTCTTATTCACCTGTCGTCGCCAACATTTCTAGTCGGTTGTGCTAAGAATATTATAAACGCAGATGTATTCATATTGTTCTCTTCCAGAAAGCTGCTGGTGCCCGTCGAGCTGTCTCATTAGTGTTATCACAATAAAGAAAAAAAGAAAAGAAAAGAAAAATAGCGCATATATGACCAGACTTAGAGGTTCGCAATGAGAACGAAATGAGTTCTGCAATAATTAGTGGAAGCTAGTATCTCGTAAATTTTCCATCTGCTGGTGTAACTTGGCTAGTTGAAATAAACCACATTTCAGAAAATTCTCCCACAAACGGAGCCAACTCCCATCACCGTGAACTACTGCTGCGTAACAGGCGCTCAGCAATTATATTGCAGTCTATGGGACGAGTCGACTTTTCAGTAGAATCTGCGCAAGATTAACATTCCAACACGAAACGATGGAAGGGGGTTGAGTGAATGGTTGATTAATTTCAAAAGCCGATGAGCTCCACTCTACCCCTTCGCATTTTATCCTCAGTTTTTAACCTAGTGCCTCGTTGCCAAATATAAATTATGCGAGGGGAACAACTGGGGGGAAAGAGATTTCAACGTTATCTTAGCAAGAGTTTGTTCTATTTTGTTTTTCAAATATTCACGCTGCATGGTTTGTACGGGACAACTTTGCTTTAATTAGCAGGAAGTGATAATTAGCATCTTAACACCATTGAGGAAGTTTATTCAAGAGATGGGAAGAGATGGAATAATTCTTGTTCTTTTTTTTTCTAATCGTGAAAAGCGATGGTGTTCAACTGTGAAAACATAGGCACGTGACGAGACATAAGAAAAAAAAAACCTTAGTTTCTCGTCTAGTACTTAGCACAATGGAAAAAGTTTTGATATAAAATAGCAGGTAAAAACATTGGTATAGAAGTAGAAATATTGTATCCGTTTATTTCAACCAACCTAATGGCAAGTGTAACAAAACATAAACGAAAATAAAAAAAAATGTTAACTAAACGTTATACATAAATTCAATGCAAGAAATGAAAAAGACAAATGTTTACCAGATCTTTTTTAAATATAAAAGTTCACTAAATGTCTATTTTTTTCTTGTAATTGAAGGCAACGAGTATATTTTAATTACTGGCATCTAATTGTATGTTAAATATTCTTGGAACTGCATGGTCTACATAACATATATCAGCTTTCAAGTATCATTTACTTATTTGTGAGTTGTTAAATTTATTAAAGATGTGTCTTTCTTAGTTCATGGTTGAATTTATTGTAATGAACCCAAGGAGATTTGTTGTCTCTCCGAGGTGCACCTGAATACACGCTGCAACATTGCTGGGGTAGTTGTGCGCACTGATAAATAAATGCGTTCAGTCAGGTGCGCAAAACCCCCAAATTTTCAGGTGTACAAAGTGAAGATTAGGGATTTGGCTCACCTGCGTGAACGCATTTCGGCATCGGTGCGTACAGTTACCCCAGCAATGTTGCAGCGTGTGTTCAGATGTACCGCGGAGAGATGACAACTCTGCTCGGGTATAGAGGGCAGTGTCTTGTTTGATATTATAAACACTTCAAGTGCTCCTCTCCAGAAATGGTTAAAGACTTCTTTGACACCCTGTATCTCTCTCTCTCTCTCTCTCTACACACACACACACACACACACACACGATCAAGGCAGGGGCTAAACCATAGTTTACCGTTTTATCCAATGTATACCTGAGCGTCAAGGGGGGCTATAGCCCCTATAGCTCCCCTTGGATCCGCCACTATATATATATATATATATGGATGAATGGGTAGATAGATAAATAGTTGATTTTGAGTTTAGCGTCCCTTTCAGCAGCGAGGCTATATGAGCCGGGACCTACTGATTAACGTGGAATCCTTACCACATGAGCTCTCGCCGGGAATCGAATCCGGTATATATATATATATATATATAATATGGCTGGTTCCAGTGAATAACCGGTTAAGTCGAGAAAAGTAAATTGTATAGGAGAGCAGTTTAAATTTAAATTTTAGAACAGTTTCCATGCTAATTTTGACATAACAAAATGCTGTAACTTCCTCAATGTTATGAATTCGCCTTAGCCGCTTTTACACAATGTATAACTCTTCAAAAGAAGCTTATACCTGTAAAATCTCAATTTTCGAACCAAAAGAAAAAAAAAAGTTGACAGCCGGTTCTTCACTGGAACCAGCCATATATTCAAATGATATATATAATTCACTGTATGATTTAAGTATTCATTTGTGAGAGTGAAGAAAATATTTAATGCAATCTAGTAAGCAGTATGGCAAAATATTTCTCCGAAGCAACAATAAAATTCTACGAAATTAGATGTCGTTATGGTACTTGTGTGATTGTAGAAACGAGACCAATGAGTGACTATTCGTTTTCATCAAACTAAGTATTACCAGAAAATATTGAAACAGCGAAATAACTTGTAGTGACAAAACATTAATAAGGAAGCATTAATATACAGGATGGGCACAAATTCGCTTTTCTCAAAACCAGTAAGGAGTTTATATTGAAGAAAGCTATTTATGCCCACCCTGTATACTTGCCACGTTCAAATCGTCCCCAACTGGCTTCCTTTGTACTCAAGTAGAAAATTCACTCTAACCGCATTCATAAATAGCACTCCAGACATAAACTGCACGAGTGTGGTGTCAACGGGACGCGTTGTTGCCATAGTTAAACTCGTGTTAAAAATGGGCACATTTTTCGGTATGTATCAATAATAATAATAATAGTACCACACTAACAAAACAACCTTAAAATAGTCCTTTTAACGTAATTCAACATAAATATGGTGCTACAAAGGTCAAACATGCGTTGACTAAGTTTGTAATGGTTTTCTGTGCAAGATGAGGGAGAGAAACAACATCGCTTTCATTTCCAGCAGGTCAACCGAAAGACCACCATCTACTAGAAGGACTTGTTGAAATATCCCTCTCACGTAACAAAGAAACATATGGGTAACTTCAGTGGTGTTCGGCTTTCTTTGAAGCCGCTTGAGGATCATTTGGCCGCGCCGATTTTATATCCGAGTGAATTCAACCTGAACGATCTCAGCTAATAATCTGAATATTTATCTAATATAATAAGCAAACGATATATGCCTGAACGTAGTATTATTGCGGCTGAAAGGGAGACTCATCATGCATGTAGTCGTAAAGAATACTCTTTCATTTTAAATTGATTTTTATGTTACGTATAACTTAGAAATCAAAATTCCTCACACTATGTTACAAGCTTGTGCAACAGGTCAAAGTCTACCCGATCACATGCCAAATTTAATCCCGATCACATAAGTTCGGTTGAATTTCACGATATTTAATGTCCTTGACATTGATTTTAAAAGGGGAGCGGAAACGAAATAAAGAACGAAAAGAGTGTTGAATTTGATATCCGTGCAGTAAATAAGCTGAAAAAAATCAACATGTTTCCATGAAACGTAGTTAAATGCGAGCTTAAAGAGAGCGCATAAAATGCACGGGTTAAAATAGCCAGGTGGGTTCAACAGGAAAAATAAGTATTCTGCGACAGAAATTTCCATGGAAGTGACTCCGTGACAACCATACCAACGAAGCATACCAGCCACTTACGTTAGCTCATACAGTAATGGAACGAGAACACAATTATCGCGTTAGTCAAAGACTGCTCACACGGACAAAGCTGGACTATCATAGCATCTACTTTACCACATGAAAGGTGAGCTTCCAGTATCAAAAGAATTTTCGCCCGCAGAATAAGTGCATCGCTTTATTGTTCACTCTGCCGAACACAAACTGAAAGAAATTAATTTATCACATTCCGCAATCACGATTTTTTTTTTCTATCTCCTAGTGATGAATCTTCGTCGTAAGATTGGAAAAACGCAATAAAACAAAGCAATATGTATTGTTTCTGTGGTTTCTCTTTCCACTTCAGTGTTCCCGATGAGACAATACTTTTTTTTTTTTTTTTGGTCGAATTCTGGTCTCACCTTGATTCTCGAAAAATTCTTGCTCGTCTTGTTTCGGTTCTCGTCTTCTCTCTAAAATGTTCTCGTCTCTTAGATAGATTTATGTAGAAACTGTATGTCCTGATATTTTTTTTTTCTTACTTTCATACAGAAGCTATCAGAATCCTTCCTCGTCACGGGAGGTCTACGAGGGGTGTGCTATAACATTTTAACCATATTTATTATTGCAGTATATTGTGTAATGAGGGGACACCGTAATCTAGTGGTTAGAGCATAGGACTCATGTCCGCGTGGTCCCGGGTTCGATTCCGGCCGGTGCTTCCCAATTTCCGGCGTCCACCCAGCGTCAGGAGGCAAAGTGGAGAGCCATATGAAAACACTAGGTCTAGAAAGCTCCTGATGCGCTTACTGGGGACAGAGCGTCGCAGCGCACTTACCATTTGGTCGCCGCTAGGCTGGATAGTTCAGCCGTTTGCTAGCAGATGGCGCTGGAGCAGTCTTAGGCCTACAAAATGGCTGCTACATACCGCCTTTGCTTTTTTTTCCACTTTGAACACTGAACATTAGTATATATACTGTTACATAAAATAGTAAGAGTGACTTACTCATAAATACAGGAAACATAAAACCTTTGTCACGAAATCAGGGAGAGGGGATAGGGTGGTTGAAGGAGATCATTTTTGCCAAGAATATAATGTCTCACGAGGGAACATCGTAGTGGTTAGAGCGTGGGACTCATGTCCGCGTGGTCTCGGGTCCGATTCCGGGCCGGTGCTTCCCAATTTCCGGCGTCCACCCAGCGTCAGGAGGCAAAGTGGAGAGCCATATGAAAACACTAGGTCTAGAAAGCTCCTGATGCGCTTACTGGGGACAGAGCGTCGCAGCGCACTTACCATTTGGTCGCCGCTAGGCTGGATAGTTCAGCCGTTTGCTAGCAGATGGCGCTGGAGCAGTCTTAGGCCTACAAAATGGCTGCTACATACCGCCTTTGCTTTTTTTTCCACTTTGAACACTGAACATTAGTATATATACTGTTACATAAAATAGTAAGAGTGACTTACTCATAAATACAGGAAACAGAAAACCTTTGTCACGAAATCAGGGAGAGGGGATAGGGTGGTTGAAGGAGATCATTTTTGCCAAGAATATAATGTCTCACGAGGGAACATCGTAGTGGTTAGAGCGTGGGACTCATGTCCGCGTGGTCTCGGGTCCGATTCCGGGCCGGTGCTTCCCAATTTCCGGCGTCCACCCAGCGTCAGGAGGCAAAGTGGAGAGCCATATGAAAACACTAGGTCTAGAAAGCTCCTGATGCGCTTACTGGGGACAGGGCGTCGCAGCGCACTTACCATTTGGTCGCCGCTAGGCTGGATAGTTCAGCCGTTTGCTAGCAGATGGCGCTGGAGCAGTCTTAGGCCTACAAAATGGCTGCTACATACCGCCTTTGCTTTTTTTTCCACTTTGAACACTGAACATTAGTATATATACTGTTACATAAAATAGTAAGAGTGACTTACTCATAAATACAGGAAACAGAAAACCTTTGTCACGAAATCAGGGAGAGGGGATAGGGTGGTTGAAGGAGATCATTTTTGCCAAGAATATAATGTCTCACGAGGGAACATCGTAGTGGTTAGAGCGTGGGACTCATGTCCGCGTGGTCTCGGGTCCGATTCCGGGCCGGTGCTTCCCAATTTCCGGCGTCCACCCAGCGTCAGGAGGCAAAGTGGAGAGCCATATGAAAACACTAGGTCTAGAAAGCTCCTGATGCGCTTACTGGGGACAGGGCGTCGCAGCGCACTTACCATTTGGTCGCCGCTAGGCTGGATAGTTCAGCCGTTTGCTAGCAGATGGCGCTGGAGCAGTCTTAGGCCTACAAAATGGCTGCTACATACCGCCTTTGCTTTTTTTTCCACTTTGAACACTGAACATTAGTATATATACTGTTACATAAAATAGTAAGAGTGACTTACTCATAAATACAGGAAACATAAAACCTTTGTCACGAAATCAGGGAGAGGGGATAGGGTGGTTGAAGGAGATCATTTTTGCCAAGAATATAATGTCTCACGAGGGAACATCGTAGTGGTTAGAGCGTGGGACTCATGTCCGCGTGGTCTCGGGTCCGATTCCGGGCCGGTGCTTCCCAATTTCCGGCGTCCACCCAGCGTCAGGAGGCAAAGTGGAGAGCCATATGAAAACACTAGGTCTAGAAAGCTCCTGATGCGCTTACTGGGGACAGGGCGTCGCAGCGCACTTACCATTTGGTCGCCGCTAGGCTGGATAGTTCAGCCGTTTGCTAGCAGATGGCGCTGGAGCAGTCTTAGGCCTACAAAATGGCTGCTACATACCGCCTTTGCTTTTTTTTCCACTTTGAACACTGAACATTAGTATATATACTGTTACATAAAATAGTAAGAGTGACTTACTCATAAATACAGGAAACAGAAAACCTTTGTCACGAAATCAGGGAGAGGGGATAGGGTGGTTGAAGGAGATCATTTTTGCCAAGAATATAATGTCTCACGAGGGAACATCGTAGTGGTTAGAGCGTGGGACTCATGTCCGCGTGGTCTCGGGTCCGATTCCGGGCCGGTGCTTCCCAATTTCCGGCGTCCACCCAGCGTCAGGAGGCAAAGTGGAGAGCCATATGAAAACACTAGGTCTAGAAAGCTCCTGATGCGCTTACTGGGGACAGGGCGTCGCAGCGCACTTACCATTTGGTCGCCGCTAGGCTGGATAGTTCAGCCGTTTGCTAGCAGATGGCGCTGGAGCAGTCTTAGGCCTACAAAATGGCTGCTACATACCGCCTTTGCTTTTTTTTCCACTTTGAACACTGAACATTAGTATATATACTGTTACATAAAATAGTAAGAGTGACTTACTCATAAATACAGGAAACAGAAAACCTTTGTCACGAAATCAGGGAGAGGGGATAGGGTGGTTGAAGGAGATCATTTTTGCCAAGAATATAATGTCTCACGAGGGAACATCGTAGTGGTTAGAGCGTGGGACTCATGTCCGCGTGGTCTCGGGTCCGATTCCGGGCCGGTGCTTCCCAATTTCCGGCGTCCACCCAGCGTCAGGAGGCAAAGTGGAGAGCCATATGAAAACACTAGGTCTAGAAAGCTCCTGATGCGCTTACTGGGGACAGGGCGTCGCAGCGCACTTACCATTTGGTCGCCGCTAGGCTGGATAGTTCAGCCGTTTGCTAGCAGATGGCGCTGGAGCAGTCTTAGGCCTACAAAATGGCTGCTACATACCGCCTTTGCTTTTTTTTCCACTTTGAACACTGAACATTAGTATATATACTGTTACATAAAATAGTAAGAGTGACTTACTCATAAATACAGGAAACATAAAACCTTTGTCACGAAATCAGGGAGAGGGGATAGGGTGGTTGAAGGAGATCATTTTTGCCAAGAATATAATGTCTCACGAGGGAACATCGTAGTGGTTAGAGCGTGGGTCTCATGTCCGCGTGGTCTCGGGTCCGATTCCGGGCCGGTGCTTCCCAATTTCCGGCGTCCACCCAGCGTCAGGAGGCAAAGTGGAGAGCCATATGAAAACACTAGGTCTAGAAAGCTCCTGATGCGCTTACTGGGGACAGGGCGTCGCAGCGCACTTACCATTTGGTCGCCGCTAGGCTGGATAGTTCAGCCGTTTGCTAGCAGATGGCGCTGGAGCAGTCTTAGGCCTACAAAATGGCTGCTACATACCGCCTTTGCTTTTTTTTCCACTTTGAACACTGAACATTAGTATATATACTGTTACATAAAATAGTAAGAGTGACTTACTCATAAATACAGGAAACATAAAACCTTTGTCACGAAATCAGGGAGAGGGGATAGGGTGGTTGAAGGAGATCATTTTTGCCAAGAATATAATGTCTCACGAGGGAACATCGTAGTGGTTAGAGCGTGAGACTCATGTCCGCGTGGTCTCGGGTCCGATTCCGGGCCGGTGCTTCCCAATTTCCGGCGTCCACCCAGCGTCAGGAGGCAAAGTGGAGAGCCATATGAAAACACTAGGTCTAGAAAGCTCCTGATGCGCTTACTGGGGACAGGGCGTCGCAGCGCACTTACCATTTGGTCGCCGCTAGGCTGGATAGTTCAGCCGTTTGCTAGCAGATGGCGCTGGAGCAGTCTTAGGCCTACAAAATGGCTGCTACATACCGCCTTTGCTTTTTTTTCCACTTTGAACACTGAACATTAGTATATATACTGTTACATAAAATAGTAAGAGTGACTTACTCATAAATACAGGAAACATAAAACCTTTGTCACGAAATCAGGGAGAGGGGATAGGGTGGTTGAAGGAGATCATTTTTGCCAAGAATATAATGTCTCACGAGGGAACATCGTAGTGGTTAGAGCGTGGGACTCATGTCCGCGTGGTCTCGGGTCCGATTCCGGGCCGGTGCTTCCCAATTTCCGGCGTCCACCCAGCGTCAGGAGGCAAAGTGGAGAGCCATATGAAAACACTAGGTCTAGAAAGCTCCTGATGCGCTTACTGGGGACAGGGCGTCGCAGCGCACTTACCATTTGGTCGCCGCTAGGCTGGATAGTTCAGCCGTTTGCTAGCAGATGGCGCTGGAGCAGTCTTAGGCCTACAAAATGGCTGCTACATACCGCCTTTGCTTTTTTTTCCACTTTGAACACTGAACATTAGTATATATACTGTTACATAAAATAGTAAGAGTGACTTACTCATAAATACAGGAAACATAAAACCTTTGTCACGAAATCAGGGAGAGGGGATAGGGTGGTTGAAGGAGATCATTTTTGCCAAGAATATAATGTCTCACGAGGGAACATCGTAGTGGTTAGAGCGTGGGACTCATGTCCGCGTGGTCTCGGGTCCGATTCCGGGCCGGTGCTTCCCAATTTCCGGCGTCCACCCAGCGTCAGGAGGCAAAGTGGAGAGCCATATGAAAACACTAGGTCTAGAAAGCTCCTGATGCGCTTACTGGGGACAGGGCGTCGCAGCGCACTTACCATTTGGTCGCCGCTAGGCTGGATAGTTCAGCCGTTTGCTAGCAGATGGCGCTGGAGCAGTCTTAGGCCTACAAAATGGCTGCTACATACCGCCTTTGCTTTTTTTCCACTTTGAACACTGAACATTAGTATATATACTGTTACATAAAATAGTAAGAGTGACTTACTCATAAATACAGGAAACATAAAACCTTTGTCACGAAATCAGGGAGAGGGGATAGGGTGGTTGAAGGAGATCATTTTTGCCAAGAATATAATGTCTCACGAGGGAACATCGTAGTGGTTAGAGCGTGGGACTCATGTCCGCGTGGTCTCGGGTCCGATTCCGGGCCGGTGCTTCCCAATTTCCGGCGTCCACCCAGCGTCAGGAGGCAAAGTGGAGAGCCATATGAAAACACTAGGTCTAGAAAGCTCCTGATGCGCTTACTGGGGACAGGGCGTCGCAGCGCACTTACCATTTGGTCGCCGCTAGGCTGGATAGTTCAGCCGTTTGCTAGCAGATGGCGCTGGAGCAGTCTTAGGCCTACAAAATGGCTGCTACATACCGCCTTTGCTTTTTTTTCCACTTTGAACACTGAACATTAGTATATATACTGTTACATAAAATAGTAAGAGTGACTTACTCATAAATACAGGAAACATAAAACCTTTGTCACGAAATCAGGGAGAGGGGATAGGGTGGTTGAAGGAGATCATTTTTGCCAAGAATATAATGTCTCACGAGGGAACATCGTAGTGGTTAGAGCGTGGGACTCATGTCCGCGTGGTCTCGGGTCCGATTCCGGGCCGGTGCTTCCCAATTTCCGGCGTCCACCCAGCGTCAGGAGGCAAAGTGGAGAGCCATATGAAAACACTAGGTCTAGAAAGCTCCTGATGCGCCTACTGGGGACAGGGCTTCGCAGCGCGCTCACCATGTGCTCGCCGCTAGGTTGGATAGTTCATCCGTTTGCTAGCAGATGGCGCTGGAGCAGGTTTAGGCCCGCAGAATGGGATGTTACGCCAAGTGGTTTGTTTGTTTTATATTGTGTAATGATTCACGTACTGTTAATAAATGCTCTTCATTGTATTTTTTTCTATCATTTTATCAATTCATGGTTTTCTATTATGAATAATGTGACATGAGAATAGCCATGTTTCTCATTTCTTATCGAATATAAACATGCATTTCTCGAGACGATTCTAGTCTCGTTTTCGACACGATAATCGAGACGAGACAAGAAATATTTCGTCATGTGTGCAACACTCCTCCACTTGGTGATTCAATCGGATATATTAGTGTAACTGCGTTATGATTTCTTCCCAAGCTGTGGCTCAGAACCAAGAAGTTCAAGCGCTTCTTAATATGATTAGGGGACACGATGGCTCTGCGATAGAGCGGTCGTCTCTAATGCAAGGGGTTCCTGATTTGATTCCGGATCTTCGAAGTTTGTTGTGGACAACATTGTGTTAGTGAATTTTCGTGAAGGTCCCTCTTTTCCTCCCACATCCTCATCCTATCAATTAGTTCGTCATTCACTTCCATTTGTATTCAGTCTTCTTTAGCCTAAAAGGCATAGGACATAACCATAGAACGTAAAATTATAAATTTAATTTAATTTAGTATAACCAATAATCCTGATTAACTTACCAACACTTACTTCACAATCTCAATAGTCTCAGCTTACAAGTTACCAATATCACGTTGACTAAATATAATACCAGTTAATTATACACCCTGTTTCAAAAAGAACGTATTTCGAATGCATATAGAATATTTATTAAACTTTAAGACATACGAATATGAAATTTTACACACACATTTACGAACCTCTCAAGTTCAAATTGCAGATGTTCAATATGTCCTCCATCAGCGACATGAACAATCTGACATAGATACTCAAATTCCTCCCATACTCAGGCAAGCATGTCCTGCGTCACTGATGTTATGGCAGTACGGATCCGGTTCTTCAACTCTTCCAGGTTCTGTGGAAGTGGTGGTACATAAACGTTGTCTTTAACGAAACACCACAGGAAGAAGTCACACGGTTTCAATCCGGTGACCGTGGAGGCCAGCTGAGACATGCTAAGTCGCCAGCTCCTTGACGACCAATCCAACGGTTCGGTAGAGTTTCATTCAGATATTCACGCACTTGGCGACTCCAGTGACGGGGTGCCCCGTCTTGTTGAGAAATGAAGTTATTTTCGTGCAGCCTCGGAAACAACCAGTTTTGTAACATAGCGAGATACTGCTGACTGTTAACCGTGTTTCCATTAAAGAAGAATGGGCCGTAAACAGATGATCGAGATATCGCACAAAACACATTGACTTTGAACGAATCTCGTACATGTTCAGTGACTGTATGTGGGTTCTGTAGGTCCCAAATTCGAATATTTTGTTTGTTTACCTGATCACTAACATGGAAAGTCGCTTCATCACTGAACACGATGCGTTGTGCAAAAGTGTTATCATTGTCAATAGCATCCAGCATCTCGTTACAAAATGCCACACGTTTGCATTTGTCATCAGGACGCAGAGCTTATAACTTGTACGGCTTCATAACCAACCGATGTCTCAAAACACACCAAATTGTTCTTGTCGGCACTTGTAACTCCTGACTGGCACGACGAGTTGATTTTGAAGGACTACTTTGGAAAGCACTTTGAATTCATGCATCATTTTCTTCAGGAACACGAGGGCGGCCAGGACTCTTTCCGTCACATACACATCCTGTATCTACAAACTGTCGATACCATCTGCGAATGTTCCACTCATTCGGAGGATCAATTTGGTACCTTAACCTGAAACGTCTTTGCACTGTAATCACGGAATTGCACTTCGCAAACTCGAGAACACAAAGTGATTTCTGCTACGGAGTAGCCATTTTAAACATATGACGGTTACCAAGCAAAACAGAAGACAACTGACATCTAGCGGCTAATAATATAAACTAGACTATGTATTCGTTTCTCCAATAGCCGAGCCGAGGCGCAGCGATCGATAATTTGGACAAAATAATTCTTCGTAATACGTATATTCTTTTTGAAACATGATGTATTTGTGAACTCTTATGGAAGTACACATTGCAGCCTGTATTTATTGAGTGATTCATCCCAACGACTTATGGCTAGTTAGTGTTTTCGAACAAAATCTGAATTACAAAATGTAAAAAAAAAAAAAAAAGAAAAAGAAAAAGAAAAGAAAAAGACTTTTAAAAGAACAAATTATATATGTTCTTTCCACCAAATAAATGTTACCATCTGCATGTATTTATTTTTTAACAATGGCGTTCAGAAATGTTTCTTATTTGGTGCGAGCGGTCCCGGGTTCAATTCTTGGTGGGGACACTCGGTCGAAAAAGGGTAAAAGCTTTTTCAGGCCAGCATCCTGAGTGAGGTTTTCTTGGACCTTCTTCATTTACATCAGGCAAATGCCGGGATGGTACCTAGCATACGGGTCCAAAGCTGCTTCCTTTCATTCCTCTGATGGTATGATCGCCGAGGGACATTATCTCTCATTAGTGACACAGACTAACATGGCCGTAGATGCTGAGAACCCAGAAAACTAATTCCTAATTTCCGTGGCAGAATTTATATATATATATATATATATATATATATATATATATATATATATATATATATATATATATATATATATATATATATACAATGTTACACCACGACCTTCGTTGACCTCTCGTGACGCGAAAGGATTGTGACAACTTCTACATAAAATTATGAAAAAAAAAAAACAGGGGATAAATTTTGTATATAAATTCACAAAATGAGATGAAAACATTTTCGAGACGAGACGAAACAAGAAAAAGAATAATACGATACTCGAGACAAGATACGATACTCTATAAACATTTACGGGACGAAACGAGAATATCTTATTTCTCATCTTGCCTTGTGGGCACACTAGTTATGACCATTCTGTTTGTTTTAGACCAATTTTGGACGGATGATCCGACATGATGCAGTTGTGCACCCCTTTTGGTCTAAAATTATTTTCGTGTTTTTGGGTGAGGATTCATCTTCTAAAGTTGTTTTGCATTGTTTCCGAACACCCTGTATATAGAAAATAGCTTCAGAGTATATTGTTCTTTATAGTATTAGTTTGTAGTACCAATTTCTAGGTTTAGAATAGTATATAATAATGTAGCTGGTATTTAAATTCATAAATTAATTAATAATAATAATAATAATAATAATAATACAATAATAATAATAATAATAATAATAATAATAATAATAATAATAATAATAATAATAACAATAAAAAGCAAATAAGATTAAATATTGCAATAAATATACTGTATTTTTTTAGTGTTGTGTAAGTCATACCAGTAGTTTTTTGTAACACCAGTTGAATTTTTCAATATAAATCATAGGGAGATTTTTGGAAGTTAGCCAGCTACAGATATCTTGGAAAAACATTGTCCTCTACTTTGTTAACGTTGTGTGATTTCTTTAAAAGCTAAGATAGTATAAGTTCTGAAATCTAACATTGCATTTTCCTTCGTGAGTTCAAAAATCGGAAGAAATACGATTTCAAATAGTACAGACTCTTAAGGTAAAATTATCTATTGCTTCTGCGCTAGGTAGTTGTTTTTCTTTCCTTTTGCTTGGCTTTATCGGCGGTAGAACGAGCAAAAACTGTCGTTTTCGATTCCACAAATAAAATGGTACTCTTATTGATAAGGTACGTGTTAAAGATCAGATTAAAAGAGAAATTATGGTATTTGATGAGAATAAACTATTTGTCACAATTATCCAACCCTCCTTTCTCATAAAAAGTATCGCCACAAACACAGTTATGCAAGTTGCGAATTACCAGCGGAAACAGACGGTCTCATTAGCGTCACGTGACCAATAACGGGAAGATGAATGAAAAGTTATCTAAAGTTCGGTGGAATTTTCTCTCGTTTCTCATTCATTTCTAATTAAGATCCGCGATACCTGTAAGGGAAATCGCTTTGGCTCGTCTTCTTTCCGAGCGGTGGCGTTAGAAACCTGTGTACAATTTAATGAATTCCCATTTGTCTTTTGCGTTTTTATGAGAGCAATGCTTAGGTAAGTTCAGTAATTAGATTTTACAACCGATACACACACTATTTTAACTGAAAATGTTTGTGCTACTCAGGACGATGGTTATATATATTTTTATTACAATTATTTGTAATTTAAACAGAAAATGGATTAAATATAAAATGTTGTTTACCAACTTTAATTTTACTTTCGAGTGTCGATAGGAAAGAAGAACGTATTGCGATAGTAAACATATACATATAACTCGACATTTCTACGGATTTGCAGATCTCATGACTCCTACATGCCGAAAAAACTATTTTTCGCCTACAGGCAAAACTATTTAATGTACTCTAGTCAAATTTAAACTTATTTATTTATTGTAAAAGCTTTTCAGACCTTTTCTTTTTATTTTTTTTCTCTCCCTGCTGCCCCAAAATAAGGTTAAATTACTGAAGGATAAAAATTAATAATAAAAAAAAAAATTCGGAAATGACTACGACTTATATATCGGATGTTCTGAAAATGGTGCCCACGGACAACACAGCGCTATTGTTCAGGTCAAAATAAAGCGAAAATTCTATATAATGATATACTTTCGTAGTAAATGCAGATAAAACTAAATACATGGAAGTGCGTCGGGACCGGAATACAGCAAACTATGGATGCGTTAAAATATTAAATAATACTTTTGATAAAGTGGATAGTTTCAAATATCTAGGATCAGTATTAACAGAGGAAAATCATATTCACGGAGAAATTAAATGTCGACTAAAAGCAGGGAATTCGTGTTACTATTCGGTTCAAAATCTCTTGTCGTTGCGAATTCTGTCGAGAAATTTGAAGCTTAAAATATACAAAACGGTAATCATGCCTGTTGTTCTGTATGGCTGCGAAACATGGTCACTTACTCTGAGGGAAGAACATAGACTGAAAGTATTTGAGAACAAGATCCTGAGACGAATATTCGGACCCAAGAGGAACGGGAATGGGGAATGGCGGAAACTTCATAACGAGGAACTACATAATTTATATGGTTTACCCAACATTGTTAGGGTCGTGAAGTCTATGAGGCTTAGATGGGCGGGTCATGTAGCTAGAATGGAAGAAAGTAGAAACGCTTTCAAAGTCTTGACAGGAAGACCAATCGGAAAACGACCATTAGGAAGACCTAGGCGCAGATGGGAGGACAATATTAAGATGGGTCTCGCAGAGATTGGAATACAAACTAGAAACTGGATGCAGTTAGCTAAGGATAGAAGTCAGAGGAGAGCTTTTGTGAACGCGGCATTGAACCTCCGGGTTCCATAGGCCATAGAGTTAGTTAGTTAGTTAGTTAATGATATACTTTCCGGGCCTTGTTCAGTCACTATGGGGTTCAAAATTTATCTATTTGGCAACGTCGCAGATTAACTTGGAATCATTAACATTGCTCCTCGAATTCATTAAGGAGTTACACCCGATTGTTATACTAATAAGTGCTGCTACTGTCAGCGTCTATCGACTTTAACTGACATCTGGGAAGAATCGTTGTAACTATTTGATGAATTGGTAGATCTTCTATGAGATTCTCTATCTGTGACGTTGTAACATAGTGCAATTTGCGTCTCCAGACGAGGACCCGAGTGATTGTATACGAGGGTGATTCAGAAGGTAATGCACTGCAAACATTCTGAACTGTTTCCCATTAATACACTCATGTTTAAGCTGTAGAATGTCACTTGTTTCACCTCCTTATCTATTCTCGTTCCAGAGGAATAAAGCAATCGTGGCATCGAATGATGACGTCCGGTTGAAACAACGGGCTGTCATTGCATTTCTAACTGCGGAAGATTTGCGCCCAGGAACATTCATCGCTGGCGACGAGTCGTGGATACACCGTTATAACCCAGGGGAAAAAAGCGTCAGTCTATGAAGTACGGCCACATCTCCTCTCCTCCGTAAAAAAAAAAAAATGCAAAGTTGTCCCATCTGCTGGTTAAGTGTTGTTGACATCCTGCCTCATCCGGCATATAGTCCGGATCTTGCGCCCTGCAACTTTTGGCTCTTCCCCAAACTTGGGCTTCAAGTTGGGCTTCTATTAGCTCACGTTTACTAAAGGTTGTACCCTAATGGATGGTAGGGGTTTCAGTATTTATGCCAAACATGGAATATATTTAAGGGAGAGAAACGTTCAAATATTTCCACGAAACCTACAGTATTCTCCCTATGCGAAGGAGAGGGACTTCAGCTAAATAATGAATATTTACTTACGAAATACGAACAAAATCGCCTGAATCATTTTGAGAGAGAGAGAGAGAGAGAGAGAAAATGTTTGTTGAAAATTCACACCTAACAGTAGACTACATTTTTCTGTGTGTGAGAAATTTGTTATGTCATATCGTCAGGTTATTAATGAAGTGTTTGTTTTTGAAAACTGAATAAGATCGCCTGAGTTGTTTTCGAGAAAATCGTCCGAAAAAAAAACTCACATGTAACAATAAAGTACCTCTTGTGATTTTTTTGTTTCAGAGAAATGAATTAAACTACCATATAGGGTTGTTAATGAAATATCAGTGTATGAAATATAAACAGAATCATTAGAGTCGTTTACGAGAAAATCAGATTATTTTTCACTTTCACCGAGTTGATATGTTTCGACCGAATGAATTGATAGGCATTCAAAAATTACTTCGGTATGTAGGAGCCATGGAACGTGTAAATCCGTCGAAGTCGATTTTTTCCCCCAAGATTACTATATTTTCTTCTCTCCCCTCGACGCTTGAAAGTAAAATATCCACAATGGGTAGTTTATAATGTTGAACAATTTTCTCGAAAAGGACTTACGCGATTGTGTTTGTATTTCGTAAGTTCATATTCCACTAACAAGCCATAAGTCTGTAGACGTAAATAAAAGAAAGCGCATAGTTTAAGTGAGTGCAACTAACTTTTTGATTCATCTTCGTAAATTCTTATCGGATTAATGAACGCAAAATGAAGTCATAACGGGAGGAAAACTAGCAGCGCTTTATTTATTCTAGTTCTGATATTCTGCATTTAATTATAGTTGCTTTCTTTCCTTATCGTATGCTAACAAACAAGTGAGGCAGAAGAGCAAGACGAGAGTAACGCAGTTTTTGTGTGTTTGTGTACACAAATAAAACAAATAAATAGAGGAAGTAAAAAGGAACTTCACAAAGCTGCAGTATTTTATTTCCTTTAAGTTTAGGAAATGATAACTTTACAGCAATCTAACTGCATATTATACTATAATTTTAAAGAATTTCAAAAAAAAAAAAAAAGTAAAATTTTCTCATATTCACTTCGAGTAAATAATGCTCAAATACGACCACATTCTGTTACTCAGAATTGAACGAGTTTACTAAGTGTTTGTGTGTACTGTTTGAAATCTGAATTTACTTATTTACTTTTCTGTATTCACATGAGTTGAAATTTATATTAAATTCAATCGGAAAAAAATCATAAAATTTTGACTTTTCACTTTAAAAAAAGTACATTGTGTACTTAATTGTTGTATATTTACTTGAAGTTCTCATGCTGAGTAAACCTTATCAGTTAATAATTTTGAATGGGACTTCAAATTGTGCTTACTTACAGTTAGGAAAGAACCATTAATCATGCCAAAACGAAACATTAAAACTGTTATGTGAAAATTTTTGCCACCAAAAGTAAACCGATTTTTGTACAAATATTATTTTGAAGAAGATAAAATGTAACTTCAATATTTCTAGAATTATAGTTCATAAGAGTCCCCACTATGGCCACCTTCCCTGTATTTTAGATTTTAGCTTAAAGAGAGTGTAAGTAATCTGTTATACTGGGTGTCCCAAAAGTAATGATTCACTTGTTAAGTATGGTAGGTTAGGTTGTATGATTGTTTGTTTGTCACTTGTTTTGTGTTCTGGTGTAATGGTGTTTTCCTTTTCTTCACCACACTTTACCCGGATTGTCCGTGACTTTTTGAACAACACCTTCCGCGGGCGATTTATTGGAGTGGCCGCCACTGTCACCAAATCTCACCCTTCCCAACTTCTTCCTGTGTGGAGACATTTGAAGGACAAGGTATATGCATGACCCATAAACAGTGTTGCGAAATTGACGGCGCGATCACCAAGGAATTCAACAACATTCCCATCCAGATGAGCCAAGATGCGTGGAAAAATGTGCGTCTCCGGATGCAGGCATGCATCGATGTTAATTGCCGCCAGGTGGACCCCAAATGAAGAATAGGATTAGATACTGTATAGCATTTGATTTTTACATCATGTCTCTGTACGTACAATTTTGTTTCATGCCATTGTTTTTTATAACAAAAGGTGAGTCACTACTTCTGGTACACCTAGTATAAAAACGAAAAGAATCTTGTTTGTAATCGCATCAAGAGAAACAGCTGAACCGTATGAAATGAATTGTTAGATATGGTTACCATATACCTCTAACTGGGTTTGAAGGCATAAGTGTCGGAAGTCTTGTAGAATGGCTTCGTCCGTATGTTCGACAAGTATCAGAACAAAAGCGATGAGATATATCGATATGAGCTTTTTTTTATTTAAAAAAAAAAAAGAATTCAGCGTCCAAAGTATAGGCTCCATCTCCTCCGTTATCCATTACACTGAAACTGGAAATGGTTCAAATTAGCCATTTCCGGTTTTAATGTTTATCGCCATAGAACAAAAATGGTAACAGATAGCGAGAAGCGGTCATTTCGTAAGCGATTCAGCTTCTTAAGATGGCGTAGCATGACTATCCAGAATACTCTACGAAAACCGGAAGTAGTTCAAATTTACTATTTCTTCCGGTTTCAATACTAATTTACGTAGAGTAAAAACGATAGAAGGTATCGAGAGGACTATGTTTTTTTTTTGTTTTTTTTTTAAGCGAATTCAGTTTGCTCCTTCTCCTCCATTCTTCTGCATTTATGATTTATCCAAACCGGAACTGGTTCATATTAACTATTTCTGATTTCAGCATTTATACCCACTTAGCGGAAACAGCAGTAGATAGCTACACACTTCTTTTTTCAATCTATAGAGCGTCTCAACAGTATATACGATCATTACAATCCGCAAAAAAGATATCAAAACGGGACGAGGTTGAATTCACTAGAACTTCCGGTTTCAATAATAATTTTTATAGAGCAAAAGTTAAGGGATATCGAAAAACTTTTTTTTTTTTTTTTTTTTTGCAATCTATTCAGCGTTCCAAGAATAGGTTTTACCTCCTTCGTTAATCTTCTATTCAAACCAGATTATTATTATTATTATTATTATTATTATTATTATTATTATTATTATTATTATTTTGGTTTCAACATTTATCATCATAGAAAAGAAATGGTAAAGGGGTTAGAGAGTAAAGGCTCTTTGATATGGATTCAGTGTCCGAGGAGCAGATTTTATCTTTGATCTTATTACTCTATTGTAACCAGTAGTTATTTATGCACTATTTTGAGTTTGAGCCTTGGATTCACATAATTTGGGAAATGTACCATGGTTACGCAGTGTGAAATACAATTCGCTTGTTATTATATTACTTTGATTAAAATACGTATCATAAGAGGGTGTGCGTAAGGTTAAAATTTAAGCGAAAAAAAAAATCTCATGATTCTGTCAAGTTAGGAAGATGAAACTTTGTATATAAACTCCGCCAATAAAAATGAGTGAACCCATGTCCTAGCGTTTTAAGGGGGCGGAAAGCGGGGCATTTTCTATAACTTCTTTCTTAAGATGGAGAGTGATGTTGCCGGTTGTTTGTGTTCACATCACGGAAAGGCGGTTGATCCGTGTGAAATGAATTTTGGAGCATAGTCGTTGCGTACCTCAAGCTTGGATTTTTATAATGCGTCTTTGTTCAAAGGGCGTATTCAAGGAAATAGGGGCTCAAAATTCCTGAACACCACTGCTACTTTCAAATGGTGATTCAAAAGGTATAGATCGTTTGTTTTTCGTTTGTTATTAATTGATTTGAAGTAAAAATCATTTGTTTTGGAAATCGTGATGAAATATTAAAAAAAAAAAAAAAACACGGAGGACTCTTTATAATTCCTCCAATTTAAATTCGAAATCGCACTTTATCTTGGAGGAGGGGCAGCGTAAAATGTTAGTTTTCTAAATATCTATCTATTAAAATGCTACAATAGCAATTAAAAGCGCCTGAGCTCCAACCTATAACTTTGGCTTTCAAATCTTTCATTTATGGTTATGTGTGATTTCACGTTTAACAGAGACAAACATTTTGAGTATTTGTCTTTAAACAGTCTAAATTAGTTAACTATGTCTTTTTCATAAAGTTTATGATATAAAATTATTGTTCCAAGCCTTTGTATTTTAATAAGCCTTCTCTAAAATCAATGCATGTGAATTGTGCTTCCATCTTCCGAGTTCTTTTAAACTATGTGTATATGTTTGTGGTCAATCCTTTCGACAATGAGATCTCGGAAACTACAGGCTCTAGAAAGATGAGGTTTTCATTGATCGAATGGAAATTTTGCATAGATTGTCCAATTCTAATTGTATATTTTAAAAAAACATGGTCATTATTTCTTTATTACATTTTTTAGGATACACTGGAAGCATTGAAATTAAGAAAAAACTAAAGCATGATATCCTAAGCGTTATACATTCCAACACCACAATGTTGTATATTGGGGTTGTATATGTCTCAGGCGTTTGTTCCATGGCCAAATAATAGTGAAAAGGAAGGATAACCATTTCTCGAGTCTTAAGATAAATCTTTATTTATTGAGTGTTTTGCCCAATGAACACCATATATAACTGACACTATAATTAATTGTATATATAATGTATTTGCTTATTACATACTGCATGCAAGAAGAAAGAAAACACTGGTCATACATGAATTAGAAATGGGCCGCGGTGGCTCAGTGGTAGAGCGTTCACCTCTGGTGCTTGGGGTCCCGGGTTCGATCCCAGCCCCCGCCAAGTGAACTTTGTGGTGGACAAACACCGTGTGCGTGGGTTTTCTCGGGGTTCTCCCGTTTCCTCCCACTTTCTTCATTTCACCATTTCATTCATTACTCATCATCACCGTCTCCTTTAGCCTAACCGGCATACCCGCGGGACGTAAAACTCAAAGATTTCATTTCATTTTCATGAATTAGAAACTCCAACCGGAAGTAGGTTCAAATCTTGCAAACGGTGCGAGATATTGAGAAAAAATAATCGAAAAAATCTCCCCTTTATGATACCCCTTGCCGATTTTTTTTTTTTTTTTAATCAAGACGTCTTTCACTTTTGTCTGTAAAGGGACATGTACATATGTTGTGAGGAATGAGATGGAGATTTATGCTCATATGCGAATGATGCGCTGTGTAGAGAGCGCAGGTTCAGTTAGTATATTTATGTTTTTTTTTTTTAAACAATTTTCATCTCGAAACTATCAGTAGCTAAGTACAAAGAAATTATTCATATCTGTTTTGAATCTAGATTTAAAATAGAGGGAGCAATGTAAAAGTTATTCGCCCTAACTTTGTGTTATGTTTTATTATTATTATTATTATTATTATTATTATTATTATTATTATTATTATTATTATTATTATTATTATTATTATTATTATTATTATTATTATTATAGACAAACTATGTTTACTTCGATCAACAAGAAGTGAACAGAAAACGATTTGTATGTTTCAGTCCCTATTTGAAAATTGAGTGGCTAACTTTTCAGAGATAGACAAATTTACAATCATTCTTCTAAATGAAATATTTCCATATTGTAATATCTTGCACATGGTTCTGTTTACAAATAGCCAACACGTGCTTACATTTACAAACAACACCATGTATGTTCGATTACGAAGTACTGCAGTAGTAGACAACAGGGATACCTAGTCATGTGACGGAGAAGGACCACCAGTGCCACGGCCATACTGGAACAGTTTTAAAACTAGGATTCAGGAGAACAACAGCAAGTACTATATATCAGTTTTGGTCTTGTCACCTCCACTCCTTTAGCTTGCTCGGAGCTCTCGGAGCTCGGAACTTCTAACCTCAGCCACCCAGCTTGCGTAGAGCTTTGTGGCTTTCAGACCCCCCCCCCTCTGCTTGGAGCATTGGGGATCCTAATTCCATTCCACCTAGCTTTCTAGGAGCTCTGAAGACCCTTTCCCTAGGCTGCTTGGGGCTTGAAATACCTCTCTTTACCCAGTAATAGTGAACGATTTATGTTAGTGTTTTTGTATTACACCATTTATGATAAGATTATTATAATAAAATTCTGTAGTGGGAGAAACGTTCCCGTGTATAATTTAGCTCTATCTGTACCTACATAAGCAGAACTTTACGATATATGTTATTATAGCCTTAGATTGAAAGCTGTGTGTGAAACTTTTAGTGTCACAGCTGTCGAGCATTCAGATATCTTCACTGTATATACGAAAGATCTTGAAAAAAAATGTTAGGGGTCTTTTGTCTAATACGTAGTGTTTTTAAAGTTTTGTGGTATTGTGCGTTGTAATTCAGTCACACACAATAAGTTTAAAGAAAGAAGGTTTCCTAGGTCGTGGAGGCTATGTTCTCCCTTTCTATAACTTAAGGAGAGCATCATTTGAAGGTAACATCAGTCTTTTTACTATTTTCTGTCAATCGGTTGACCCTTTACATTGCAAGTAGTCATAACTCATGATATCAGAGGAATATTAATTGACGTATGAAGAAATTCGTGTAATGAAGCCATTAATTCTTAGTTCTTGTATACGTGGTATTTTTAATCATAATTTTCGACTTATGCCTTCACTTCGTCCCTTACAAGTTTTACAGTATACTTCTGTGAATCATGATTGATGCAAATTTGCTATCCTCTTCTGTTCTGCTGGCTTAGTAGCTTTGTCTATCTAATTTAGGTAAATGGGTTTGAACTTGCTTTCCAGTAGAACAGTCAGGTGAGACAATATTATTCCAGTTAATTCAGTCAGTGATACTAATAACTAATTTGATTCAGGGGGATGTGGTGCAAGGAAAAATACTCCGAACTACAACCGTTGTGATAAACATAATGAATAAAACTGAGTTCTTGAAGGGTTTGAAGTACGCGTGACCGATAATACTGCTTAGTTAAGTGAGTTTGTGTTGGCCGGAACCTCGAATTTTCTCCAGCGCTTGCTGTTGGACAATATTTCATACATGCAAACAAGTTTGGAATAGTTCATGAACTCCTTGTACCCTGCCATATTCCAACGTCGGTGGGGAAATTTTCTTCACAATAAAACAGCGCATAGTAACATTCTTTCTTCGTTAATTTAGTGCCAGGATGAGCATAAATTATTTGCAATGAGGAGATTGTGGCTGTGGTTTCCCTGCGAAATAAAGAGAACTCTTACCTCACGTGCTGTACAAACTCTTAGCTCCCGCCCTGCACCAACGGTTTGCTGCAATTGCATTAGAAGAACAAACACAAGACACTCCTTTATTAGCTCAAGTGTCTCCTTTATTAGCTCAACTGTCCTAAGAGAAAGAAAAGGGGGGAACTCAGAACAGAAAGGGAATGAATAACACAATTATACGGCTTTAATCTCGGGAAGTTCTGTTCCACTGGTATGTACAGGAGGCCATTTCATGATAATTCAGGGTTTTAGTGGTATACACAATTAGAACTATTATGAATCCAGACTTCTTTTGACTGTGATAAGAGAAGTCAGAGGAGACATGCAGTGGGTTAGAAGGCTTAACAGTTTTTATACAATGCGTAATGCTGCGGAAATAGTAGAAATAATTACCTGTATACGAGCCGATCTCTGAAAGATATGTGCGTACAGAAGATGCAAATCAAAAAAATCCTTTGACTTGAACAACATAGTAGAACAAAAGACATACAAAAGAAAATACAAGATGCACATTAATTACTACAGTGAAATGTATTAATTTGCATAATCCTTAGCGAGAAATGAATCTCGAAATGCTTAGTGGATGAACGCAGTATGCGACAGACGTAATAGAATTAGAGAAACAATTGTGAGTCGTTTTTATACTGCAAGTTTTTCCAATATTTTGCAAGTAGCAACATACTGATGGCATTTGATTCCAACGTGATGGACTGCATTATCAGAACAGATTCTGATTGGATGGATATTTGTGATCTTATTGGTTTTTGAGACAAAGAGAAATGGTTTACTCTTTTACTAATCTGTCACTTCTGCTGTTGGCCTTTTTTGTATTAGGCTTCCATACAGAACATAATTAACTTCATATTCCCTCCCAGTCTTGAAATAAAAAAAAACTTATTCTTATTTTCGCCTATTTCATTGACTATATTAATTTGCGGACTTAAAATCTTACTCTATCAAAACCTGAGTTTGTATGAGTTTTCAATTAGCATTTCAAGTTCTTGCTTCAGCTAGAGTTATTACTGGAAATTTTATTATTTATATGCAGACGTGTATGAGATACACAAGAGAAGTAATAACAAAAGCAAAAACAAAAATCGAAATAAGGGATAATCCTGGTGGGAGAGGTGCAGGAATAATGATACTTAGGGAATAAAATCAATTATAATAGATGTAAACAATATGTACAAACCAGAGTAGCTAAGGCGAAGAAGACATTTGAAGAAAATAAAACTTTCTAGCCAGGAACATCGACATAAAACTAAATAAAAGGCGGATGAATGCATATGTATGATGTGTGATGTTTGGATGTGACCAATGGAGTCTAGAAGAAAAAAAAAATGGGAAGTGAAAGCCGTCGAGATGTATTGCATTAGTAGTGTGTTAAAATTTAAATGAATGAGTAAGGCTCCAAATTAAAGAGTGATAGAAATGGTAGGATCAAAAGGAAGTATACCAAAACCTCTCTTGTGAAGAAGCAGGATGATTGGATGCATTGTGAGCCATGGAGAAATCAGCTATTAGCTATGGATGGCATTCCAAAAGGAAAACTTCTTGGAGGACCGCAATTTAAATATATGCACCAAATAATAGCAAATACACTGAGAAAAAAATCCGCTATCTGGACAGCGGTATATTGTATATGCAAATATGCAGAATCCACATATTTACTACGGAAATCTGTATGGAGCATATGTTATCCATATGCTACTTACGTACTGCCTTTTTCCCCCGCTTAGATGTTACTTTGTGTCGGTGCAGGATGTCTGACATCTAACAGTCTTCATTCCGTACAGCTGTGTCATACGCCAGCTATATGCTATATACGTCCATCTGTATGTGAAATCCTTACCGCCTATATACAGTTATTTCTTTCATATGAAAAATACGTATAGATGGTACTCTTATTTGGAACGTACTATAAAACACGTATTCGTTATACGTTAGCTGCAGGATGTTACATATAATCGTACGTTAAGAGTCTTCATCCCTGCGAAATTAAAATACCGCTAATTTTACAGTAATTATGTGATATCTTCAAACAGATAAAAGATAATCGAAATGTGGAACAAGAGCGGCCTAAACAATATTATTTTGCATGAAAAACCGTTATCACCACTCACTTATCTGCTTTCGATTTCGAGCCATTTTTGAAAATCGGCATTTATTTTCGCGTTTCTAAACAACTGAAAACGGAAAGCCACTAGGTGACTTGTGATAACGGTACCTCACGCAAAATAATATTGTCTACGGCGCTCTTGTTCCACATTTCGATTATCTTTTATCTATTTGAAGATATCACGTAATTACTGTAAAATTAGCGGTATTTTAATTTCGCCGGGATGAAGACTGTTAAGTCAAAAAAAAAACTACAGGAATTATGCACTTAGCCTATGTTTTTTTTTCGTAGGCCACACAAGTTTTCTTTATCTGTGTATAGGAAAGAAATACTACGTGAAAATAAACTCTGGCTCAGGATGGGGAAGAATGGAGATCTGAGTTAAAGCAATCGCGAGGTTACTTACTGACCAGGAAAAAAATATGCAGAAAAAACGAAAAGGAATAAAATAAAAATAATAATAACTGATACTCTTAAGAGGCCCTATCACTGCGAAATTAAAATACCGCTAATTTTACAGTAATTGTGTGATATCTTCCAATAGATTAAAGATAACCGAAAAGTGGAACACGACCTCCCTAGACAATATTATGTTACATGAGATACCGTTATCACAACTCACTTATCTGCTTTCGATTTCCAACCATTTAGAAATTCGGCATTTATTTTCGCGTTTCTAAATAACTACAAACAGAAAGCTACTAGGTGACTTGTGATAACGGTAACTCATGCAATATAACATTGTCTAGGGAGGTTTTGTTCCACTTTTCAATTATCTTGTATCTATTTGAAGATATCACGTAATTACTGTAAAATTACCGGTATTTTAATTTCGCAGTGATAGAGCCTCTTAAGCTTTAATGAAATACTTTAAATGACTATTCTACAGCTGAGAACGTATATTAACATGGCTCTGAGATGCGAGGAGAGTAGGAGGACAATAATAAGGAAGCAAAGTTTGGTAAAATAAACAGGTTCACACATTATTTGACACCAAGCAACAGAACACAGACCACAACGATAAAAAAATTTAAAAAATCTCTCTTCAACACCGAAATAAAAACTTCAATCACCAAACTATTGGTCATACATTATCCAAGATCTTTTGGCCTGTAGTTTGAATTTAAATATTGAAATTCAAAATGTTCTGGTGTGACTTTTTACCAAGAAGTTTACAAAAGTTACATCCTGGTATAGTCAGCGACAAAAGTTATTTCGTTTATTAACTTAGTTTCTTAAATATCTTCAGAATGAGAGGACAATTTCAGTACAATTTTCAGTAAATTAAAAGAAAAAAGAATATAATTTTCTGTACATTCCAGCCACACCATTGTTATTCCTAAAATAAATTTTACCAAACGGAAGGACCATTTGTCGCTGACTGTACAAAGTGTAAAGTAGCTAATTAAAAATTGAATTTCTTAAATTGTATAATTGCACATTATTTGTACTGATCATGACTAACAATTTCTAATGGGTTGGCACTGAAATTTGAACACAATATTAAGTTAATAAATGTGACAGATTTTCCGTAAAACTGGATAAATTGTATCTATACTAATATATAAGTTATGGCAGCAAAATGATATTGACTGAATAATAGCTTGATCACTATATCTTCGGAATTCCTTGACCAAGTAACATAAAATTTAAACACATGGGTAGTTTGTCTTAAATTGCAGGCACTCGGTAAAACATAATTTTTGATTTGATTTTGATTTGATATTTGATTTGATTTTAGTTTATCGTTCCTTTCAGCAGTGAGGCTATATGAGACCTATTCAGCAGTGGTCCTATAGTTTAACGTGGGATCTGAACCACATGAGCTCCCACTGGGAATCGAACGCCGGTCTCCTACTCTAAAGGAGCGTATGCTAACCACTTAGCTACGATAAAACTCGAATTCTTAAGAATCGATTCCGTTGGTAGGTTGAAAACCAAAGTTTTTTTTTTTTTTTTTTAATTATTTTGACCCACCGAACATAACTTCTGAACTGCATAACGTAAAAAATCCAAAATTGCTTACTTGAAAATTAGTTGATAAACTGCTACAGTTTTTACTAATACTATTCAAATAGAAGACGAAGCTCATCAAACTAATTTTGAATACTTTTTCTATGTTATGTGGCATGATCTAGATACACCCAATGCTAAACTCGACTCTGTAGGTAGAGTTCCCTCGTGGCTAAGCGATTAGCGTACGGGAGACTCGGGTTCCATTCCCGGCGGGAGGTCATGTGGTTCGGATTCCACGTTAATCAGTAGGTCCACGTCTCATGTAGCCTCGCTGCTGAAAGGGACGCTAAACTAAAAGTCAATGAATCAAAGTCGACTCTGTAGGTCCATATCTCGTATGACCTTCAAACCAACACGCATAATATGTAATGAAATTGTGACAATATAGTGCGTAAAAATTTGAGTTTATACATTCACTATTTACATGTGTGTGAGAGAGAGAGAGAGAGAGAGTTTGTTTATTTGTGTGTGTGTCAGTGTATGTGTGTATGTATATATGCATGTGTGTGTAAACGTAGCTGACGTCAAAATGAATATGCATTGAAAAATATTTCATGGTTTTGCAAAATATACAGAATAAATCTATTAATGAAACTGGAAGTCGAAGATTAGAATAGTGCTATTTTTGTATGCCACCAGAAGAGAGTGAATGGAATACGGTTTTACATAGAATTTGTGTTTTAGTGTTTCTTTCCTTCCAGTCCCATTTACAAACGTTATTCGCGGTAACCCTTCAAAGACAAATACAATGAAAACATTGTGTCCCTTCCAGAGAGCAAAAACTAATGAATGCTTCCGTTTGAAACTCTCTCTCCACCTCTATGTTTTTGTAACATAGTGACTGTTTGGGTATCGACCCTGTTTCAAGAAAATTATAAAATGGAATAACTACTCTTTTTTATACATAAAATTAATCACTGAATATTTGCATTGGACTTCAGTGTAGCGCTTCACTATTTATCAACAATTTCGTTTATTTTTTTTACTTTGAAGGGGGACAAGAAAGTGAAAAATGTCTTGCAACACTGAACAGAAGCGAAATTCGAAGCAGTGTTTCTTCCAGACATGTTTTTTTTTGGGGGGGGAGGACACCCTCCCCCCTCGGAGCTCTGAGAGTGCTCTCCCGGAGGAAACCAGAAACAATACGTGTATAATAATATAAATGGAATAGTAGTGTGTGAAAATGTGTGCCACTCCGAATACTGTGTGCGCTCCCGGAACATTTTTTTTTTCCTGAAAGAAACACTTATTCGAAGTATCACAAATTTACAATTTTCATGGTCTCTTCCTTTCTACAAAGTGGATTTTAGATGTTCATTTGTTTATAGGTTCGTCTCTACTTGCAGAAATCTAGAGGCTATATCGTATAACTTATCATGAACATATTTTAAGATTTCTGTGAATATATCATATCATTCGTATTCTCCCCTCCCCCTCACATGCACGAACATGCAAATAGTTTATTGGTGACCAAAAAAAAAAATCATGCAGTTTTATCGAGAACGGTTCTCCGATTGTCTTCATATACCTCTGAATTTGTTAATAACCCTTCAGTATTGTATTTCTTTCTCTAAAAGATACACAGAGTGTGGTTATTTGGTAAATGTGAGTTTCATTCGAACATTTTTCTCGGAATCGGCTATTAACAATATTGTTCATATTTCATAAACAAACATTTCATTATTAACAACTCTCCAGTATAACAACACTTTTTTTTTTTTTTTTTGTATCTCTGAAAAATCCAGAAATAGTAATTTACTGGTAGGCTGAATTCGATATCCTAGTGGAGAATGTGATAATTAAATCACAGTTGAGTGGAGAAGCTATGTGAGAATCCGTACTTTTATTTTATTTTATTTTTAAATAAATATACTATTGAATCTACCACATCCTTTCATGTTTGTATTTATTTAGTTTGATGCCGTATCTCTAGCTACAAACAAATTAATGTTCTCTCGGACAAATTGGTGAACTTTTTTTTTTTTTTTTTCAGATTTACATATAGTAGACCAGGAACATTTAATGAGCATCATGTGCATTGCGCTTCTGAATGATTGAACAAGCTGTGATAAACAGAAGTACGATAGACTGCGCATTTTTTCACCCTTTAGGTACATTTTAATTAGTGTCATTATTACTCCAGCACCTATCAACTGGATTAATTGAAATATTTTTAGTGCAGATAATGTCAATACTTGGCGATATAAGCTGAAATTCCCGGGTGGCTAGGGCTTAATTTTGAGATTCTGTGAATAGCTTTGCCCTTTAACGTGCGGTAGAGTTGTCATGTGGCCAACGCCACCTCAACAGTCGCCAGTTAAACTTGTAGTGAGAAGAATTGCATAACATTTTCATGCTACTTCAGCCATGCACGTAGTACATTATATGTGATATTAGGCAGCACTATGCTTGATGATTTTTATTTTCAACAATCTCTCTGGTTCCAAATATAAAATCATGTTAGCATTTAACGTCCGTTACTCCACACAACTTCTGCCCTTGGGAAAACTTTGCCCATCACTGTACTAGACAAACCAAGTGCTTGACAGAAAGTATGCCAGGATAAATCACATACAAACTCAGTAGATGATGGTTCAGGATTTAGCTTAAATCACTGGGTTCCAGCCTTTTTGACTAATGGCACACTTTGCAACTGATAATAGTGTAAGATTAACTTATATATATATATATATATATATATATATATATATATATATATATATATATATATATAGGGTGTTTAATAAGTAATGGTCATAAATTAAACCGTAGATAGTACACGCCAAAACTAACAAAAAAGTCTTAGTAAACATGTATCCGCAAACGCTTCGTAACGGAGATAGGGGCTATCGAAAGTGTGGGAAAATGATGTTTAGAGACGAATATCTCAAAAAGTATGAATTGGACAGAGGGCGGTCTAATGAATGACTATCTAAGTCAGACCTACGCTATGCAGAAATGCATAGTTGATAACTCTTCATCAGTAAATAGGACTTCATCAGTGAAATGAGGATTGCCAGTAATTTGTCTGCGAAGCCACTGACAAAACTGCATTCTCGCCGGAAAATCTGTGGGGGTCAGAGGTTGGACACGTTGCAGATGGTATGGGTACAAGTGCTGTTCATGGAGAATGTGCCATACGAGCGCATTGGATACGCGTTCGGCAAGTCCCACACGTCTTGTGCTCGTTCCTGGGTTTTTGTCCACTGCTTGTAGCACGCGTTCTACCAGTGTTTCTTTCGGCCATTCCATTCATTTTCGCGCATCATTTGTTTTACCTTGGCATTGGTACAGTAAAGAACTACTCTGTATATGTGCATTCGTCTTAAGAATGTGCTCTGAAGTAGTTCACAACATGCATCACCACCTTTATTCGATTGCCTCTCTCATTTCCTGCTGGTTATGCAATCGCATTTGCTGCAATGCAACCACACACGGCACGTAAACATTGTCCGCCATTTTGTGTCTTTTCGAGCTTTCGACTTGGTACCACGACTTATGAATTACTGGTGAATAGACTCGCCGTCGATGTTCATCTCGAGCCCCCCTTTCCTTGGACAATTTTCCGGGAATCCCATGCGCGCGCATTGCAGAGTTAGCAACCATGCATTTCTGCATAGCGCAGGTCTGACTTCGATAGTCATTCATTGGACCGCTCTCTGTCCGATTCATACTTTTTGAGATATTCGTCTCCAAATCTCATTTTCCCACACTTTCGACAGCCCCTATCTCCGTTACGAAGCGTTTGCGGACACATGTTTACTTAGACTTTTTTGTTAGTTTTGGCGTGTACTATCCACGGTTTAATTTATGACCATTACTTATTAAACACCCTGTATATATATAAAGTAATGGCTCTATGTAGTACTGAACATTGTTGCTGCCATTGGAGGCTTTGACTTGGTACACTCTGTCTTGAAATTCATGCTAACTAACCAGTTGTTTCATTGAGTACTAAAAGTATCGCAACACACTGATTGATCAGCGTGTCGCGTTACACCGGTTGGGAATCACTGTGTTAGATTGTATCAGCATCTTTTTTTTTATATTCTTTTAGTCTCAAGCGTCGGTCTCCATTATAGTTCTTAACCAATTTAAGCCCCCCAGGTCGAAAATGACCCACTTACGTATTTTGTTACTGCTAAAGCTTAGGGTCTACATATTTAACCTCGGGTCATTTTCGATCCAGTATCATAATTAGCCAACGGGAAATCAGCAAAAAGAAATGACACTCACCAAGACTAGGTCAAAAACTATCCATTTTCCAAAATCAAAATACAAACCAAAAAAGATAAGAACGTATATGGGTTAATTATAAATTTTAATGCACTGTGAATTTTTAAAGTTTTATTATTTTAATCATGTTCAGTGTTACACAAATTTTCATTCTATTGTTTCTTTTTTTTATTTCAGAAACTAAAGTAGAAGCATTATTGCCTAGTCTTCGATTACATCATAGTATCAATGTAAATGTCTTCACACAACTTGGGTTTATGTTTCTTTTATTCTGGAGAACGTCGGGTAAGTACTCAAATTTTACATTTTGTTCTTCTGTTTTGTCATCTGCATTGAAGCAAATCAGCTTCTGTCACGTTTGCGTATGTCAGATCTTTAAATGTCGAATGAGCGCGTTTAATTTTCAAATTATAATTACACTGTACTAAATCAGGGGCCCCCGCAGAATCTTTTCCAAAGGAGAAAAGACCAACACACGAACGCAGTCGTAACTACACATACGCCTTGATGTACTCGTGCGTATAACATTTCATTTAAAAAAAATATATTTATGTATGAACACTGTATTACTTTATTAACTACAGTAAGTTTACTATTGTATTATAATATTCAGTATACTAAGTATATTGAATACTACATTATGTTGATAATTAATCTAATATATTTTAACATATATTTGGAAGAACTGAACCCCCTTCAGTAACCCACAATTGCCCCCTCTGTTGGCTCTACTCTGTGGATGGTCATGTGACAAGCGACGCTAATTTGTCAATTTTCTAAGTATAAATTAAGTCGTAATGGTTTTACATTCAAAGATTGCATGAAAAATTATTTTAAAAAAAATGGCTTAATTTCTGTACTTCGGCGTTTGTTTAAGTCATTCACTGACGATTAGTGCTTTGGTGCTTTACATCATGCGAATGGGTTTTCTTGACGTTCTTCAGTTTCCTTCTACATGTTCATTTCACTATCTTTTGCATAGCCGTTCTTTTTCATGAATCGGGCCGCGGTGGCTCAGTGGTAGAGCGTTCACCTCTGGTGCATGGGGTCCCGGGTTCAAACCCTGCTCCCGCCAAGTGAACTTTGTAGTGGACAAACACCGTGTGCGTGGGTTTTCTCGGGGTTCTCCCGTTTCCTCCCACTTTCTTCATTCCACCATTTCATTCATTTCTCATAATCACCGTCTCCTTTAGCCTAACCGACATAACCGTGGGACGTAAAACTCAAAGATTTCATTTCATTTCATTTCTTTCATGAATCATCCTATTCTTTTTAGCCTAAAGGGCATATCCTTGGGACGTTACTTTAGTAAAATGTGTAGAATTGAATTCCCTTTTGTAACTCTGAATCTAAATACCTAGTAAGAACATTACTTATCTCAAGGTCCTGTTAAATCAAACTTGAACACGAATTTATTTCGGAATTCCATGCATGTACACGTTTCTCTTGGCATATAAATAAGAGTATAATTGTAATCCTTTTCAACATTTCCTTGCAACTGTCTCCTGCTACCTATGGATTCAACTACAGATACAAATACTGTAAAAGAAAGGAGATATTCAAGTGTTTCATAAAACATGGCTGTTGTTTATTGGTGGACAGTTGGATATTTTAGAGATCCATATTAGGTTTTCTAATCATCGTTACAAAATTTCTGCTTATACCAGTATTCTTAGGTTGTAACGCTAATTAACTTTGAACTTTGTTTTCTTTTTTTTACGATAAGTATAACGTTGCTTACATGAAAACACAGGATGTATGTGCGTAGTTTGTTCATTTACCTACATAAAAATTACTATGTACACTGTTATGTACTTTCATCAATGACTGAAACAAATCGACCCTTACACATACAAATTGTGACTAGTTCTACACATTTTTTTTTTTTTTTTTTTTGTACGCCCAAGAAAACTAAGTTTTAAACTGGTAGACATATTTCGATGTTACCGACAAAACAAAATGTGGAAATTATATAAGGTCTGCATATACATATTTTTGCTAGTGATATACTACATGAAAAATGTTGATTTTATAATTAATTAATCACTGATTACAACACGTTCTTGCTCTAATAACAAAGAATAAAACGCGTGTTTAACCATGTTCGATTACAATAAATTCGAATTATTCAACTTGAAAATCTGTGAATATGTATTTTGGCCACAGTTTTTCCAAATTTCATAGCTCGTGCAAGGGCAAGAAATGTCACAATGGTGTAGCCTTGCTCACTTCTGCGAGAAGTTGAAATTATTGTTTCTTATACATCCATCCTCGCGTTTTATACACTTGGATCAAGAACATATCATTTTTTTTTAATGTCAAAATTATTCAGATTATATACTGTTGGGAAGAAGTTTTATTTCAATTTGTTACAATTATCCTGAAGTTTGTCGTGAGACAAACGGCTCTAGATTTGACACCACGTATGTATGTTACTTTTTGAATAAAGACAAAACGTGTAGTCTTGTGCTATATTTTCACTTTCTATACACCAACAGTATTTTGTCACAAAGTGAATTTGTTTAGGCATTCTATTTTTATCTGTTGTAATTCATTTGATTTTCCAAGTAATTCATTTGAAAAGTCAGGTATGCTAGAGCTGTATACCGTACGAGGTCGAGTCTGTTACTCTAACTTGGAAATCAACACTCAAATCAAGTAACACTTGACTGTACAAGGAATATTTAGCTCACTTGTGGCTTAGTGGTTACCGTACGTACACTTCTCACGAGAGATCCGGGTTTTATTCCAGGTTGAAAGTTGTGGTTCGGGTTCCACGCTAAGCTGTAGATCTAAAATTTTATATAGCCTCGATGAAGACTGGGACGCTAAACTCGAAATTAACCAACAAGGAATATGATATTTACAAATATTATGAACAAATGGCGTTAGGAACTAACCCAATACAAATAGGAACAACATGCTACGTAATCAAATTAGAGTTCAATCACTTAAATTATCTTGCATCACAGCCCGTGAAGGACTATGGCTGGAAAGACAGCTTGTAGTCACATAATTGTGTTCGTGCGTCAATTCCCGTCCCTGTCGACGGCTTTCTAGACCCAAATGTCTTGCGTCTTAATTCAAACAGTTCCACAGGTGACTCACGATGCTGAGCCAACTCTAACTTTCTGTACCCCACCGAGAATCGAACTCGACAGTGGGTACGAAGAAAATACGTTCTGACCACTTAAGTAAACGATGTTTTTAAAATATATTATATACTAGCAGAATACCTGTTCTTCGCACTGGAAAAATACGTTCCATACGTACATAAAATACTAATGGCGGCAGAATTTGGATTTAAACGGGATCGGAAGTGTCACAGTTCATCTCAGCGACCCCGAAAACTATGGATTCGACAGTAATATCGGTCATTGTCGATCTCTTTTACATATCCTTCTTCCCCTCCCCTAAGTTGCATCGTCAAAGTGAAATGGTAAAAAAATAAAATAAAATAAAATAAAATCAGGCCAAGATCTCGTCTATGTTGAAAATTTTATTGAGATCGGTCAGGTGGTTCAAGGGATATTAAGTTTTATTTATTTTTATATACCTCCCTCTCCTTCCCCTCCCATAGGTTCTACCATCAAAGCGAAATGGCAAAACCATCCCAGGCAACAACCTCATCTATATTTAAAAAAATGATCAAATTCGGTCTTGTAGTTCAAGAGTTACGAAATCACATAGTCACTTTAATTTATATATATTAGATTTTGTAAAACTGCCTTGTATTTACGAACATGAACCCACAAACATATCTACCACATTGAAGATGTGTGGTCCAGGCGTGTATTATAGTAGTTCATTGAGAGCGTGAGATATATTACCTTGTATTAATTTAGGTCGATAACACAAAGAGGCAGTGTTTATGCTCTTAACACACATATGCTGTATATGTTCTTATGCTGGATAGGTTGATAGACCTAATAGGCTAATAGCCAGGCTAATTAGAAAGAAAGAAAACATTGTCAGTATATAATGCCTGATTAATTCATCAGGGAATGCAGTTGAACTTACAGGTGAACTGTAAGACGGAAACACCGAAAGAAAAGCAGGTGGCTATTTTGGTGATTAAATAACAGGTTAATTTCTTAATAGACATCTCGTTCTCGTACCTTGTGAATGATAAGAGTATTCGAACCTGTTTTCTGAATGTGAAGAAAGTGTTACAACTGGCTATTTTGTCGTGTACTTAGCGTCATCTCCCATTCCGCGGTCTTTATTTATGAACTGGCTTTTGTTTGCGTCCATGCAGGAAGTTCTTTTGTTACGTTCGGATTGTCTTTCCGTTTTCTTAGCTCCCTTTTACATTACCGCCACTACTTTTAAACTTCTTTCCCTTGTCCCATTGTAATCATTTCCTTTTGTTACTTGTGCTGTCGTCTGTCGGATAAAATGCCTCTCGCTTTTGCACTACAAAATTCCCTCTCGTGTAGTTTCTCATGACTGCCTGGTCTGCTAGACATGCTAAGACGTCTCGGAGGAACCACAAGACTGAATTATATACATTGCTGGCCCAAAAGCCGAGATAAGCAGAAGAAAATGGGATCCTAAACAAAGAGAAAACTACCAAAAAAATCTCTTAAGTAGTCAGGTTTAGATGCCAGAAATGGCTGTTTTACTGTCTTTTTTTTTTCTACTTTGAAATTTGAAAAACCTAGTTCCATAATATTAATTCTTGCTTGTAAGAATGGTTTAGCATTTTATCTAACTTAAGTTTTGAAACCCAAAAGATTAGATGTAACAATGCCATTACAGCGGAAATGATACGTGATATCAGTAATAACAAAACAGTCGAAGAGTCGAGGGTTTATTTATTCTCCAGACTTCAATTTTTACTGTAGTTAGTGAGTTTCTTTTAATTTCTTAGTACGTATTAACAATTGCTAATCTTGCACTAAATACATTTGTGGAGACCTTTTACACTGAAAACTAGTAATTAAATTAAAATAGAATTCAACCAGGACCCATGTTGAAATATACTGTTCCAACATTCGGTTAAGTATTCTGCCTGTTGACAAGTCCTGGGACGAAAGAGTTCTTTTTTTCTTTGTTTCTTCTTATGTTCATGTCCAGAAATGTTCCTTCCACGATTCTCGATCTTCAGCTCCCAATATTGTTCTCTATTTTTTGAATTATCGACCAATTGTGTTCTTCCTACTCCTCGCATTCCTTCCATCTTTCCCTGTATGACGATATGAAGAAGACAATTTCTTCGCAAAACGTTTCCAATCCAATTGGACTTCCTAGGAAGAATGTCTGATAAAAACGTCCTCTTATCTTCTACGTGTTTTAAGACATCTTTATTTCTTACTCTTTCCACACATTTTATCTTCACCTTCCTCTAACATCACATTTCGAAGCTTTCTAACTATTTATTCTCTAACTTCTGTAATGCCCAATTTTCTTAATCATACAGTCCAATGCCCCATATATAGCATTTTAGCAGCTTCTTCCTTAGTCCAATATTAATCCTGCTGGTTACGTGTGGTCTTTTCTTGTCGAATGTCTCTTTGGCTATGGCAATTCTTGACCTGGTCTATTTGGTACAGTAAGCGTCTCTCGTCAAAGCTTTTGTATGTACTTGAATGACCACTTCAAGTTCTCTTTGTTCTCGTCTGACTCGTAAGGGCCAGCTTCCACGGGATATTCTTATGACTTTGAATTTTTTCAACGTTGATTTACATTCCATATTGTTTCCCAGTGTCAACTATTTTGTCTATTTCTCGTGTAGTCTTTCTTCGGTTCTAGTTATAATAACCGTGTCATCTGTATACCTGGCCTTGGTAATGATCTTCCTTCCAATCTTGACATCTCCAATTCTAATTAATGGTTCATTAATTAAACATTCACTGTAAATGTTGAATAATTGGGACGATGTACTACATGCTTGTCTGATTCCTCTTCCAGTTTTCACACTATTGGTTTATCCTTGATTCAGGCGCAGCTTAACTCGTTGTCTTGTGTACAGGTTGCAAATGAGCCGTCGATCTCTGCAGTTGACCCCGATTCATTTAAGTATTTCCAGAAGTTTGGTCCAATTGGTCCAGTCGAAAGCTTTCTGTCAGTCGGTGAAGCACTAACACAATTCTTCATTTACGTCAAGAACTCGTCCTGATATAATTCTCATCAATCCAGTAGTATTTCTGGTACCTTTTCCTTTCCAAAATTCAAATTGTTCTTCCTCCAATATTTCTTCTATCTTACTTTTCAGCCACCTGTTCAATGCACGTGCAATAATATGTCCAATGCGGGAAATAAGGCTAATTGTTCTACGGTCGCTTCATTTTTGCCTGCTTTTTCTTATGTAATGTAACCATTGTAACATCAAGAAAATCCTTTGGCCATTTTCCGCTCAGGCAAAGAATTGTAGGTCATGTTGATAAGGTAAGTCAGTGCTGTCATTGCATTGTCTTCTAATCTTTTGAGCAAATTCGTCACCAGTAGCCTTCTACCTTCACATGTCTTTCATGGCTTGTACTACTACACTTTTCAATATGCTGAGTCATTTTCCTTCATCATCCACCTCTTCCCCTGGATTGCAATAGCTTTTGGGCAGTTCTTCTGATCATACATACAGTCTCTCTTATTTATTGCTCCCAGATTTCAATGATTATTTGATAGTCATTGACTACATGACCTTGTTGATCTTCAATTCCAAACGTGTGTATATTTTGGTAGCGTTCCCTCCTAATTCTTGTTTTCTGATACATCAGATCATACCTGCTGTGCCGTTGAAGTTTCATTATTTCTTCGCATATATGTTCCATGTACTTCTCTTTGGCTTTGTCCATCTCTCAATCTATTATTCACTTTTCTGTATTCTTTAATGTCCGTGGTTTTCGCCCTTCTCCATTCGTCCATCTTCTTAAGCATCACTTCAGTTATCCATTGTTTTATTGGTGGTCTTTTCATCCTGCCAATATTGTTGTGCAATGTGTCTCTTATAATCTGATTAACTTTTCTTCAACTATTTTCTGCATTGTCTACCATATCGCCCATTGTGCATATTTTTTTTTTCCTTCACATCACTGTCCATACCTCTTAGTTGCTCTAAGTTCCATTTTTCGTTTCTCCTCCCATTTCTCTTGATCAACTTTAACCAAGTTTGCACTTTCGGCACTTGGAGATTATGATCCAAATCAGTGTCCGATTCTGGTAGTATCTTCACATATCGTACACTATTCTTGAAACGTTGCTTGGCAATAATGTAGTTGATTTGGAACATTCCATGTATCCTGGACTTTTCCACGTGTACAGACTTTTTTAAAACCACTTATTCGTCACCACTATGCCATGTTGCTTACAGAAATCGATAAACATTTATCTGTCCCTGTACATTTCTTCCACCTAGTCCAAGTGATCCCACTGCCTTACTCGCAGCCCACTCTCCTACTACGCTGTTGAGTCTTCCATTAGCCTTACATTGACCTTACCTCTCCGCCCCTGATGCAATATGTAACTAATCTCGTCATTATTACTTGTACTTCATTGGCATCATCGGCTGTTGGTATTTGTACTGTATTATGACGTTATCCACTGGTTTTGCACTTAGCTTTACATCAACCAGTCACTGCATCATTCCACTTTGGTTAAGCATTTGCTATTTCGTTCCTCATTACTATCGTGATACCATTCTTGGCCATAACGTCATTCGAATTGAATATTGTGTAATTTCCCGATACTATCTCACCTTTTTTCTGACCACTGTGCTTCACTCAAACCCATTACGTACACTTTACCTTTATCCATGTTCACTTTTAATTTTACAAGTTCACCCACACGTCGTAAAGTTTGTACGTTCCAGGTTCCTATGCTGAAATGAAAGTTATTATTTTCTCCTTTGATGATTCTTCCGGAAGTAGTCCCCACCCAGAGATCCAGACGGGGAACTATTTTATCTCCGGAATGTTTTACTTCAGAAAGAACCATCATTATGTTTATTCTCCCTCCTCGTCCCTCTTGGAGAAAAATAATGTATTATTCCCATTTCCTTTCCGCATCTCCGTGCCGTTGACCACCTTGTGGTTCATCCGTCTTTTAGGACAACTTCCTCTCGAAGAACAAGGTGTCCTGACCTATCCACGCTCATCCGCACTCAGAGGATCCGATAGCACCTGGTAGAGGTTGACTCTTTATCCCGGGAGTTGATAACGAAAGTTTAAAGTTGAAACCGAACTACCGCAGTTTGTTCAATACTCCCCCATTGAGAATTAAACTTCGTATCTCGTGACCCAAAGGTGAGCGCCTAACCACTAGACCAGCGGGAAGGGTACAAACAACGGAGTTCGACATACTAACGTAAATGCTCCTAGATCTTGTTTTCCATATCTAAATAGATTCCAATTTACACAACTCACTAGGGATTACTAACTCCTCTTTCCTCTGTCCTCTCGCCGTGTGGCTCCATCTACGATTGTAGATGCAACATTCCATTTCAATAATAATAATAATAATAATATCCTCAATTTATATTTACAGTAGACTATATTAAGTTTTTAATTACAAGAAAATCTTGAATAGGAAATGAAGTATAAAATGTCAAACATATAGCGCCTACAGTGAGAAAAATTCGTTATCCGGACAGCGGTATATTGTACAAATATATGGAATCCATATGTTTACTAGAGAAATCTGTACAGAGCACACATTATCCGTGTTCTACATACGTACTTGCTTTTTTCCCGCTTAAATATTACATCATGCCGCTTAAATATTACATCTAACAGTCTTCCGTATATTGCATGCGTTTACGTATGTTACATATGTCTGCTATATGTTACATACGTCAATCTATATATGAGATCCTTACAGCCTATACACAGTCATACGGAAAGTACGTATAGATTGAACACATACGGACAGTATTATAAAATATACGTTTTCAGCTATACGTTTGATGCAGGGTGTTATATATATATTCGTACTTTACGTCCAAAAGCTACAGGATTTACGTGTGTAACCTACGTTTTTTATGAACGCCACATACGTGTTTTTCTCTGTGTAGGCAGTTTGCTAAAACTAAGTTGTAAATGTTTATTATAAGTAGTGTTTTATTCACAGTTGATTTCTGACAGTAGCTTCCCCCCTCCCAGAGTGCGCGCCTCCCAAGTTGGGAGTCATTCCTTGAGAATTTATAGTCTCAGTTTACATATTTTAAAAGAAATTAATTAATTCTAAGACAGCGTGTATAGGCCTATAATACAGAATAATTATTCAATTAATTGCATTACAATCCCATTATTTTACACTATATAAACTTTGATAAAGTCCGAAACAAGTTGTGTTAGAGATACTAGTGAAATGATGCCTTAGATAGATTACAAAGTCACGCTCAGAACTGGCGTATTTGGTGCAAGTTAGCTAGTTTTCTTTAAAATTTGTTTGGAACTTAATTACCTTTTTGCAGCACCGAACGTATATGAGATATGGATTTTCAGTTTGAAGTGAAACACAAACTACATGCACAGGCGCGCGCCCAGAAATGTTTATTGGGACAGGCCCAAGTTTTAGAAGGGGTTCAATAATACAAGCCGCTACGCCTATGTAGCCTAGTATTGAACGAGTAATATTCTGCACCCGGAAAGGCAATAAGTAATTGGAGAATACTTCCACCTATATTTTAATAGGTGGTAGAACTGGATTGCTCTTTAAAAGAGAAAGAGTACAGATGAAGTGTAAAGTCAAATTTTCATGCTACATCAATCATTTCCCTGTTAAATACGTATAGTTTTAGTCAAAAAGTGTTCAAATATGTATATCTATGTTGAGTTAGGAAGTTTATTGGGGTTTCCATACCCGGTGGACCCCGTCGTGGGTACGCCCCTGTATATGCATTTTCAGAGACTCAGTACTACAGCGCTCACGTCTTGTGGTTCTTGGGATCGATCCCCATTCACGTGAATTTGTTGTGGACGACATCGTGACTCGTAAGTTTTCTTCCACATTCTCATTCAATACATTTCATTATTATTCCCTTTCATTAATTTATCCGTCTCCTTTAGCTTAAAGGACGTAATTATGGGACATTAAATTACATTTACTTCATTTCCAACTATTTGTGCTCATTACCCGAGCTCTTTTAACAATTTGACTGTAACAGCAAGCGTCAGATTTTAAATGCCTTAATCAGAAAATTTATGAATTATATGTAAACTGTCATTAAACTTCGGTGGTCTCAGTAGTCCGTAAATTACCAGTAGAAATCTCTGAATAATGAAATAAAATAATAATCTACTATTTTTCTAAATCATAAAAAAATAAGATTGGTCCACTTGATACACTGTACTTGTAGATTTGGCTCTTTAATCCTCACTCTGCGCCAATCATTTTTGAGAGCCGTAGAGTATCGATCAAACAGAATCAGAAGTGTGTTCTGATATAAAGCTGTTGACTGCATCTGAATTTCTGCATACTAACTCAAATAATTCCATCCCAGTTACTGTTTGGAAACCTCAGAAGTCTTTGATTTGAATTTGCGGTTCCGCTTGCCGTGATTATTGATATTCCCTCACTTCCATTAGGAAATATTAAATAGTACAAAATTATTCGTAAATTCAGTCCAAGTTAGTAGACAATGTTTTATATCTCCTAAATATTGTCGAAAAGCGCATAGAGAACGATACCAGTAACCGCAGGTTGTGGTCTGCCCAAATATTACGTAACAATTGAATATCGGTTGGTTTGGCATTGAGTCCAGTATATCATATATTGCGTGGTTTTATTTTCGATAAATTGCTGACGGAAATTTTGCCACATATTAAAGTTTTTAAGAGCCACGTTCTTTAATATAAATTTATTTCACGTCTAGTAATTGATTGAATAAGGTTCATGTGTTTCCATCTTTTGAGTGAATTCATGCGATAAGCTTTATTTACTTAATTTTGTAAAGCAGTGACAGTTTCAGGACTTGCAGGAGGAGAATATCCCCATAGCTGTGAAATTTCCCTTCCAGTATTTTGTAATACTATTTTTCACCCCAGTCTATTCAAATTCCCTCTCCCGCGAGATAAAAATCTTCTGAAATCGTCACTGTTGCGAAGTATCATAGTGTTTTTAATAGCTCCTGGTGTCCCTATTGGTCTCAAATTTTATCGTGCTATTTATATACAAGGTGTTTCAAAACAACACCAACAATGTTTGGAAGGTGATTCCTGACACCAAGATAAGACAAAAAGTATAGACCAACCTGGGTGCACAAAAGCTTCCTTTCGAAATTATAGGCTGCCGAAAACATGAAAAAAAAATGAACTTTAAAGGTTCATAGCTCCAAATCTATGGGATCTACCGGAGTCGGGTCAATATTTCACCTAGAAACTAGGATTTCTCTATGTGACCTATCCAAATTTCGCAATTCTGCGGTATTTTCGCAACAATTTTTATAGAGGTAGTTGATAAGTACTTCAAATGATGTGCCCGTAGCCAAACTCCCTCTATGAAAATTGTTGCGTGAGTACCTTAGAATTTTGAAACATGCACTTTTGTATAGCACACATATTAATTCTTAAGTGAAGTCTTGACCGGACTATGGTAGGTCCCACAGTTTTCGACTTACTGGCCTTTAAAGTATATTTTTTCATGTTTTCGGCAGCCTATAACTTTTAAAGAAAGCATTTGTGCACCCAGGTTAGTCTATATTTTTGTCTTTTTTTTTTGCCAGGAATCACCTCCCAAATTTGTCGTGTTGATTTGAAACACCCTGTGTATTTCTAGTATCATGTCTAATGAATAATTTAGCAGAGTTAACGAAAAATACTTTTAGCATCGTATAATGATGAGAATTGTCATACTATTCTACTTTATCCATATAGATTATGTCTAAAGTCATTTAATCTCCATTCATGTACAAAATCCTTTGTAAAGCTAACTGACATTCTATTGCAACAACGTTCATTTTGTAAATAAATATCTATGGCTTTAGCAACCTGAATATTCATCGTTGCAGAAACAAAAATTATACTTTGGATCAGCCCTGGCCACGGCGAGCAGATAGTGGAAACTCTCCTCGTGAACGCTCACGAGCATTCTACGAGCAAATACCGTTGTTCGTGCTTCGTGAATCTTCGGGTTTTGTCCTTAGAGGAGCGGAAGTGTTGTCAACCTTGGCGGTAATCACTAGCTTACCAAATAAAAAAAAAAGTATGTATAGTAACTGATTGCCATTTAGTGTATAGTGTTTTTTACAATGTGGTAACCGTTAACTATAGACAACACAAACTGGTAACAGCAATCAAATGATAAACTATGTACGTTCATTTTCTTCTTTTTTCTTTCCTTTTGTTAAAGAAGGATGTGGTGGAACCAAACCATCGCTTACACTTATAAAAAAATTGCCAGTTTGCCCAATGGAAAACCAGTTTTCAATATATATATATATATATATATATATATATATATATATATATATATATATATATATATATATTATCAAGTTCTTAATCCGAGTGTGGGTATGTTGTTACGCTTTTTAGGAAAACAGATAATCTGTTGATACGAAAAAAAAATACTGTAGCACTTGTTTGTAATTATCTAAGTATTATCTCCAGAAAATTAGCTTATGCATGTATGTGTGTACGAATAGGCTTAGCAAGGGGTTGGTTGTGGAGATTAGAAGCCACTATCAATAGGAAGAATAGTATTTCTTACTCCACTTTTAAAGTGGGGCCGCGGTGGCTCAGTGGTAGAACGTTCACATCTGGTGCTTGGGGTCCCGGGTTCGATCCCAGCCCCCGCCAAGTGAACTTTGCGGTGGACAAACACCGTGTGCGTGGGTTTTCTCGGGGTTCTCCCATTTCCTCCCACTTTCTTCATTCTATCATTTCATTCATTACTCATCATCACAGTCTCCTTTAGCCTAACCGGTATAACCGTGGGACGTAAAACCCAAAGATTTCATTTCATTTTTTCCACTTTTAATGTTACTTTGATCGCAAAGAATCAAACAAAATATTAAGAGAGCCAAAGAGATTTTCCATTTTTAAGAGTGACCATTAGTGGGTACCATTAGTTTTTTTTTAAACAAAAAGTGTCTTTTTAATAAGGAAAAATATATTGTCCCTGGCTGGTTGCTTGCCGGTAGCTTGTTAAAAGTGAAAAAGAATGTTAAATCATATCAACGACTGAAGCTACACCCTTGTCTTTCTTCAATAGTTACTGACTGGTTTTGAAAGTCACGATGTTGTAGGCCTACTGTAACAGCGTCAACTTGGAAGGGAACGTTCCAACTGAATGATACGAACAATTATTCCCAATGTCTTGAACATGAAACATGGATTGCACGGATAACGCTTAAAGTGGGCTGGACTGCACTGGAATTTCCTTCCGGCAAATTAGAGTTTGGTCGGAACTCAGTTCTTCTGTGTAATTGTCTCTTAACAACATTTGAACATTTCTTTTAGATAATAATATCTAACTAACTCTATGGCCTATGGAACCCGAAGGTTCAATGCGGCGTTTACAACATATTTCCACTAACTTCTGTCCTTAGCCAACTGGATCCAGTTTCTACTCTGTACTCTTATTTCTGCAAGATCCATCTTAATATTGTCTTCCCATCTACGTCTAGGTCTTCCTAGTGGTCTTCTTCCAATTGGGTTTTCAGTTAAAATTATGAAAGCGTTTCTAATTTCTTCCATTCTGGCTACACGGAATGGCCACCTGAGCCTTCTACACTTAATGACCCTAACAATGTTAAGTGAGCGGTATAAACTATGCAATTCCTCGTTATGAATTTCCTCCAATCCCCATTTACATCCGTCTTTGGTCCGAATACTACTACTACTACTACTACTACTACTACTACGACTACTACTACTACTATTACTATTACTACTACTACTACTAATAATAATAATAATAATACGCATTATTATTATTATTATTATTATTATTATTATTATTATTATTATTATTATTATTATTATTATTATTTTCAACCTCCCGTCGTTCTGCTATCAATCTAGCAACGAAAGGCGTTCACAACTTAGCAAACGTGAAGCGAGTGACAACTTACAGACCGAGTGCTAATGTAATACAATGTCACGAATTGTGTAAGCAAGCTAAAAAAGGCCTGAAACAATTCGTTTTCGATTTTTGCAGTCGTTTTTACGTCTGTAAGCTGACATGTTTAATATTAGTTTCTTTCTTTCTTTCTTTCTTTTTCATTTGTTAGTTACTTCAACGCTAACTGTAACCTCTATCATGCGTCTTCCTGAATCAAAAAACGTACCAATTTTATTTCCTGCAGTGTTTTCGCGTCACTGCTTTCGAAATGGGGAGGGGGAGAGCACACCTGCACATTTCACGCTTGCGTCTGCTCAATGCTTCAACATCGTGCGAATTTGTGACCAGGCTTGGCCGTAGGTTTTTTACCATCATGTGTGGTTGGCAACACTTATCGGATGCAGTGGAAGGGGCGGAGCTACCAACACCTGTGCTCACCTGTTCTTATCTCCGCTCGTTGTCGCTCACGTTTCGGCTCCGGGAGCCAATTCATGGGCAGGCCTGTGTTGGATCCTACTTTGTCTTGACCCAAACCACTATGCAATGTTTTTATCCAACAATCTGACGTCTTTGTTAGGTGTCACCGAGGACAACGTCTTACATGTCCGGCCGTACAATGTGGAACATTTTCAATTGGGAATCAGGAACTTGCGATTGCGAGTGTACATTCAACGGAGGAAAATTATAAGTGGAAAAATTGTAGAATCCAATAGTTATTCTATTATTATTTGTAACAGATTTGAAGTTCTGCAGGACACAAATCCTAACGAAAATAAAAGTAGACCTGCTAACAATACTAACACCCTAACAATTGTGTTAACGAAACATAGGAAAATATGTGTATGTTTTACTTTAGTGCTGAATATTTACACTTAAATGACTAATATGCTCTAGTATATATCTAGTATGCCGCGAGCACGAAAAGTTTAAAAATACAATCGCCTACACATAGGCCTAAGAGTAGAAGTGCATTGTTCTTTGTATTAAAATAATGTTTTCCTCTATATAGTTCAGCAAAGGAACCAACAGTTGACGTCAGTGTGACGAACATTGCAGTGTCTATCATTATGAGGGCCATCTTCTGTCCCATTCGCCTAATCACTTTGAAATTAAAATACCGCTAATTTTACAGTAATTATGTGATATCTTCAAATAGATAAAAGGTAATCGAAATGTGGAACAAGAGCGCGCTAGACAATATTGTTTTGCATGGAGTACCATTATCACGAGTCACCTAGTAGTTTTCCGCTTGCAGCCATTTAGAAATACGAAAATAAAAGCCGATTTTCTAAATAACTGGAAATCGAAAGCTGATAAGTGATTCGTGATAATGGTATCTCATGTAACATAATATTGTCTAGAGAGCACTTGCTCCACTTTTGGATTTTTTAAAAATCTATTTGAAGGTATAACATAATTACTGTAAAATTATCGGTATTTTAATTTCGCCGCGATAAGTTCTCTTAAGTAATTTTAGAATTTTTTTTTTAATTAACAAATTACTATTGTGTTTTAGGTTTGTAAAGATATAACTAACTTATTATCTTGTACCTACACTATATCTGCGTGTTCCGTTAAAAGTCACTGCCAAACAGCAAAATTTACGGTTAGTTTAATGTTGTTTCTAGTACAAAGCTTAAACAAGAGAACAGTCATTAAATGTATCCATCGTGGAAGTGAATACATATGTGTTCTTGAAGGAAACAGACAGACAAGCAAGAAAAAAATAAAAGAGCATGCAGTGTGTTTCTAAGACTGTTTCCTGTCATAGGTCGTTTTGCATTTAAATCTCTGACGTCAGTCCATTTCCGGTTTGTCTGTCCCAAAAGAGTTTTGTATGTATGTGTGTTGGTTGGAGGGGAAGCGTCTTCATACATGGTCAGCAGAAGGAACACACTCCTTTACGTATTCAACGAGCTGTTCATAAACAATCCATGACTGTCATTTCAGTGCTTTTCTTGCTTCAACAATACAATTAGAAAGAAGATAGAATAAGCAGAGTATCTTTAGAACCGAGTAGCTCTAGCGTGAGATTTTAGCGACATGGCATAAAAGAAAATGTCCCCTTTTGAAGGTGTGCGTTAAATTAAACATAAAGATGTTTTCAGCAAATCTTTCTTTAGTCAGCTCATATTACAATTCTATTCCTTGGTAAAGTGACTTCCGTTTATAACATTAATGTTGTTTGCAGACGTTTCCAGAAACCTTTGTTGATTTCTTTTTTCGAAAGAAAACGTCTTAAAATTTTTCGAGGAGAAAATATGTAATGTTACACACACACACACACACATATATATATAGGGTGTTAATGAACTATACCGAAAAACTGTAAGAGATGATTCCTCACATCAAAATAAGAGAAAAAGTTCATGTCGACCTGTGGCGGAAAATGCATAGTTTCAGAGCTAGAGCTGTCCGAAATCGAGAAAAATCTAAATTTCAATGGGCCCTATTTAGAATTCAGAAATTGCTCTTAAGTTTGTCAGTATAGTTCATTAACACTATATATATATATATATATATATATATATATATATATATATATATATATAATAAAATCCTTCATCAACAGTATTTTACAGAAATACTACAATAATGTATATTCTCTAATATAAGCTAGAGTGTGGTGACCCAAGGCCCGAGCAGCCTAGGGCAGGATCTCCACAGAACTCCGAAGCAAGCTAGGTGGAGTGGATTAGGAATCCCCCAATGCTCCGAAGCAATCAGTAGGGAGGGAAGAATAACAGAGATCGGAAGCAGGCTAAGCAGGAGGAAAGAAAGCCTAGAGTTCCGAAGCAAACTAGAGGCTTTGGATTGAGTACGTCATAGACCTCCGGGCAAGTTAAAGGAGAGATTGACCAGCTGAGACTGATAGCTATCCATCGAATCCTCTCGGTTTAATAGGCGCTACAGATGATGTTATGGCGCTGCTGTTCCCTCGTCGTTATGCGACTGGTTGTGTCACTGCTGTCTCCGTCGTCTGCAGCTGTAGTACTCCATAGTAAGGTGCACGTGGTTGTTTGTAAATACAAGTACGTGGGACATTACTATATATATTCACAGTGCAATGTGAATATTCACAGTGCAACTTCATCCATGAATATTTGATCGAATTTCTATTGAAATTTTACTATAGAAAGAAAATACACAGGGTTCATCTCAAAATTTAAATTATTGAAATGGCTATAGACGAATTAGTTTCAGGTATATAGGGCTACAAACGTGTGTTTTAATGTAACAAATGCTGAAACATCAAATGCTTTCAATCACAGGCCAAGTAAATTTGTGGTTGACAACATTGTGCCCATGAGTTCTTTTTACTCCTGCATTCACATTCCACCAATTCTTCCATCATCATTCAATTGCCTTCATCATCTTTCCCCCTTAGCCCAACGGGAATAATCGTGGGACGTTGAAAGAAATATATCAAATTCTGTTTTGCAAGCACAATATATATTATTTTCGTGAAATAATTGTGTGTCCGTTAGATATATTTGTATCGTCAATATATTTTTAATGAACTTTTCTCTTAGATACTTGTACGAGGGTATTTCTAAAATTTTCAGCCTGACTGAAATATCACGCCACTGGCAATTAGCCATTCATAGCATATAGTGAGATCTATGGAAGAAATAATGTATCTTTTTCAACTGTATTGCTGCTTGAGTTCTTTGGAGGGGGGTATTTTTAATCAGTCGCCGTTAGTTAAGCTTGCCTACTGCATAACAATGCACCAACCCTCACAACTGTTGTTGCCAAGACTTCAATGAAAGACTGCGACTTCGAGATAATTCAGGATCCAACCAACAGCTCTGAAGTATCACTGTACTCTTGCCAACAACAGTCGTGAGTACTGGAATAGTGTCACTAGTGTTGCGAACTCAACGCATAGTGACTGATCCAAATGATCGCCTCCAATATCCTGTTGACCTGAACGAAACGATACGCGTTAATTTAGCACAGCAGCCGACAAATTTATGAAGCTTCTGAGCTACCGTACCGTTTTTAAATCCTATTATGAACTACCAACTTTAAAAAATCTTATATTTGTTTATATTCTAGTAAATATGAAATTAAACTATCAAAGTTAGCAAATGTCTAATACACACATGAAAAACATAACGTGCACAACTCCACGCATGTACAATTAACTTTGAGATGAGGCCGACAATGACAGTTGCGCGGGAGAAACCCCTTGTCGTTTGCGTCAGCTCAGTGGAGGAATCAAGATTACCCAACCGGATCGTTAAAGCAATCTACTGAAAATTTTCCCGCGATCTACTAATGGCTCACGACCTATGGTTTGGCAATCACTGGCTTAGAACCTCTCGCGTAGTTTTCGAGAATAATAGGAAAAATTAATTTATTTGTAAACCAAAAAAAATTTTAATCTGCTGAGTTGTAATTTGTACAGAAATATACCTTTATTAAACTCTACATTATGACACTAGGAAGACGAGAGTACATTTTAAGGTTAATGCGGTATAGCTTAAAATTATTATAACACTTAACTATTAATTTTTGTTTAACTAAAACATTGTCCGAAGTTAAATCGTATATCAGTCGATAGCTAGCTCGTATTCAGCTGAACAAAATAGCATGCTTGGAGAGAAATTCGTTAGTTTTCGAGAAGAGTAAGAAAACAAACTTTTGTGGTCCTAAAAAGTATATTGTTCGTTTCCAATAATAAAAGAAAGTTTTAATTCTGCTGAAATAAATTGTTACTTTTTTTTACTGGCTATATAGCAAATTACGCTGTTAACTATTAGATTACATTTATTGTTGTTCGTGTTTTCCTAACTTCAACCCTTTACGTACATACCATTTGTAAATCATTCAAACATTGCCGTGTTGATTGATTCTGACATTAATATACCTGTATTTGCGATATAGAATTTGTAAGCTCTCTATTTTGTAAAACAAATTTCATGATAGGAGGAACTTTCTGGTACGAATTAGTGTTGTGTAAGCTGAAGTACTATTATATATTGAAATCTGTTAATGTCCGTCGAAGGAGCAAACACATCTTACTCATGATGTATCAAAAGACATTCACTTTATTATCTCGCTTTAAAAAAATCCAGAGCTCTCGAAATCACTGAGTCTTTCATTAGTCCTGATCGTGAGATGAGTTTTGAGATGGAGCGTGAAAATGAATCGAAACCAAAAGTAAGATCAACCATCTTCCTGAGTATTTACTGAAAGAAATAGGTCAGCAAGCTGTCATGAGATTGATTGATCAACTTTCTCTTTTATTTGTGTTTGTGCGATGTGAGAGCAAAATTCTTCTTTTCCCTTCTCGGTATCGGAGGATCTCTGTTGTAACGCATCAAATAAAATTTTAATTCATTATTTAACAGATAACCAATCGATATTGATTTATCAGTAACTACTCATATTGTATTTTTGTCTTTCTTGAGACACTGTTTAACCGGGAAGTTCTTAAATTAAATTAGTAGTAAAACGATGTTTAAGTATGAATTTCTACTATAGAGGGTGGTACACACCTCATCAAAAAAATTGCGACAGCTAACGCTGTGCAGTTAGGCCACCCAATATACACCTTCTTATCCCATAATCGTGTCAGGTAAAGAGACCCCCTCTCTCTCCTTCTTTCTTCTCTACCATACTAAAATTAGCTAACAACATGACCGCAATTCAAATTTCAAACTATACATGTATTATCTTCGATAAAATGAAATAATAAAACCGAGACGAAACAAGATTCATACGTTGATGTAGGGAGAAACTGAAACATACACAATGAAAAGTTGAAACTAATGGATGTCTATTACACAGACATTTAAAATGAGGCAGAGCGAGAGAGAGAAAGAGAAAGAGAAAGGGAAGAGAGAAAAAATAGAAAAGGGAGAACAGATAAAAATGTGGAATTCAAATGTAGTAAGAAAAGAACCTAACATTATAAAGTCCCGTTTCCAGAAATCAAACAGTAATATAGAAATACAGTTTGTTTTTACATATTTTTTTCAGAACTATTCATGTATATATAAGGATGCTTTAAATATTCATTATGTCACTTTCATCATGGAAAGCATACTCAATTTCCAGTAAAACTCTATATCTCCGAGACACATCTAGGATAATGTCAAAAGTTTAACACACATGTTTTGTTTCCGCGTGGTTCGATTGCAAATTCGGTAGTGTTTATTGGACGTACTTATCCAAAACACGTTATAATATACCCAGTAGAAAGCGTTGGTCATATCCTCTATTTCAGACTACTAATGCAAACTTTAAAAAAAACGAAACGAAAAGGAAGAGAGAGTAAGAAAGACAAAATTGAAGAGTGCTATTTTACTGCTAAATTTCTATCAGAAATACCCTATATTAAAAGTCCAAACTGTATCGTAATGAAAAGTTACAAATGTTCGAAATAAAAACTTTATGCTACTCATAGATGTAGCATGTTTCAAATTTCAACGTGAATAAAACACATTGAAGTATAGGATGGGAACAAATTTTGTGTCGAACTAGTATAAATAAAATTTTGTTTTCAAATAACCAAACAGGTTACCATTTTCTAGTATTTTCCGAAAATGTATCTCTTCCCAACATCCAGCAATGGTTTCATCTCTTCCGGATATAACGTAATTTGCGCAGATAGAATGAACACGCTAAGAGCTCAAACGGATCATCGTGTCAGTCGGATGATGTTGCTTAGGTTATAGACCAGCACTGGGTCGAGGAATCAAATCCGTAGTGACCCCGTAATTTGACTCAGACTCCGTAACCCAGAGGATAAAAGAGAGATTTTATTTATTTCCTTGCGTTTAGCAGTATTTATGTCAGAGATTACTAGAACTGGAGATGTTATCCCAGAGCACGAAGAACACGACGCCGAAGTTTCCAGTTAATTAGATTATCCGGACCAGGTATATCGCGCTCTTGCTTCGTTTGAACTTTGGAACATGAAGTGCGTGTGTGCCTGTGTGAGAGAGAAGTGAGAGATGCAAAGACAGGATAGGGAAACGTCAAGAAAAAGAGAGAGGGGGACGAGTAAAAAATGAAACATATTTATCATTGCAGTGTATGATATAGAACGCACACACTGTTTACTCGAATTATCGCCAGTGATGCTTTGTAAGTTCTCCAGCAGAAGATGAATCTCTGTTTGCAGCCATTATTTTATACGAAAAATCAAATTACCTGATGGGGAATCGAACCAAGGTTTTCCATCTGGAAGTCTACCACGTTACCACTACACCACCGATTGCCTTAGCCAAGTTTGTTTAACAAATGGTGTAGTATTTCTTTCTGAGAACGATAACACGAAAAGTATATACTGCAGATCAACGATGTTTCTGGAATGTCCTGGTAATTCCCTTGCCCTTTCCCAAAAAACATTCGCAAATCGTTTCCATCATGATAATGGTGTTTGCTTCAACATTCTTATGTATTGCTTGTCCAATATTATAAGGCGATTCTTCACAATCACTTTGTAAAAAAATAACTTTGAGGTGAACATTATTTGAACCTATGTTAGGTAGCTGTATTATTCATAAGACAATTACGTTAGCCCTACACTATCGGGCCATCTGAAATTACGAGCCAAATATTACTTATTTTAGCCTTGATCTTTGGAACGATCCAAAGTGCACAACGAAGTTCATTTATTCGACGGCCTAGAGAGAAATTATTGTCCACTAATAAAGGAAAAACAATAATAATAATAATAATAATAATAATAATAATAAATGTTCGCATTCACAGTAGTTGTCTATTATTATTATTATTATTATTATTATTATTATTATTATTATTATTATTATTATTATTATTATTATTATTAATAATAATAATAATAATAATAATAATAATAATATCAATTACCCGCTTCGTTGGGATAAATTGAGAGAAAATAATATGTTCCGTTACTCAGTCACTGTTTAGTATTACTAAAGCGCTGTTTGATATCGGTCATTTTCGATGAGTTTTAAATATCCACTCCCGACCCTATGTTTTGGGGCACGGCATCTGCAGTGTCAATGTTCATCTCAGCGAGCCGGAAAACTATGAATTCGACACTGATATTGGCTATTTCGATCATTTTTATATGTTTCCCCCTCCTCCAAGTTGCGGGACTGAATTTGGATTTAACAGCATCAGATGTGTCACTGTTAATCTCAGCGACTTCAAAAATTATAGATTCGCTACTAATACCGGTCATTTTTCGTTCTTTTTTAAATGTCGCTTCCCCTCCCTATCTCTTAAGTTACACCGTCAAACTGATATGACAGAAACCATCTCAGGTCCGAACTTAATATAGGTTGAAAATTTGATCGAGATTAGTTTGGTGGTTCAAAAGTAATTAAGTTTTACTTGTTTTTATATATATCCCCCCCATGTTCTCCCGTGAAAGTGAAATAATAAAAATCATCTCAGGTCCGAACCTTACCTATGTTAAAAATTCGATCGAGATTGGTCCTTTGTTTCACGAGTTAAGTTTTATTTATTCTTATTAACTCCTCCCTCTCCTCAACCCTAAGCTATATCATCAAGGTAAATATATAAATACCGTCTTAGGTCCGAATCTCATCTATGTTGAAAATTTATTCCAGATCGTTCGGGTCGTTCAAGAGTGATGAAGTCACAAAGACAGTCACTTTCATTTTAATTTTTTTACATATATCTCCCTCTCTCCGGCCCCTATTTTGCACCGTCATACTCAAATGACAAAGGTTGTCGCAGATCCGAACCTTATCTATGTTGAAAGTTTGATAGAGATCGGTCTGGTGGTTCAAGTGTTATTACCTTTCATTCATTTTATATATCAACCCTTCTTCCCCCTCCTCCTCGTAAGTTCTACTTTTTAAAATGAAATGTTAAAAAAACTTCCAGGCCCGAACCTTATCAATGTTGAAAATTTGATCGAAATCGGTTGGCTTTTCAAGAGATTAGGAGCCACAAACATAGATATTTTCCATTTTATAATATAGGTTATTATTATTATTATTATTATTATTATTATTATTATTATTATTATTATTTGCGTACTTTTGAATTTGCACGGCGATATTTTTGCAAAGTATGTTTTATTTTTCTATTTTTTTCCTGGATTGTATATTTTTCCTTTATTAGTGAGTATTAATTTCTCTCTAGGCCGTCGAATAAATTACTTTCGTTGTGCACTTGGCTGCAAATAACGTTACAGGAATAAGCCGATTTGTTCCAAAGATCAGAGCTAAAGTAAGTGATATTTGGCTTGTAATTTCAGATGGCCCGATAGTGTAGCATACGTTCGTGAGACTTCGTGCTATTCACATCGTCTCTCGCTCGCTGTTAGTGTTGTAACACACGACGAGTCGATTTAAGTTTGTGTACTGTGCGATTATCTTAGTGGGATATTTAATTTATTAGTGTCTCCTAGCTCTTCATATCTTTATTTCTTCGAGTGATTTTGTGGTCGTTCTACGACGAAATTTCGACATGAGTTGTTTACGTGAAAATACCTTACGCATAAATTTTGGTCAAGTAAGTCAAAAGCCTTCTACAATTTTTGTCCATGAATGGATCCGAAACACGTTTAAATTAACCATAGATCAAATCCACAGCATTGAGCTGGACTATATCAAGAAACAACTGTATATTAAGTTAGTCAACAAGGTTCTGTGTGAACGAATTCTATCTTCTACTCATGGTGAAGTCAAATTTACCGATAGTGACAAGGAATATTTACTTCCTATTGATCTCGCTGACAACAGTATTACCGTCCTTAAGGTGTCTTTGTGCCCCATGGAACTTAGTAATCAACAGTTAACACGAGTGTTTTCTCAGTATGGTGAAATACAGTCAATCCTAGACGAACAGTATTCTGCGGATCATGTCTATGTCACCCGTACTGGACGTAAATTAATTAAAATGAAGGTTAAACAAAATATTCCTTCATGTATTACTGTGTGTGGTTTGCGCCTCTTCTGTAGTTATTCCGGTCAAATCCAAACTTGCGCGTTGTGCAATTCACAGGACCATTTTGTTCAAGAATGCCCCCGAAAAAAAGGTCCGCCCTTCAAAGTTCACCCGCCATTTCGCAGCTCTCCACTGCCACCGCTTCGTACCCCTTATAATCTCCCACATGAAAAGGTGTCTCTGCATACTGATAACTATACGGAATTTCCTCTGCTCACTTCTGCTCACCCTGGTATTTCTTCAAGTCCTGACGTTCCAGCACCTGAAACATCCCACGATCCCGTCATTCGCCCCGACCTACAAATGGAAGAAGATCGTACTACTGACCCGGAAGTTATTGCCCCTCTGGAATCTACTGCAGTGCCTCAGTCTACTCCTGAATGCAAGGCCCAAGAAATTTTCAAGGAAGGACAACTAGCTCAGGTAGGTGACCAACAGTCAGTAAAGGACTTACAAATGGATTCTAGTGCTCCCTTGGACCACGATAATCAGTCTGTAGTGCCATTGGTAGCCGAATCGAATACCACCCGTGACCGGAATGTGCAATCACTCACAAGTGATTCCGCCAGTGAATCCGATCTTAGTGCCCCTGTATATGATAAACGTAAACTTTCCAAATTAAAGGCAACTGTTACTGGAGTTTCAAAAACTTCTAAAGGAGGTCGTTCTTCAGATGTTACACCTGTTTCAGGTGCACGAACACGGGCCACCTTGAAAAAGTTGAAAGCTGGTACCCCTATTGGGGAAGATTTATAATTATCTTCTTTGTATTATTGTGGTATCATTTTCAGCCCTTTATGCAGTGTTTACCACTTCGTTTCACTTTATTTTTGTTTATGTATAGTTTTAGTTTTGCCACCATTAACCTAAATGGTTTTACTTCTCCTGTTAAACAAGAAGCGTTAAGAGATTTTATTTACAAAGCAGATATTGATGTGTTGTTCGCTCAAGAAGTGGCCCTTCCAGAATATGGTTCTCTTTCCAATCATACATGCTATTCTCGTTTTACAGAGAATGGGATAGGTACAGCAATTATCTATCGTAGTGATCTAGCTTTTAAGACAATTAATGATTACCCAAATGAACGAATCTCCCTTGGTATGCTTGAAAGCATCAAATTATGCAATATTTATGTCCCCTCTGGTTCTCATAACAAGAGAGAGCGCCAAGATTTCTTCAATACTGACCTTGCTCAGGCTCTATTTAATGGTACTCACCCTTTTATATTAGGTGGAGATTTTAATTCCGTTTTACAACCCATTGACCAGACTCTGAACTTTAACTTTTCTCCCGAACTCCAGCGCATAGTAAATACGTATGATTTAGTGGATGTGTGGCGTCATTTTCGACCCGCTGAACCGGGTCACTCATTTCATACTTCACAATCATCCAGTCGCTTGGACCGTTTTTACATAAGCCGCTCACTTGTTGCACAAGTGCGCCATATTAAGCTCGAACCTGTTTGTTTTAGTGATCACTATGCTCTAATTATGAGAATAACCCTACCAGTATCCAAATTTTTGAGAAGTAGTCCCCTTTGGTATTTTAACACCTCTATACTTATGGACCCTGAGTATCAGCATTTAATTCGAGATGAATGGCGGATCTTGTTTCCGTTAATATCACGCTATCAGGGCAAACTTATGTATTTTTGGGACAAGCGAATTAAACCTAGATTTCGATCCATAAGTAAACAATATTGTATTCAACGGACCCAGGCATACAATACTCAATACAACTATTACTCTAGTCTTCTCAAAGAATACATGCAAGAACAATTACGAGGCCGTCCGGTCAGGCCTCAAATTCAAGAAATCAAAGCGCATTTATTGTCGTTGCATAAACAACGCATGCGCGGTTTTTTTGTTAGAAGCAAACTTGTCCAGGCCGATGACACGGAACAAGCTAACATCGTGCAAATTCACAAAGAACGACTCAGAAGCAAACAAAAGCTAATTTCTTCTATTAAGGGCAAGGATGGCCAACTTTATGAAGGTTCGCAGGTCCTTCCCCAATTTGTTCAGTATTATAAACAATTGTATACAAAACCTAATGTACATAATGAAGATGAATCTCTTTTGGACTTTATTCCTCTGAACCTAGATGTAAATGCTCAAGAGTATCTCAACAGTCCCTTCACACTTGATGAAGTCAAGAGATCAATTCAATTAGGGAAACGTGGTAGATCTACTGGTATTGACTCTTTACCATTAGAATTTTATATTACTTTCATTGATATTCTTGCCCCGTTTCTTACGGATCTCTTCAATGAATATCGAGATACCTGTACCTTAGGGGAATCTCTATCCACGGGTATTACTGTATTAATCCCTAAACTGCCTAACTCTAACTTCATAGACAATTATCGTCCTATCAGCCTTTTAAGTGCAGACTTAAAAATTTTAACACGATGTCTCGCGCTTCGTATGAAACAATATGTGGGAGAGTTATTAAGTTCCTGTCAATATGGACATGGGCAACAAGCTTTAATTCATGAAGCCTTAGCTAACATAAGAGATTTTATAGCCTATCATGACACTGCAACATAAGAGATTTTATAGCCTATCATGACACTGCCTCTCCTACGCCCGTTGCTATTTTATCTACCGATTTCTCGAAAGCTTTTGATAGGGTATCACACGAGTATCTTTTTAAAGTTCTACAAAAATTTGGTTTCAATGGCGCCTTTTTGTCCATGCTCCAAGGAGTATATCATAACAGGACAACTAAATTAAAACTCAATGGTAGTCTCAGTTGTGTCATTCCTTTCTGTAATGGTATTCTTCAAGGTGATAGCATGTCGAGCCTTTTATTCAGTTTCTCGGTTGCACCTCTCATATACGCGGCACAAACCAGACTCACTGGCATACAAGTTTATCAAGCTTCCATTTCTGTCGCAAGTTATCTTGATGACGTTCATTTCTATGTTAACAGTATTTCTACCTTAGAAGATATTCAGAGCCTTTTACACAGGTATCAACAAATTTCTGGAGCGATTTTAAATAAAGACAAAACAAAACTACTATGTATACACCCCGAATACCGGACTACATACAGTTCGCACTATACGGTTGCTGACTCAGTTAAAATCCTAGGTATTGAATGGTTCAACAACACCAAACAAACCATTCACTACAATTCTGACATAATTGCAAACAAAATACGTGGTCTTTTAATACAGCATAAGCCTCGCAATATGAACATGATCAGTAGGAATTCATTTCTCAAACAAAAAGCATTGAGTCTTTTGTGGTATTTCTGTCAGATTTTCCCTCTTCCCACAAAAACATATAACTTCCTCAACAGTCACGCTTTGTTCTTTCTGTGGAAACACAAGCTGTTGAGAATTGCACGTGATCAACTTGAACTTTTACCAGCTCAGGGTGGCGTAGCTTATGTAAACATAGCCCTCCAGGCAAAATCACTACTGCTGAAAAGAAGCATTGAATTGTTTACGAACGATAGGGTCAGTGTGTCGTCATCTGTTCTCTCCGCATGTTTAGGTTGCATCGACCTTGAAGCTCCGATTCATATTTTTCCTTGGGGAATTAAATTCCCACACTTGTGTGAACCCGTCTTAGATATCGCTTATGCATTAATTGAACGAGCACAAATTGAGTTAATGCCTGTCAAAGCACTCTACCGACATTATCTCAGAACGCAACATATCGTCACGCCCCACATTCAATTGAAAGAACCACAACTTCATTGGAATTATATTTGGCAAAATATTAATGCTCCCTTTTTAACTACCCAGCAACGATATCTTTGGTATTTTATCGTTAATAATAAATACGAAACGCGAGACAGACTATATTCAGCTCGGTATAGTGTCTTGTAATCTGTGTGACTACTGTCATAATATAGATACTCTTGAGCATCGCTTCCAATACTGTCCAGAGATTCAACATATATGGACCAAATTTAGTACACTCATAAGTAAGATTTGTCATTCTTCACCATCTCATATTACTGCTACTGATGTTCTGATATATCCAGATTTTAACTATTTTCCTAAAGCAAAAAATAACAGCGTAGTCTGGCTCGCTGCATATACGCTTCTTTATGTGCTCACCACACATCGACCATATCATGTCGATGTGTATTTGTCTTATTTAAGGTACCATTTGCAGCAAATGAATGTGCAGTATAAACAACACTTCGCAAATTATTTTGTTGTCTTAGCTCCATAACAATTCTGTAAACTTTTCAGATTTATAACCAGTTTTTTTTTATCAACTCGCTCTTGTATTGCTTTTATAACTGTCTAATGTACATGTGATAGAACTGTTAATAAAGATTAAAAAAAATAGTGTAGGGGTAACGTAATGGCCTTATAATTAATATATCTATCTAATATAGGTTCAAATCCTCTTAACGCCAAAGTTAGTCTTTTACAAAGTTATTGTGAAGAATCGACTTATCATACTGGACAGGCAATACATAAGAATTTGGAATTTAATCAAACTTTGGCTAAAGCAATCGGTGGTGTAATGGTAGCGTGGTAGACTTCCAAATGAAAAATCTTGGTTCGATTCCCCATCAGGTAATATGACTTTTTGCATAAAATAATTCCTGCAAACAGAGACCCATCTTCTGGTGGAGAACTTACAAAGCATCATTGGCGATAATTCGAGTAAACAGTGTGTGCGTTCTATATCATACACTGCAATGATAAGTATGTTTCATTTCCTCCTCTCTCTTTTTCTTGACGTTTCCCTATCCTGTCTTTGCATCTTTCACTTCCTCCTCTCTCTCTTTCACACACACATACTTCGTGTTCCAAATTTAAAACCGAGCAAGTGCGCGATATATCTGGTCTGGAGAATCTAATTAACTGGGAACTTTGGCGTCGTGTTTTTCGTGCTCTGGGGATAACATCTCCAGTCCTAGTCATCTCTGACATAAATACTGTTTAAACGCAAGGGAATAAGTAAAATCTCTTTTTTATTCTATGGGTTACCGAGTCTGAGTCGAATTACCGGGCACTACGGATTTGAATCCTCGAGCCAATGGTGGTCTATAACCTAACCAACATCATCCGACTGAGCTGATGATCCCTTTGGGCTCTTAACGTGTTCATCTATATGTGCAAATTACGTTATATCCGAAAGAGATGAAATCATTGTTGAATGTTCGGAACCGATTAATCTTCGGAAAATATTAAAAAAAGGTAACCTCTTTATTTATTTGAAAACAAAATTTTATTTATACTAGTTCGACACAAAATTTGTTCCCATCCTATAATACAATCCACGTTGAAATTTGAAACATGCTACATCTATGAGGAACATAAGCTTTTTCTTTCGAGCATTTGTAACTTATCATTACAATACAGTTTGGACTTTTAATATAGGGTATTTCTGATAGAAATTTAGCAGTAAAAAAGCACTCTTCAATTTTGTCTTTCTTACTCTTTCTTCCTTTTCGTTTCGTTTTTTTCTTTTTTTTTAAGTTTGCATTAGTAGTCTGAAATAGAGGATATGACCAACACTTTCTACTGGGTATATTATAATGTGTTTTGGATAAGTACGTCCAATAAACACTACCGAATTTGCAATCGAACCACGCTGAAACAAAGCACGTGTGTTAAACTTTTGACATTATCCTAGATGTGTCTCGGAGATATAGAGTTTTACTGGAAATTGAGTATGCTATCCATTATGAAAGTGACATAATGCGTATTTAAAGCATCCTTTATATATTCGAATCGTTCTGAAAAATGTGTAAAAACAAACATTATTTCTATATTACTGTTGGATTTCTGGAAACGGAAGTTTATAATGTTAGGCTCTTTTCTTACTACGTTTGAATTCCACATTTTTATCTGTTTCCCCTTTTATTTTCCTTCTTCGCATCTTCTCTCTCTTTCTCTCTCTGCCTCATTTCTGACTCTCTGTGTAATATACATCCATTAGTTTCAATTTTATTGTGTGTGTTTCAGTTTCTCCCTACATCAAATTATGAATCTTGTTTCGTCTCGGTTTTATTTCATTTTATCGAAACTAATGCATGTGTAGTTTGAAATTAGAATTGCACTCATGTTGTAGCTAATTTTAGTATAGTAGAGAAAAAAGGATGAGGGAGAGATGGCACGATTATGGGATAAGAATGTGTATATTGTTTGGCCTAACTGCACGGCGTTAGCTGTCGCATTTTTTTGATGCGTAGTGTATAATAATACACCGACAAACTGAAAGAAGTGATAATATACATGGAATTAAGCAAATAAGGTCTCATGAAGATGGGTCAAAAGCGGTACAGTTTTGCCGTAAAAGACCTTCAAAAAGCGACGAAGGCACGAATATAAATCCGAACTTTCACGCACGCGGAAATATATCGCTATCGGCTTAAAAGATTACACAGAAAGTTGCATTAGGCAAATTGGGGCTCTACAGTCAGATGGATAAGCAATTCATTCATTCTCAGTCGGTACTGATGGCCGTTTTGCAGCTATCGCTCCATCCTCATATGCGTGTCATTGCATTTGTCAGGTGCAACTTTGTGTTCGCCATATTTGTGTTGATACACTGCCCGCCAATGAATTTGTTTGCTGTTAGAAAATGTTTTTTTATATCAACTTAGACTTTTGATTGCTGTTGTTCTGTAGGTGACGTCAGTTAATAGCTAACCAATAACATTAGACCGTATTGATTCGGATTCAAACTTGAATGCTTAGTCAGCATGTCTATACCCATGATACAAGGCGATCACTGTAAGTGTGTATTGTGCGGAGATTTATCAACATTAATACTGATCGCACTTACATGCATAGCAATAACATGCTAATGGTGTAGGGAAAAGTAGTTTGCAGGGTTCCCGCTCGCACTGGAAATCCTGTAAAACCTGGAAATGTCCTTGAATTGATTTTGTCGTGGAAACATCCTGAAAATGTCCTTGAAAATGCATTTCTGTCTTTGAAATTTACAGAAATACTGAATGTCAGATTTTTCATAATTATAATGAAGTTTTTAATTGATTGCTATTTTTGTTTGCTATTACTTTTTTTTGTGCTGAATAATAATTTGTCATGATCCTGCGCGTGTGAGTGGTTGGCGAGTTTGCTTTCTTACAACAGGGTGGTTGGCTGGGAGAACTTGTCTCTTCTTCTTTCATCCACTAGACTGTCAACTCATTCTTGGATGATGTCTTCACTAGCACTATCCTCTAAAAACTGTGCTTTGAACCAGGATCAATCCTTCATAGATTAGTGTATGATAACATTCCCCATAAAAACCTTACTTCAATCAACATCACAAAAGAAATGCTGCATCATGCCTTCCATGCAAGGCAGTGCTATGTGGCAGAGCTGGAGAAAATAAGGACTGTTGAAAGAGAGAATCAAGTGGAGAGCAAGAGGAAAGAGATAAGTGAAAATGCACAGCAGCTGCAGAGAAAGAAAATGAGATTGATGGAAACAAGTGAAGCTTTGGAGACTGAAGCAAACCAGCTTGCACATGAAGCAGAGCAGAAGTCTTGCTTTACTTTATTGACAAAGTCAAATGCTATCCGTAGAGCAGCTTCGCTAAAAAAAAAAAAAAATAAATAAAATAAAATAAAAAAAATAAAAAAATAAAAATAAAAAAAGACAGATATTATGTCTATAGATGAGGATATCACACAATTTCATACTTAGTTGAAAAATTTGTAATATAATTCATATTTTCCCGTTATTATATCTGTCACACTGTCACGCAATGAAAATGGTATGTACAAAAAAAATATATATATATATATATATATATATATATATATATATATATATATATATATATATATATATATATATATATTTGTTGTTTCTAAATTTATTCGGTGCACCATTAAAATGCCACGTAGAAAGAATAAAAATACATGTGCTGGATATTGGGTAGATCGGGTGGCTATAAGGGGAGTTGGGAGGAAAAGAAACAGCAAATTACCCTCCGCTTTGTGTATTTAATTACTGTGTATTAATACTGTTCTGTCTTAATATTCAGTGCATAAGCTACTGTACTTTTCCTTTCACTGTTGTGAGTTTTGAAGCTACAGTTATAATCCTGTTATATCTTCGTGTGTCGAAGTCCTGGAAATGTTTTGGGGAAAGAGAGTGGGAATCCTGAGTTTGTCTTGTAGAGTGGTAACTGGATCTCAATCTGATTAATTCAAGGAAGTGAGTAAAAGATATGTTGCTGTAATGTGAATACTATTCAGGATTTAAGTCTGACAAATATTTTAAACGAAATTCAATTTGCTAACCGAAATTCGAAGATACTGATAACCCCAATTACACGGTAGGAGAAAGGGCTGACTTCACGTTTTTTGAAACTGTTTACGGTTTGGTGAAGATTATTTGTGTTCTTTTTTCTTGATCTCGTACATTGAAAGGGTCAAGATCATTCATATTTTTTTTTTCAACTTGGCTATTATTGATTTCGGTTGCTTGCTTGCTTAGAAGTTTAGCGTTGCTTATTAGCACCAAGACTATGTGAGACGTGGTCATTTAGTTAAATGTAAAATCCGGAAGCATATACTGCCAGCGGAGATCAAACTCAAGTTTTCCGCACTAGACATGGAAACTCTTTAAATGCTTTTCTAAAAATAAGCACTTTAAATGTTTTATTGATATGTTTTAAACATTTATTAACGACTAGCCAACATTCCATTCCCTTCCAAGCAATCAACAGAAGTGAGATTTTGTGCGTGTGAAGATCGTTTTACAAATGGTGTTAGTTTCACTTAACGGTTGACTTGGATATCAAACCGTAGTTACGCAAGAAATTATTTAGGTAGACTTGTTCTTTTCTTTCTTTTAAATTATTCTATGAAGTGTATGCTTTAATTTAGAGTTGAAATGAAATGAAATATTTTAAGTTTTATGTCCCACCGTTATGCCGGCCAGGCCAAAAGAGACGGTAATGATGATAAATGAAGGAAATGGCACGATGAAAAAAGTAGGAGGAAACGGGAGAACCCTGAAAAAACTCATGCACACGGTTTTAGTCAACCACAAAGCTCACTTGGCGCGAGCTGGGATCGAACCGAGAACCTCACGCACCAAAGGTGAACGCCCTACCACTGAGCAACCGCCGTCCCTTAATTTAGAGTTTTCTCAAAACAAAATGTCAATCTGTATATTTTCAAGTAGCGTCGTGGCAATAAACATAGTATTGGAGGACATCTACCATGAAACTAGTTTTACTTTTCTTAGCGTAATAGTTGGCAACACTTGTTACAGTCTTGTAGGGAAAAGAAGTTGCTTATCAACATTTTGATAAACCTCACGTAGTGTAAAATCCCAAATAAACACACATGACTTTCAAGTTCGATATTATTCAGGAGGTCAGAACATTGTGCGTATGTGAATGGAAAATTGCGTTCTCTTTTATGCAAACTATGCAAGTATCTATTTATTACTTGCACGCAATATCAGAGTAATCATTCTCAGGCAAATGGTGCTTTCTCGTATGAAACTCTCATTATTTCCAAGCATAGTCGCTCATCATTCGCTTTCATAACAGTTAAAATTAGACCATGATGTTGGATGCAATTGTACACTTTTGTCCTTTCAATAAAACTAGTTTTTAGAATATTATTTTATGTCCTGTATTCATTACACAGCCTATTTAAACCACAGCGGGAGACAAGAAGGCATATTAACCCCTCGTTTTGGTCATTCAAAGGCCCATGTGAGCGTTGACGTTAATAAGGTACATATTTGTAATTATGGCTACCATTGGAAACGCCGAATCTCACGTCGCAATTAATTCGTCTATCCCCAGAGTGCAATGATTTGAATAACGAGCTGTCGTATTGTGACCATTGATTAAACAGCATCATTATCAAACAGAAATCGAGTAATAGTTAAACTTATCCGCTGCAACTGTTTGAAGGTTCATCTGCCCCTCTTCTTTATGGATATATATATAATGTACGTGTATGTGTGTGAATGTATGTTTATACAAGAGACAAACATTTCCATTTCTCCCTCTCCTATCGATACAGTTACAAAGCATGTCATATGTGGTTCGGATATACATACATGGGACGTAATAGCGACTGGAACCAAATTTATAGTGATGGAACATCCAACGTGCGAATGGTTATGCAAGTGGATTTCGTCGTATTTTACCCCATTGTTTAAGTATCTTAACCGTGTGGTGATGGGCGGAGGTATTATTGTTCTATATCGAAACAAACGTAATAACGAAGGCCATTTAGTTAAACCCCTCTGCAACGCCTTGTGTTTCCATAATAATGAAGGCTTGGCTAATTACGTTTAATGCTAAGCTGAAGCAAGGAAGAGGGATATAAAAACTCATAATGGTCTCGTAAAGGCGAGATTTAATTGACAAGAACGTGTATCGCAGCCTATGCAGTTCTTCATTTCTGAATATTATCAACTTAATAATAAAGGTTTTTAAAAGTAGTGTATACCATATATGGCATTAGAAGGTGAAGTTGATAGCTCAATAGCTCATAATTTTGATATTTGGGAGAATCATCGGATTCTGACTGAGGTTCCATTAATTATGTGGCTAATTTATTTAATTTTTGCAATTTTTAAAATTAAATTATCTCGTATGTAGTCCCTATCGTGTACAAAAGTGAACTATTTTTTTCCCTTCCAATTTAATGCACGACTAGCTGAACCTGCACTATCTACACAGCACATCATTCATGTGAGGTGATTCTAGTTTAGCGTCCCGTTCAGCAGCGAGGCTATATGAGACGTTGACCTACTGATTAACGTGGAATCCGAACCACATGAGCTCCCGCCGGGAATTGAACCCGGGTCTCCCACGCCAAAGGCGCGTACGCTAACCGCTTAGCCACGAGGGAGCTCAGCACATCATTCACGTATGAGCATGAATCTCCTTGTCATTCCTCATAACATCGGTATATGTCCCATTACAGACACAAGTGAAATACGTCTTGATAAAAATCAGCAAGGGGTACCATAAAGGGGAGAATTTTTCGATTATTTGTTCAATATCTCGAACCGTTTCAAGATTTGAGCCTATTTCCGGCTGAAGTTTCTAATTCATGTAGGATGATTGTTTTCTTTCTTCTTGCATGCAGTATGTAATAAGCAAATACATTACATACACAATTCGTTATCATGCAAGTGGTATATGTTGTTCATTGCGCAAAATATTCCAAACAATAAAGATTCATCTTAGCCTGGAAAAATATTATCCTTCGTTTTCCATTATCATTTGGCCATGAAACAAATACCTGGGAGACATACAACTCCTCTATACAACTATGTAGTGTTGTAATGTATAACCCAGAGGGTATGATGATTTAGTTTCTTAAAATTTCAATACTACCAGTGTATCCCTAAAAAAAATGTAATAAAGAAATAATGACCATTTTTTTTAATATTCAATTAGAACTGGACAATCTACACAAAACTTGGAATCGACCAGTGAAAACGGCACGTTTCTAGCACTTGTAGTTTTCGAGACCTCACTGTCGAAAGGATTGGTGACAAACATATAAACCTAGCATTAGATAAAATAGATATAGATGTAGCATTTAGGATGGGAAGCTCCTTCGTGGTAAAATGGTTAGCGTTATCGTCTTCACTGTGGTAGTAACAGGGTGGATTCCTTATAGGAGTAATTTCAGTAGATCGGCATATTGCATAATATCTCTGTTCAAAGAAATATTAAACTCAGCAAACACAAATCAAAACAAAATTTGAAATCTAGCAGTGCATGATACCCTATCCTTGACTAGCTCTCTCTTTTACGTTCTCCAGTTAACCCTTGCAGGATACGCTTCTTACTTTATGGTTCATTTTGAATTTTTATTTGCTATTACTATACGAGTATATTCCAGATTATCACATACGATTATATAGAAACCGGCAGTTTGTTGGTTTGTTATTGTGCATATCCCTTTAAATTTTGCAACATCAGATACTGAATATTGTAGAAATTGTATTTGAAAAAATAAAATAAAGATAGATACAGAGCTGTTTCGTAAAGATCATTATCTTATTTCAAGTGTTGAATTATGAATAAGAAAAAAAACAGAAAAAAATCATACTGGAGCTAAAATAGTGACCTATTTATGAAAATGAATTAATAGTATTTTGATGTGTACATAGGTTGGATTAAAAGCAGTGACAGCACTGTTCTTACGTGAGAGGGTTGTGTCCCAGCACTGTAAGAGTTCCATACCTGATAAGGGAATGTGAGACGGTGAAGTATGGTGAATGGTGTAACAGCTGTGTGTTACTCAGTCAAGAGGAGCAATGCCGTGAAATAGAGGAGGAAAGTGCAAACGCCATAACAACATGTTTCGGAAGGACGATAAGCGTGTGTGGATCAAGATTGAAGTGATACATGGGCGCAGTGCACAAACAATGTTTTCAGTAGGAATGGGAAACCGAAATCGAAAAACCGATATTTCGGTTTTCTCCAAAGCCGGTTTCGGTGAAAACTTTTGGAAAATACATAAAACTATTTCTGTGGGAACGGAATCGGTTTAAAAAGAACAATGAAACAGTATTCTGGTCAGAAATAGAAACAGTTTTGAGAAAAACGGAACCGGTTTTGAATTAAACCGAAACCGTATCCGGTGAAAAATCGAACCGGTTTTGGAGAAAACCGATAACCGGTTTCGGTTAAAACCGAACTGGTTTTGGAGAAAACCGAAACCTTTTTTTGAAAATGTTCAAAAATCGGTTTCGGTTTTCCTAAAATTCGAAAGCCGAAAAACTGATTTTTGTGCCCACCACTAGTTTTCACGAACTTCGTAACGACTTTTTCGCAAAAGTGAAGAAACCACTTCGCGGGAAACACTACGAAACGAGAGAAGTCATCATCTGGTCATTTGGTGGTCCCTGCGGAACATCGACAAAGATTGACTCGCTGACGGTATATGGCGCCTTCCACGTGTGTGGCAGAAGGTGATTGAAATGGGAGGGGGATTATATTGGAGGAATATAATAAGTATAATCTTGTGCATAAAACAGGTACGAATTATAACAATGTTGCCGTTTGTTATCCAGCTCGGGTATTAGAAGTTGAAGAGAGTGATTCATCATATTGGTCTTTTAAATATATTTCAATAGTAAAGCTCATTTCAATCAATATACTACTACAGATCATGAGCTATAAATGAACTTTATGTTGATCGATGTTAATACCTGTTTATATAGAGATAAGATATATTCTTAATGCGATTTTTTTAAAGTGGCTTTACTCTGAAGCTTTATATACCGTGTTACTGCTTGGTATGCAAAATTAATTGTTTTATCGAACGCTGAATGAAAATTAAATAGAGTATTCCACATGCACAGAAACCTTTAAGAAATGTAAGCTGTCTATGATGTTAACATTACGATTTTAATGCTGCTCGTTGGTAAAGGGTGTGGCCCAATAGGAAAATAACGGATACTACGTGCAGTTGGCCGATTGAAAAAAAAAGAAAAAGAAAAAAGTGGATTCGATTTATATTTCAAGATAAAGCAACACCAAAGCGCTGTCATTCTTACAATCATTTAAGGAAAACTTGCAACACTCTCTTCACAAGCGTTAAGAGTCCCTATCACTGCGAAATTAAAATACCGCTAATTTTATAATAATTATGTGATATTTTCAAATAGACAAATGATAATCGAAAAGTGGATCAAGACCTCCCTAGACGATGTTATTTTGCATGAGGTACCGTTATCACGAGTCACCTAGTGGTTTTCCGGTTGCAGTTTAGAAACGCGAAAATAAATACCGATTTTCCAAATGGCTGGAAATCGAAAGCATATAAATGAGTCGTAATAACGGTATCTCACGCAAAATAATATTGTCTAGGGAGATCTTGTTCCATTTTTCGATTATCTTTTATCTATTTGAAGATCTTACATAATTACTGTAGAATTAGCGGTATTTTAATTTCGCAGTGATGAGGCCTGTGCAGAATGTAGTAATATTGTACCTCAATCTGAGACGTGGCACCGCTGAAACATGCTCATTTGCTACTACCTTCAAAAACCTTAAATCTTTTCCCTCAGTGTAAGTAAAATAACCTTTGAAATTTATTTTGGTTTTCCACATTAAAAATGTGTGTAGAACAATGTTCTTCGATACTGAAAATATCGTTGCTGTTTTCCATTACTATTTATTATTTTTATATATTTGTTTCTATATCATTATACAATATTCATGCCAGTATATTATTGATCTTACCTGCCTGTTTGCCTTAATTTTTGCTACCAATTTTTCACGTTATTTGTATCAATAATGTTTCACTAATGTCGCATTCATGGCTGTCTCTAATGGCAGTACAATGTAGTATGCATCATAATTCACTAAAACCTCCGGACTCAAAAAACACAACAAAGACTGATTAGAGATTAAAGTATATAGTTAGATTGAAAACTCCAAATAAATAAATAAATAAATAAATAAATAAATAAAAATAAAACAATCAAGTTTTGAAGAGCATCACAACTGCTTGGTATGTGTTCAACTTCCAAACGCGGACATACATCAATGCTCTAGTCAAGTTTCTTCCGTAACGTCCGTTGGTCAATAGCAACAACTGGAGCCACGATCAGCTGGATAGGTCAAATGGCATTTGGAGTTGCACTAGTTCATCTATTTAGCTTAAGAGGAAAAATTACAGGAGTTTAAGCCAAGTAATTTTGGTAGCCAGGGTACAATAGCTTAAGAATTTTCATAATTTGGCATTAAGCTCAGTAGAATAAAAAACTATGAAACAATAGAGAAAAGGTTCGATATAATAATATACTACAAAATTTGACGATTTCTTCTAATTAATTACGATATACTATTTTCTTTTAGTATATGTTTGTTATTGATTTCGGAATCCACGAAGGTAGTTGTGATACATTATTATGTATTTAATCAATTCCAACTCTGGCTCTAATCAATAGTTACGTCAAAATCTCATTTACATAATTATTGTTACGCAAATACTCCTGTGCCCAATGCAAGACATGACTTCTAGTTTACGTTTCAATAGCCCTCACCAAGAAAACAAAGCTTTTGATCCTTGATTTTAAAGGATAGATTGGGGAATTGTTTAATGTGACTCTCTATTGACCTAGTTAAGAAGCTACAATTGAAAACCTCAGTAAATAAATAAATAAAAATAAAACTTTTAAAGTAATGTGATTATATTTGAAACTGTTTATTATTGGTCATAATATGTGACTAAAAATACAACTTCAGGCGCAAATTTAGTCATTAATTAAAGTAAAACAATTTCTTTATTTTTAATGAGTTTTCCCATGGATTTATTTTTTGTCATACTCGTACATAATCGAATATATTGTAGAATACTTTGTTTAAAAAATAGCATATTCTCTTTCACTTTCAAACTATGCTATGCGTAAGTACGAGAAAATTCGTTGAACGAGTATATCCGTCTGTCTGTCTATCAGAGGCGTATTAGAGAAATAAACAAGCAGAACCGTTTTTTTTGATAAGGAATCAGCGTCTCAAAAGAAGATTCGCTTTCAATACTTATCCATGCTGTGCAACCGGAACTGGTAAAAACGAAACCTCTTTGGTTTCAGTATTGATTCTACAGAGGACTAATGGTAAGAGAAAGCGCAGAGTTGTATTTTTGATTAAAAATGCAGCGTTTCAGGAGTAGACTTTGTTACCTCACTACTTGTTTCTCACTTTTGAAACCATAAATTGTAGAAATATACAAATACTTAGCTTTCAATTTGGATTTCCATAGAGGAAAACTGTAATCAACAGCCAGAAATAGTTTTGGCGTGTGTTCAGCATCTCAAGGGGTTTCATCTGCTTTTTACATCTGGAAGTGGTAGATATCTTCCAGTTTCAACATTAACCTCATAGAACAAAAACTGTAATGCATACCGAGAAATGGTTTATTTGTATGGATTCAGCGTACGAAGAATAGGCCATGATCCATGTACTAAACTCAAAGGGTCAGTTCCGATTTGAATATTTGAACGCCATATATATATATATATATATATATATATATATATATATATATATATAATAGATTCAAGAGTTGGTTCCGCCTCCTCCCTTATCTCTCCCTGCTGAAACAGGAAATAGCTTTAATCTACAACTTCCGGTTTCAGCATCGGATCTTCATTGGCAAAATTGGTAAGTGACGGCGAGAAATGATTTTTTGAAGTGGATTCGATGTTCCAAGAGCAGATTATATTTCTGCCGTTGTAACTTTGTTGACACTGGTAGCGATAGATTTAACTTCGTCAGATTTCGGTATCAGAGAGTAAAATAGTAAGAGGTAGCGACAGGTTTTGGTATCACAGAGTAAAATGGTAAGAGGTACTGATAGGTTTCGGTATCATGGGGTGAAGTGATAAGATATATCAACAGGTTTCGGTATCATGGGGTAAAGTGGTAAGATATATCAACAGGTTTCGGTATCATGGGGTAAAGTGGTAAGATATATCAACAGGTTTCTTTATCAGAGTAAACTGGTAAAGGGTAGGAACAGGTTTCAGTATCATACGATAGAATGGTAAGAGCTTTCCGCATCAGAGTAAGATGATAAGATATAGCAAAACATGTTTATAAAGAGTTCAAGAATATATTTCATATCTGCAGAATAGCACTTCCAATTTTGAGTGCTCAAAGGGTAAAAGCTGTAATTGGCAGTGATATACGACTTTTTAAAAAAATCTATTTTTGTTCTTGTCCCTATATTGAAACCGGAGGTGATGATTATTTTAGTACCGGATCTCCATAGCGCAAACCGGTAACAGAAGGCAAGATATGTTTATTGATATGCATTTAAGGTTCAGAGAGTATATTTCCTTCTCGCATTTGTCTCTATATTAAATATGGTTGTGGTAGAAATCTTCCAGTTCCGTTTTCAATATTGGATTTCCATAGAAGCAAACCAGTAACTGATAGCAAAGATTTTTCCTTATCGATTCATCGTCCTAAGAACAGCATCCATCTATATATTTATTCTTCAATTAAAGCTATCATTTTCGATTACATTATTAGACCCTTGTGGTACGCAAGTCTATTTGGATTTTGCAATGTGAAATGAAAATCACACGAAATATAAACATACACATTGGTATATTGTTCTCGAAATCGAATTTCAGGAGCAGTTTCACAGTAAAATGTTTCTTCATTTAATTCAGTATATCTTTTTTCCCGTTTGCTGCGTCACATTCTCAAGTTTAGCTCTGTCAAAGGAGCTAATGTAGACGATACATAGAACGTACTCTTAGCGTAAAGTACACATGAGGAAGATCCGCAGTGCACATCGCCCAGACGTGCTGTGAAGTTCTATTTGCGTAGTAGAGACGAAGGCACTCCCATACTGTTACACCACATGAGTTTCTCTATTGTGTAAAAGTGTGCGAGGCCACTTGAATATTTCACACACGAAACTCTGAATGCTGGTCCATAGATAGAGAGAAGCCTGAAGTCCAAGTACAAGGATTTGCTCTCTGAAAATTGTATCGTAGCTGAGAGCGAAATCTAACAATTTTATTCTATATGCTCTTTCGGTTATTTCTAAAGTACATTTTTGCAGACATGAACAATTTGCTTTAATAACATCTGTATTGGTACCGTTTCAAGTTATTATCTATCGTCATATACTCTTTCAAATTTCAATAGCTCCATCAGTGTAAAGTGTGTGTTTTCTTTTTATATGCCTCATGTTGGTGTAGATAATTGAATTTACTCGTTACGTTTTGTTTGCCGTCTATACCTCGAGGAAAAAACAATATGAACATGTTCGAAACTAACAGTGAAATTTATGTGGTAAGGTTTATGAAAATAATACATGTCCAGTGTAAATCGATCTTTGAAGAATAACATTGCTCAAAAACTTCTGTGTATGATTTACATTACTAGTAAAACGTTTTCCGATTACGTAAAAAAAAGTTCGTCTTTCATTGAGTTTAGCAACTCTTGTTGTAAGTACGCAGTGCATTTACCTGTTTATCAGGTTGTTTACCTCAAACTAACGTTTCACAAGTTTGATTCATGTAATTGCTCCTTTCTTCTTCTGAACAGCAATTAGTGATTTGAGGACGGGAGTAGAATTTGTGGAAATGTCCAGATCCCATCTTTGATGAACAGTAACTCGGAAACCAAAAATCTGTACACACACACACACACACACATATATATATATATATATATATATATATATATATATATATATATATATACTTTTGCACTAAACACATGAAGATAGATCTACATTACTACTAGGAATTATATTTATGAAAATTTGGCATCTATGGCCATGTTAGCCCATCATGTATGAGCGACAACGTCTTCTGGTGATCACACTACCCAGAGAATTAGGGAGGAAGGAAGCGGGCTGATACCATTATATTAAGTACCATCCCAGAATTTGCCTGTTGCGAATGAGGAAACGCAGACAAAATTCACTTAGGATGACTGGCCTGAAAAATCATTCCCACCAGGCCAGCTCGCATCAGTGTCGAGAGCATTAACGCCTATGTTACGCAGGGCCACGTCTATTTTCAGTCTCTCTTGGTCAAGATTGGATTAATTTTGTAGGATATACACTGTCCTTGTGGTTGATTTTCTCTTAGAAAAAATCATTGAAGGATGAATTTTTCGGTCGCCACTGTTTTTCGTGAGCACCAAGTAATACGTAGGCGTATTGTTGGGGTGCATAACATGAAGTAAATATAATAATAATAATAATAATAATAATAATAATAATAATAATAATAATAATAATAATAATAATAATAATAATAATAATAATAATAATTTAAACACTTTGAAACTACCTTAGACTTTCAAACGATGCGATTCTAGTACTCAAAAGTGAAGTAGTGCATCTATATAACCTTTAGTTACAATAGAAGAATAAAATCAAAAAGAGAACCTATTTTTCGGACGATGAATCCATATCGAAGAGCCGTTACTTGCTACCTCTTCCTGTTTTCGCTTTATGAAGATTAATATTAAAACCAGAAGTACTAATTGATGTCTTTCTCTCACTTGCAGTTGCAGTAGACGAGTAAAATCAGAGGTGAAACTATTATCGCGGTACTGAACCCATGTCAAGAAACTTGCCTGTCGATGTCAATTTCCGTTTTATCCATTACGCGATCAGTGTTGTAATCAGAAATCTTAAATGTTTATCACCTCCAGTTAAAACATATAGATAAAAGTAAAGACAAAACTCATTGTTAGGACACTGGATCTGTCAAAAATCCACTCTTCGTTATATCTTACTGTTCTTGCTCCATAGAAATCATTGTTGAAAGCAGAAGTCGTATTAGTAAATTTCAAACACTTTTGGTTTTGGTAGTGCATTGCTATGTGTTCTTGAAATACTTGCCAATAAAAACGTTTATCGTTATTTATTACCGCTTTTGTTCTACGGCTATCAACACCGGTAATTCTTTATTTGTACCACTTCCAGTTTGAATATAGGGTTAGCAAAGGAAATTGAACCTATTCTTTACGCTGAATCGATTGAAAAAAAAAACGCTTCACGATAGATTTGACCATTTCTTTTTGCATGAATATCAATATTAAAACCGGAAGTACTAGTAAATATCAACCACTTTCGGTTTTAATAGTGTTGCGGATGGTGATATGTTCTCTTAAAACGCTGGATTGATTAAAAAAAAAACACTTGTCCCTATATGTTACCGTTTCTGTTCTATGGCGATAAAGGTTGGAACTAAAATGGTTTCTTTATACCACTTTAGTTTGAACACAGGGTTAAAGAAGAAGAGTGAACCTATTCTTGAGACGCGGAATTGACTGAAGAAGCAAACACTCCTTGAAATCTCTTACCGTTTCGCTCTAATACTTGTCGACAGACAGACGGACGGAGAAACCCGTTCTATAAGATTTCCGATACTTACGCGTAGCATAGTTTGGAAGTCTAATCGCCCCCAGAAAGCAGAATGGTGTTAAGCACTACTTTCCTTGATTTCCAACTAAGTGCACATCCTGACTATCCATTTCATGTTTAATGTTGTGCAGAAAGGAGACAATATGAAAGGTCTGCAGTGAAAACTGAATTCTAGAAGAAAGAAAGAATCGGAATTAATTAGGGTTTCGTTCGTTTTTATTTATCTCCTGAGAAATTTGCATTTTGGCGCTTAGCACCTTTCTGCTTTCTGGGGGTGTAATAATAATTATGTTTATATATGCGTAGTTTGCGATTCTGTTTATACAGTGCTTACAGAGGACACTCCGCACTAGGCTTCACGAGGCACCTATAGTTGACGCCATTAGCTTCACAACCGTTCCAGCATAAATTGCCAGGCTGTTGTATCTGTTAATCTCCAGACATTTTCCGTAATTCTTGAAAGAAGGGTTGTTCACCGGTGAACAAGTTTCCTGATGGCTCTAACGCATTTACCTTTATTCATATTCATAAATTGATGAGTCACTAACAACCTTGTGCATAGTAAATTGTATTTCAGAAGATGAGGTAAAAAATATTTAACTACTACAAGCAGAGAACAAGAAGAGAAACCAAGAACTCATTGGATATTCAGAAGACTGCTAATGACAATAGTCTGCAAGATATGTGTTTGGGAAAGCGTGGTGGCTCAGTGGTAGAGGTTCACCTGTGATAGATAAAGTTTTCTGATTGGATCCCACACCATATGAGTTTGTGGTGTACAACGTCATGTCACGAGTTTTCACATGGCTTACATGTTTCCTGTAATTTTATTCACCAATTTCTCCTTTACTACCCAACCAATGGTTTATTTAAACCACAAGGATTAATGATTATTTTATATTATATCCGTAGATGGACTCTCGTGTTACTAAACAGTAAGCATTTGTGCACTTTCGTTACGGAAACTTTTTTTTTTTTTTTCAGTGTGAGAGCTTATGTGGTTCGAAGTCTGAATAGATTCTGTTTATTAGTAGGCTCGGTGTTGAAGAAGCACATTAACTCAAAACGCAGTATGCCTTCTTCATATATTATTATCCTACTGCATGAAACATATCAGTAAACTTGTGAATGTGAATTTTCCGACTTTTTGTGTTTAATTTAAATTGTAACATTCGTTATGTAGATGAATTGCACAACTTATGGCTAGAATTTTAATTAACTAGCTATAAGAATTGAATTTGTATTCTTTTTTTCTAGAAGCTCATACGCTGTGCCACTAAATGAACTACATCTGGTTCAGTACTCCTGTAATTCATGTGAACTGTATTTCGTTAGATAAGCTTGAACCCTTCAGCAGTTTTTCTTTTCTTGTTTTCTTTCTTGTTCAAGGGACCGTGTTTCGATAGCCCTGTTGAATACCAGATGATTTCACCTCGAACACTGCAAGAAAATGCAGTAGGTAGAGACGTCGTCCAGTATGAATCAGTGTTTTTGTACCTTTCGTTTTTTTTTCTTTCTTTTCTGTATCCTATTCACGAACACTTTTGTCATTCAAATGTGCAGATATCGATCGTATGTTTTTCTTCCTTTTTAGAATAGAATTTAATATTCAACTCGTTTCACTCTCCTTACGTAAAACTCACTACCAAATGCTGAAATCGTCCCATGTGAAGAACAAGGCAGCTTTCTTTAAAATAGAATCCTTAAATTGGTATATATATATAAAATATCCTTTTGATGAAGCGATTTTTTTTAATGTGTTTGATTTTGTGTGTGTGTGTGCACATGCGGATGGATGCATATCTCTTTATATTTCCGGGAATAATAAATAGTCGTATTATTATTATTATTATTATTATTATTATTATTATTATTATTATTATTATTATTATTATTACCTTTTGAAGCCTATCTAATTCTGATCAGTTGTAAGGTGTCCATGGGTCAAATATTTGATTTTGTAAAATCTTCTCTTAACCTAGGAAACTTTTTTTTTGTCAAAACAATGTAAAATTAGAAAAAGAAGCTATTGCAATCTATAAAGGTCAAGGCAAGTCCAAAGACAAATAACAATACTGAGACACGTTCGAAAATGAAATGAAATCCTCGAGTTTTTCGTCCCGAAGTTATGCCGGCTAGGCTGAAGGTGACGGTGATAATGAAAAATGAATAAAATGGTGAAATGAAGAAAGGAGGATGACACGGAGAACCCCGAGAAAATCCACGCACACTTGGGGAAAATCCACGCAAACACAAAATCCACTGTGTTTGTCCACCACAAAATCCACTTGGTACAAGCTGGGATTGAACCGGGGACCCCATGCTCCAGAGATGAACTCTTTACCACTGAGCCACCGTAGCCCAGAGATACGTTGAGTTTCAGGTCTTGAGAGACGCTACAACTGCTAAAACTTAAAATTGTATTGGTACAGTACAAGCCAAAGAAAAAATTATGTAGTGCGCTATTTGTTGGGGCCGCGGTGGTTCAGTCATAGAGCGTTCATCTCTGGTGCGTGAGGTCCCTGGTTCAATCCCAGCTCGCGTCAAGTGTACTTTATGGTGGACAAACACGTGTGCGGGGGTTCTCTGTTTCCTCTTACATTCTTCATTCCACCATTTCACTTCTCTCTCATCATCACCGTCTCCTTTAGCCTAACCGACATAAGAGTGGGACGTAAAACTCAAATATTTCATTTTCCATTCTTTGCACTAGTTGCTGTATACAAGAATTACCACCGTGATATGGCAAAGTTTAGATGTTCTTTTGGCTTAAATTGTGTTGGGATTGTCGCTTTAGTTTTTCTTTCTTTCTTCGAAACAAATGTTCTTTCATGAAAGAAGTATTATGTTTAAACGGTTTAGTCTAAGCACTTGAATCTGATGTATAATGCTATCCCATCACACAATACCTTATTACCATAGTACAGTGGTGTAACTAAAGTCTTCGGGGCCCCGACGCAGACAGCGTGAAGTGGGCTCCTTCTCTCCGTCCCACTTTGTGATTTGGGCTCCCCGCAATGCGGGGTCTGCGGGGCCCTTATTTACGCCCCTGCCATAGTATCTGGTCAGTTGAATCAAGTTGCTACATGTCAGAACTATTTTCGTTTAGAAAGAAGAAGAAGTAAGTTCGTTACAAAAGATGTTTCAAAAAGGGCTTGTCTAAGGAAAGAATATGTGGAGATAAAGCTGTTAGATGTCATGCACTAGGTAACACCTTGACTTATCTATAGCACCACAAAAAGGAAGTTTATTTCCGTTTTAATGCCCGGGATGCACTCCTAAGTGAGAGAAGGAAAAGGAAGCTGCATACGAGGGGATTCAGGTGCTCCTAATGGATTCTTTTACGGGCTGCTAATTCCCAAGCTATAATCTCGTGTAGCACACTTCACCGCACACCAAGGGAGGACGCCTGTTCCGGGTAAACCACGAGGAGTCATTGTGAGGTTGACAATTCTCTTGCCTCGTTCCCTCGTAATAGCCAACATCCGGAAATATTGATTGATGGCTAGGGGTAAGAACTGGAGTGATATGCTAGAGCGTGAATAAGGCACGGAAATAAAATGCTGGGCAAACAAAACAGTGTTGATTCAATGAACTATAAAATGGAGCTTTATGTGTATATATATAAACCTTTCAGTGCTTTATTTTTACGTTTTTAATTATGCACTTTTTCCTGAGATACGTAACATTAACTGATCATGACATAATTGTGAAAGTCACTGTTTGTCGTTTATTTAGTTGAAGTTGTCATTCTGCTACATTTATTGTTTCTCTCTCTCTCTCTCTTTAATGGAACGGGTCACAAACTACGTGACCATGAACCTGAAGTCGTCAGACCCATAGCCCATTAGATCCAGTGTAATCCAGATAGACTTGTGACCCAGTATCACTTGGACAAACCCGAAAACCACATTCGTACACACGGAAAATTGGGAATCTGGAAATGTAATTCCACACAGCAAAAGATGCTGGTGCTATTACATTTCAATTTTAACACATGCCAATGGTTCCTGCATCACTACCACTTTAGCATGTCATTTCAACACTAAGGGCATTATGAGCTCCTTCATGGCTGAGCGGTTAGCGTACGCGCCTTTGGCATGAGAGATCCGGGTTCTATTCCCGGCGGGAGCTCATGTGGTTCGGATTCCACGTTAATCATTAGATCCACGTCTCTTATAGCCCTCGCTGCTGAACGGGACGTAAAACTCAAAATCAACTCAACTCAACTAAGGGCATTATGCAGAGTCGTTTTGACGTATACTAAAGGCTTGACTACTGCAGGAAACATATGTTAGTCGAATTCTTTAGTATGGCACTAGTCCCTCGTCAAAACTACTCTGCATAAGGCCCTAAGTGACCGATGTTGTGATTAACACAGGCCCGATGTTACCAGTTGACACAAAACTGGTGTTGAGAAATGTGAAGGAAAAAAAAAAAAACACCGCGGCACTATTAAAGTCTTAGGTGAATTAACGAGAGAACACGAAAATAGGAACTGTGTCACGGGACGGTTATCTCAATATAAAGTCAGTGTTGTTAGTAATACCCCACCTCGCATGGCGATTGCAAGCCATAAGAGCATTATAAATAGTATTAATAACTGCATTATTTGTCACCGATCAGCCAAACGATCCATTTGTTAAGAACAATGACTTAGCAAAGGTATCACACCCGACTCAAAAAATCTTATGTACCAAATGTGAAACAACTGCACTATAATTCTTACCGTGGAATATCATAAATATCTAAGTAACTGATATTGAGAATTTGTATTAGTTCCTTTTTTCTTCTTTTCTTTTCTTTTTTCTTATCTGTAAACAAAACTTTACACGGCATATTTGAAACTTATACCAAGTAAAGAAGAGTACAATATATTTCACGTAAATAGTTTTGTGAGAGAGTAAATTTTCTGACAAACTTCACACCAACAGAATTGTTGTTATCTGTTCTTGACCTTCGTATGCTTGTTTTCTGTGTCTCCTTCAACTCATATAGATCATGTCAGATAGGTGATTTAGCGATTACAATTTTAATAATTTACTTGAAAATCAGATTATGTTGAATGACAGAGCCATTGTGCTGAACTAGCAGAGCCACTTGCTACTGTGTAGCAAGCATTTTCTCCTCTCACTAAATTTGTTTTCCTTCTCTCCTCTCTGAGCAAATTTGGATGTACTTTAGTATTCAACTTCTATGAACTATTGGCGTAAAACGTGGTTGTGAACTCGCCTTCGGAGCAGAAGACCCGAATTCAATTCCTAGTAGCAGTGGTGCATACCACGTTAACCTGCAACTCCGCACCTTAATGTGACAAGTCCTGCAAAATAACAGACTCTGAATAAAATAGATGTATAACGATTAAGAAATAATGTCACATCGGGAATCGAGCACATGCATACAATATTTAAGCTCAAGTAATGCATACATTAATATACTTTAAAAATGCAGAAACGGTTTTATCCTGTCTGAATTTGGGCTGCTTCCAGGTTTGTCATGATCACCGAGTCCGGACAAGAAGAGTGATGCAGGGGATCCGTGTCTCGCGCCATCATTGCTCCCTAATTGTGACACCAAATTAATAGTGGTATGTCTAACTCGTCTTTACAAAGTGATAAATTACAGAATAACAGCATATCTTGTTTAGTTTATTCGTTCATAAGATTTTGATTATCCTAAATTCTTGGTGAGCAAGTTACAGAGGTAACCAAAGTTATCTTACTGTATAATAGTGATTATAAGTATTAGCCAAACTACTGTATATAGTAAAAGTATTCTGGAATAAGGAATAGGATTAGGAATTAGATTTCTGAGCTTTCGGCATCTATGACCATGTTAGTTCATGTGTGAGTGATGACGTCCCTCGGCGATCACACTAACTGAGGAAAGGGAAGGAAGAAAGGTTTGGAAAAGGAAGGAAGTGACCTGGACTTGTATGTTAGGTACCATCCCGTCATTTGCCTGGTCTGAATGAGGAAAACCTCGCTCGGGAAAGCGTCCTGAAAAAGAGTTTATACTTTCTCGACGGATTTTCCCCCACCGGGAAGCAAATCCAGGACCTATACTGGAATAAAATTAATACAATCAGCAAGTAGGGGTATATAGCATTGTATAATTATCAATATACAATATAATGTCTGAATGTGCAACTGTTTTGTAAAATCGAATGTTTTCGTAATGCCTAAAATGGGGTGTAAGTTCGGTTTATTTTAATGTACAATCATGTCCAAAATTATTGTCGCATATCTATAAACTGTTTTGTTGTAGAATTATAATTTCAGAATGATTTTGCAGACTATTTTTAATATCGTTACTACGTGTATGATCGGCAAATGCAGCTATATTTGTGGTAAATTTCATAAGGAAAGAATTGAGGCGCCTAGTATCAATATCCACCACATCCATTTCGCTTAGTTTGGAGTAATCTCGCTAAACGTGCAGTGAAGTTCCATATATACACTGTGAAGTGAAGTTCCATATATATAATAGAAACAATATAATGTGATGATAAAAATTTAATTATACTTTTTTTCTGGTAATTGGTAAGCTCAAAAGCAGAACTAGTCAGTAGAATGTATCGGCTTTTCCCATCTAATTTGCTCTTTTTTTTTTAATGCCATTTTGAGTATAATTTGCTTAAAGATTAATTAGTGTCAAATATAGTGATTGACCATTAGCTACACTTGTGTATGTTTTTTTTTAAACTGTAGTAAATTTTCTACTTGAAAAGTAGTTTTTAAGTGCTTCTCATCTACATATAGAGAACTCTCTCAATCATTCTCGGTGCAAAATTCATTAGTTTAAGAAAGGAGAGGTTTATAGAGACTGAAACTGGTTTAGCTTCAATGAAGCAATTAATAATTAATAGACGAACTTCGGTTACAAGGAAAATAGATTCTTTTGTTTCGCTAATTGCTTACCAAAGCCTCTCCACTTTCCATGCTATCAGCGCCTGCCTGTAATTAATTACAATTACAACGTGTTTATTTTTCTTTGTTTCTCAATTTACTTATCATGTTATTGAAATGTATGTTTGCAACCATTATATAATGGAATGATACTAACAAGCCACATACAGATAATGAAAACATGTTATATAAATAATGTATAAGGGTATCTTACAAAACGTTTTTTTTTTTTTTTTTACACACATCGTAGCGGACAAAATTCGTAGAAGAAGGGTTGTTTTATATATTGTCATATTACTGATATAAAGTTGTTTATTGTTGAATTTAAGTTACGTTGTCAATCTATCGTCAAGGAGTAGTTAACGTTATCCTGTCAAATTGCCCGTCGGGAAGGTTTCGAGTTCGAATCCCACTGTTAAGTATACACGTATTACTGAGGTTCCAAAACTTGAGATAAAAACCGTAATGTACAAATATATTTGATTGAAAGTAGATTGTGTATATTTTAACTTTAACAAAGACACTCTTGGTTTGCGAAAAATATTACAACACACCATTAACAAGGATATTACATCCGCTCAGGAGTAAACAGTCATTCATGCTCTGGTCAACGAAAAATTCGTATATGCACGTAATCTATAAAAATCTACAAAGACGGATAAATTTAGACAGCGCCACAGAACTAGATAAGTTCTACAGGAAGTTCCATAGGAGCATAGATAGTAGGTTTTTGTTTGCTTGACTAAGGAAGAGACGAGGTGGTCAGAGAATCCTACGAAAAAAAAAAATAATAAGGTGGATAGTGGAATTCTGATCGCAGCAATGAGTGATCACATACTAAGCTATTTCCGATTTCAAATATGGTCTGGAGGTTTACCAGAGCCGAAATGAGAAACAGAGTTGAGTACCAAATCAACATTTTGGACTCAATTTAATTGCTGAAACTCGTAAAAGAAAACTCATACAAATCAAGAATTAATCTGAATCTGGAAACAATTAGATATAATTTACTGTAATTAGTAGTAATTGACAAAAAAATGGACCCTCTTAATTTTACTTCGTGTAAGTTATCGCTTGCTTTTACTAAAGGAAACTCGCCTGATGTTATTTAATAATTATAGCTAGATGAAAGCTTTTTCCTGACAATATTATGCCTAACAAATGCCTTATTTAAGCACTATTAAAAGCACTTACTCAAAAGTGAGTAAAATTTACTTAAATTTGAAAGCACAGTCGGCTCAGATTAGCTCCGAGTATTTTTTCTTTCTTTTTTTTAAAAAAAAAAAAAACTTGAATGTACGAGTAATCAAAATATAAGAAAGACATGTGCTCAAACAAGAATTTTAGTAATGATCCCAAAAATGGATCAAAATATTTCGATCTTGACCAATAATTTTAGGAATGATCCATAAATGCATCAAAAGATTTCGATACTGACCAGTAATTAGTTTTTGGGTCATGGGCCACAAAATTTTTGAACGGCCAAGTTAAGTGGTAGTTTGGGTTTGGCTACACTCTATGTAGTTCTTCAGATATAGGGCGTACAAGAAAATTTTTGATTGAAATATATTGGAGCTTTTGAATCAGGGGCCACACAATTTTTGAACGGCCCCCAAATAGAGCTTTCGTTTTTTTCTTCTTTCTTTAACGGAATAAGCACATCTTTCTGAGTTAAGTGATAGTTTGGGTTTCGCTACATTATATATAGTTATCCAGATACAAGACCTGTAAGAAAATTTTTGAATGAAATATATTGGATCTTTTGATCCAAAAACAGTAAATTGTATTCAGTGAGTAAAATACTCTCAAATATTAGATGAAACTTTATTCAAATAAAATAATAAACCACGAAATGTCAAAAATGATGGACATATCTACTCAGAAAAGAAGAAGAGAACCGAAATTCTCAGAAACAACAAGAATTGAAGTCATACATGTTCAGAATTAAGTAAAAATGTATTGCATAAACCCGTTAATTTGATAAACATACTTACTCAAATTTCAGAAAAGTTCCTCTCGTAAATGAGAAGAAAATATTAAAAAAAAAAAATAAAAAAAATAGAAAGAGGACTCATAAATGAGAAAATGAAATCCTTTAGTTTTACGTCCCACGGTTATGCCGGCTAGGCTAAAGGAAACGGTGATTATGAGAAATGAATGAAATGGTGGAATGAAGAAAGTGGGAGGAAACGGGAGAACCCCGAGGAAACCCACGAGCACGATGTTTTTCCACCACAAAGTCCACACGGCGCGAGCTGGGATCGAACGAGGAACCCCAAACACCGGAGGTGAACGCCCTACCACTGATCCACCGGATAATGTTTTACCATACCTTACCTAGGTAAGTACTATGCTAAGTCACATATACAGTATATACTAAGTCACTTTTTGGTCGAAATTGAGTTAAGAATACTTTTTAATAGTTTTTCTAGTGGTATAATAATGTAAGTCTAAAAGCATCCTACTACTTTGTAACTGCACTTGTACTTAGTATAGTTTGAAAAACAGTACTATAGGTTTTACTTAACTAACCGGTTTTTCGCTTCTCCTGTAAAATTACGTAATTATGGCTTGGTTTATGCAATATGCCCAGCATATTTTCTAGCCCATATGAAAAATGATTTCACTCGTACTAGTCATTAGTTGTTGTGAGGACCCCGATTTGGTCTATTGGCTAGCACGCTTGACTTTGGTTTGCGTGGTCCCGAGTTCGATCCCCGGTGGGAGTACAGTTGAACAACCGAAGTGGTTCGGATTCTACTATAATCAGTAGCTCCACGTCTCCTTTAGTCGCCCTAGCATAACCGTGGGACGGTAAACTAATACAAACCAAACCAAAAATCAATACGATATGTATTACTAACTGTTAGTGCTTGAATAATTGAATATAGCCATATGGTATGGATCGACTTTGAGGTGGTCGGTGGTCAAACTAAAACATGTGAAATGTAGTTAGGGTGTAATTAGAACTTCTAATTAAGCACGGTTTTAATCTAAGGTGTGCGCCAGGCCTAAGGCTTAGGGAGAACAACTAGTGGTACTAAAAAGTTATCAGTTACATTTAATTTCAGTTACAATTTGCATTTTCATGTATTGCCGGAACAAAAACTTCAACATTATGAGTAGCCCAAAGACTATGAGAGTTTTTTGAAAACATTCTTGCGCCATAAAACGAATTACGAGTAATTTTAAAATATTTTGCAGTTTAGTTACGTTATTTGCACTATATTTAGAATAATATTTAGCAATTTATTTAAGTTGACAACACTGCTTAAAATAATGAAAATGAAATGAAATTTTTAAGTTTTACGTCCCACGATTATGCTGGCTAGGTTAAAGGAGATGGGGCTTAAAGTAACGTAACTGCGACTTGTTGTAATTAAAACAACTAAAAACTATTTGTAACGCTATAGAAGCAAAGAAAAGCAATACTCATAAAAAATTAGCACAAATACGTCATTTTAAGCAGTATAACAATCACTACTCATGTGTTTGCTATCTCTGAAACAGTTTGAATAACAATTGTTGTAAATGGCATTATGATCATTTAAGTCTTTTGGAAGAATCTACATGATGAGATGTGATATATCAGCACGTTTTCGAAGTAAAGTCTTTAGAAAAAGTTAAATTTTCCATTTCCTGTAACTTTGTTAGTTCATTCATTTGAAATACATTATATCATGATCATAATATTTGACGCTAAGATACGATTGATGCGCATTGCACCATCCATGTCATTAGAGTTATTAGAGATCTCCAAAATGTTTGTTAGTGATACTGTATTGTCCTTTGTTACACTGAATAATGTATGTGGTATTGTGGTTTTATTTAATATCTAAAGACGTATATAATACCTTACGTAGTGTAATTTGAGAAAATACAACTTTATGTTGCGTTTGCAACACTGCTTGTTTATCTATTGGTATTGCAGAGTACCTAGAAGAATTTTCCCTTTAATATTTCACACAACATGGTACAAAATTTGAGCATTTTAGTATATATATATATATATATATATATATATATATATATATGAGAGAGAGAGAGAGAGAGAGAGAGAGAGAGAGAGAGAGAGAGAGAGAGGAGGCTATATACATCAGCAATGGATTTTGTTTCGGGAGAGGCTTGAGGAACAGGTAAGAAACGTTTGTGTTGTACGTGCAATGCGAAAAAATGATCTCAAATTTATTCAGGCAGGGGTTTGAGCCCGACAGCCACCTCCTAAATACGCCATTGTACATCAGTAAACCATGCCCTTATTATCTCACACAGAAACGAAATAAATTTTGAGTAAAGGCAATTTTAATAGCTATCAATATCAATATTCAAGACGAGACCGAGACTTTTGAGACTGACCTAAGTCTCGTCTCGGTATTGTCTCGATTTATAGAGGTCTGTTTTGGTCTCGGTCTCGTCTCGGTTATATAAAATCCGTCTCGGTATATAAAAGTCGTCTCGATCTCGGTCCCGGGACCATTCCTAGATGTATTATTGGTATGGCGAGGTCACAAAGGAACAGCCTGCTAAACTGCCAACTTACTTTTTCATTGGTAGGGTTTCTTACGAAGGATTAACCCTAGAAATCCTAAGCGGCGTGGCTCCTCGAACCCAAAGGCATTTTTTTTAATCAAACAGAATGTTATCAGCAAGCCATTTTTTTAAAGTTACACAATTTGCTTTAGTGATGTAAAATAAATAGTTCATAAGTAGATTAGAAAATAGTGTACTGGGTCGGAGGAGGCCTCCCTTCCCTTAGGACTACATGGAACTTTTTCGTTTTGAGCATCATAATAAATTTAATCTAAGTAGAAGACTATTAGCTGGCCAGAATATTGAAAGTAATTTTATCTCCAATGTCTCCGAATTGAATCAAGTATGTATTTGACAACACTACCCAACCAGGAAACAATTTGATAGTATTGGCGGCAGATATTTCTGTTTTCATACATTTTCTTGTCAGATCGACATCAACAAAGAATACTGTAGTTTCCTTGTCTGATGTGTTATGTACGAGAGTACATGGATACTTACGGGCTAACGAAATTTACAGTTAACTCCTTTCCTTTTATACTACAAAGTGAGTTTGAGGAGCCCCCCTTCCCCTTGGGATAACCTACAACCTAAGCTAACTTGGGATTCCTAGGAATAGTATCTAAAAATTTTGCTACTCTTCAGCAGGTTGAGTTGAGTTGATTTTAGTTTAGCGTCCCTTTCAGCAGCGAGGCTATATGAGACGTGGACCTACTGATTAACGTGGAATCCGAACCACATGAGCTCCCGCCGGGAATCGAACCCGGGTCTCCCACGCCAAAGGCGCGTACGCTAACAGCTTAGCCACGAGGGAGCTCTACTCTTCAGCCGCCTGTATATTTACCAAAGGATGGAACAGCCAAGGTAAAGTACAGTACTGTGAGCAATACAGCGAAGCCATATTCACTTAAGCACATTCTACAAGGCAAAGGTCTCTCCACCATTGTGACTGAGATACAAAGTCATGCATTCAGTCTTCTATCTCAGCATCATCTCCCTTTCGTTGCCTTGGCTTGGCTGGCCATCCTCGGGTCGATATATGTCAGGCTTTATTATTGTAGGAAGAAGTATGCTGAAGTCATTTTGAGCACTCTGCAATGTCGATTTTACAGAAGATTGTTCGCTGTATATCCGACCACTTTCGATTCAGGGCTGTTACCTGGCGCGGCGTATCATGCTAGAACTATGGGTTCGCTAGCGGGAGCAGTGTTGTGTCGGACCTTGTAAATGGCCCCGAAAATCAACCAGTATTAGGAGGATCCCGTAATGGCCCTTTTGCATGCTGTTTCTGTAAGTACGCATTATAAAACCGTGTCTGGAGGATGGGTTAACACTCGGAGTGACGACTGCAAAAGCTATTGTAGCCCGTTACACACAAGCTTCCCTTGCGAAACATTCACCCACGAAAACCACCAGGTGGAGGGCTGTAAGCAAAGTGACACTGGTAGTGCAAAGGATGTCTGTCGATTGACATGCCAAGAAAATCCCCCGCCTCAACGTGATACGTTCCACAGACTCCTCCTCGTACCGTCAACTGTGAAAAACACAATTCGCGAGCCCCTCAGGTAGAAGTGTGTGTATGGAAGGCCCGTGTACACCACCTGCTATCGTTTCGCAGCTGTATGAAAAGTACCTGAGGTTTCCAAATGAAACAAAGTTGTCACAAAGGATGAATCATATACCCATCTCAATGCTGGTAGTCACATTCGGGTGATTACACACCGTGACGTTGACGGTACGTGTCGCACCAACTTTTTTTGTCAGTGCAAAAGAAGTTCCCTCGTGGCTTTATGGTTATTACGGGATTCGAATGTGAGGGTAAGTTGATGATACACAAGGTGCAGAAAAACGTGAAGGTGAATGCAAGGTACTTCCAAGAATCCATTCTGACACCTATCTATCGGAGAGACATCTCACAATTGTATGGAATGGACGCAAACCAGACGACGATCCACATGGACAAAGTATCGAGTCATACCGCTAGAACATCACTACGTTGTTATCAGGAAATGGTAGAGGAATTAGGAATTCGTGTCATTCCGTTTGAAGATATTCCTGTAAAAAGCCCAAGTGCTAGTCCAGTGGATTTTTGCATATTTGGACTGTTGAAACGAATCTTCAGCATCGCCACCCGCGCACCCTGGATGGTTTATGGAAAGCTTGCAGGGAAGAGTGGGACAGAATTCCCATGCCTGTCCTGCGCCGGAGCTTGCTGCAATGGAAACTGCGATGCCGTGTGATAGCCCACAATTTTGGGGTCCAATAGAACATGACCGATGGTGGCGATGCAGTATCTCTTAAGGTGAGTGCTAATCAAAAATGGTCGGATATAAAGCGAACATCCTTCTGTATACCCACATTCTTTTGAGTTACATTGTCATATTACCTACGCAGAACTTTATGCTGCTGAGCTCCTTTGTGGCTAAGCGGTTAGCGTACGCGCCTTTGGCGTGGGAGACCCGGGTTCGATTCCCGGCGGGAACTCATGTGGTTCGAATTCCACGTCAATCAGTAGGTCTACGTCTCATATAGCCTCGCTGCTGAACGGGACGTTAAACTCAAAATCAACTCAACTTTATGCTGCTACTTTGGGTTTGGGAATTATAAGTCTTGGAAGCTAAACTCAGTGAAGACAGTAGTTACAAACTATGATGGGCTATGACAGACCAGATTACACATTTTCGGAAAGTGATAACATAGTAAGCGCATCCGCTCCCAACGTTCTCATGTCTACCTTTCACGAACGGAATAACACTATTTCTTTAATTCAAATGCCGCATGATGTTAGGTTAACAACAAAAGTTCGTGCATTCTCCGGGAATCAAACAAGGAACCATATGTAACCAAACAATGATAGCTGTAAACTTGAAAAACGTAGAATTATCCTTTACCGGTACATATCTTCAATTTTTTTTTTTCTGCGTGATATGTCTGCGTGTGTGTGTGCACTCATATAAACCCCAATTCTTTAACAATATGATTGTTTCTTACTATGTAATTTGAACTCCAAAATTACCTCCCATAATTTGTTCACATAATGATCTGAAATCAAAAGATGATGGCGTCTTCAGCAGAAACTTTAAAATGGCTCGGAGGATTTTTTGAGCACAAGAAGGCGTGTAGCGAGCCGAATCGACCGGTCGTCTCCAACGTATCTTTATTGAAACTCGCAGATGAAGAAGAAAAGGGCTTCTGCACCTGTGCAGCAGATTCGCTTTATATTACCTCAAAATGTACGCCTCGAGGTGTGCAAAAGTTGAACACATTAGTTAGAGTATGAGAAACAGCTTTTGTTCTCTTATATCCGTGTCCGGTTGAAAAAGAGAACAGAGAAAAAAATATAATTGAAGATTTATATATACCCGACTAAAAAGGCTTCTCATTTTCTTCCAGCTTATTTATTTGTATCTTCAAAGTTATTTTGCGAAGATACTATTAAATTAAAATCAAATGTTTGAAGATGGAGAGACAGAACTCTTGAAGATAGGAAAATAAGCAGCTTAAAATATCGAGGTTGGTGAAAGGTACCAAATTGATGAAAGTGATACACTGAATATATTATTTTTCGTTTCAACACAAAATTGCTCCAAAGTACTGGAATGAACGTAGCAAAACTTTATCATTCGACTCAATCAGCATTTGTTTGTCTATCCGTCTTGTTTGCTCTACGATAACTCTCGTAAAACTCGTCCGATTTTAATGAGACTTGGTACTATCTTCCTTTAAACTGCCGTAATGATCCTGTAATTTGCAGTTTAATTCATCAAGAAGAAAAGGGAAAATGAAGTAAGATTCATTAAATGTTGTCAGTTTGAACATATGCATGCAACACAATTTTTTCTACATAAAACACGTAAAAATTATTTGATTATGACAAAACATAGTCATCTGTGGTTTCTTTACGGGACTCTGATATTTCCCACAGCTTGGTGGATAAAACTTACCAAGAACGAAAGAATGAGTTTATCCCTTTCCCATATACCCTCTTTATGATATACAGTATTTTTGTTTTACGATAACTTTCGTGTGAGTGTATATACAGTATTATAACATGCGTAGGCCCTATATAATATGTCGAATGTGGCTTTTTGCTCTGAGGATTTCTAATCTTTCTAATCGTCTCAATTCTTTAGTGTTCAAATGGATTAATTCTGATTGAGCTCATTCTCCTCGATTTTATTAAATATACTTTTTTAAAAAAATATTTTTAAATAACACTTGGAGATTTAAAGATTTATAGCGTGTGTTACGTGGAGATTATACATTTACTACACAGTTTTGGGTTGAAATTAGTAAGGGAGGGATAGAAAAAAAGCTAGTTACCTATTATTATTATTATTATTATTATTATTATTATTATTATTATTATTATTATTATTATTATTATTTGTATCAGTTCTGTTGTGGTATTTCTGAAAAGTGTGAGATTAACGTAGTATAAAAACAAAATTTCATTTCTTTCCACATTCTGAAACTCCGCTAGTGTTTCACACTACGAAAACTCAATATTGACACCGGAAGTAGCGCATAAGATGAAAAATTCCGAAATAACATAAAGCATGTACTTGTTCAGAATCAGCAGGGGCCAGGGAAAATTGTATAATTTGTGAATCGGAAGTGGATATCACACGTGTCTTTGATGCATGGTCCCAGGTTCAATTGCAATTGCTGCAAAGTAAAGAAAATTGCTGCATGACTTAAATAATGAGTAAATCACTTTATTTTAATCTACAGTAAACTATATTCACGAAGTACACTCTTACCTGCAAAAAATAGTATAAATATCCAAGAGCTTTCTTTGTCACTAAGTTTCGAACTAGTTAACGAATTTTAATATAGCTTCAATAATTGAAGGGAAAATTAAAGACACTTTACGTCCATGACATTTTAATGAAAATTGATGGATTTTTTTTTTCCGAAATTATTGACGAAAAAACATAATACACCTTTTTGCTTATATCACACCATTCATTCAGAATTCGTTCCGGCAAAAAAAAAAAAAAAAAAAAAAAATCCAAAGCACTATCTGTCCATTTCTGATCGTGAATGTACACATTTTTCCCTTTCGAAAGTAAAGATACATTCTGTATATAGGATGTATTTTATATTCTAGGTGTCTGTTTCAATTTGCCATTTAGAATGTTACCTCATGCGCCGGCAAATGCTAATGTAGCATGGCAAAGAAAATAAAATCTGCTAAGGACAGTACAAAGGATCACACGCTAGAAATTTCAATTTCGTCCGGTAGATGTCAACTGTTGGAGGATGTTTGTCGTCATCTAACAGCACTATGCATAACTTCTAACATTTTACAGTTTTGTAGCTTTGTTTTAGTTGTACAACATTGGGATATGGCTCGCCACCGTTAAAATCACAGTTACCCGTGGACACTTTAAAGGATTGACTCCATCGATTAGCAAACTCGGACGACATAATCCCTCTACCTATATAGGACACAGCACTGTAGCTTAGATTTTTTTTTCTGGAGGCAAGCATTAACATTTGGGCACCCTAGAAAAGTTGTTGCGTGAGCCCTCCCGCAAAATTCGAAAATATTCCTCTTCTTTCCATTTTTCCCTTACTCTTTGTGGGCCCTCCCGCACTGCAAGGTCTTCGGGGCCGTTAGTTATGCCCCTGAACCCGTTCCATAGATGACAAATTAATTGTTGGGACAATATTGACAAATCTCAAAGCCATACGAATAAATATTATTTCTAGGGTCCCTAATAGTATACATTTTTTTTTAAACTGAAATGGGCGCATAACTCATTTTTCATATATTTACACTTTGTGCGCTGTTTTGTTTATGTAATGTAATGAACCTGTTTGATGCTCCATTTATAATTTGCATGTTCGTATTGTATATGGAGTAAGAAAATTTTGTCTTAAAGTGCGCCCCCTCGAACGGCGGGGAGCTTCCTCGGGAGCAGTTGCCCCCTATTCCCCCACAATTTACGGCCCTGGTAGGAGAACAAACGTAATTCAAAAATTCGCTTTCATTCAAGAGTTAACGTGAGAAGCAACGGATAGACTTATTAATATTACGATCTTATAGCCCGCTAGCTTTTTTATTCTTCTGATATGTAGTTTGCTGTTGAGTTCTTTGATATCACATGAACTTTCCTGAATTAACTGTGTAGCCTACACTTACTCATACTCTAATTACGAAGCCTTGCGCTTGTTGGTGGTACATAATTATTGTAAACGAAATAGTGTACGGTGCGCAAATATTAATGTTTTCCATTGTAAAAGCTTTGCGTTTTATAGACTTCAATATAAATGTAAACTACTTTCTGAGCAAAATAGTACGTTTATTGTAAAAATGATTAACGTGTAACACTTTCGCCATATGTCCACTTAGGCTTCACCAAATACTATGAATACGCAGGTAGTAGCAGATTTAACTCATTTTTTGCTGCCGTTGCATATATGTAACACTTAATATGGTTTGTCTTTTTTTTTTTACTCAATTTTAATATATCTTTTAAAAATGTTGTATTGTTGCTTCAAGTACATCCTTGTATATTGATGATTTTTTTTTCATTTCTTTAATATGTGAGTCTATAGCAGCATGTAAAATTCAGCCATTTTCCAAAGTGGATAAAATTACGGCCAAAAATGGGTTAAGAGGCCTCATCACTGCAAAATTAAAATACCGCTAATTTTACAGTAATTATGTAATATCTTCAAATAGATAAAAGATAATCGAAAAGTGGAACAAGACCTCCCTAGACACTATTATTTTGCATGAGATACCGTTATCACGACTCATTTAACAAGTTATCTGCTTTCGATTTCCAGAAATTTAGAAAATCGGCATTTACTTTCGCGTTTCTAAATAATAGCAAACGAAAAGCTACTAGGTGACTCCTGATAACGGTACCTCATGCAAAATAACATCTTCTAGGGAGGTCTTGATCCACTTTTCGATTATCTTTTATCTATTTGAAGATATCACATAATTACTGTAAAATTAGCGGTATTTTAATTTCGCAGTGATACAGACTCTTAATATAAGAGAGAGCGAAAAAAAAGTCTGAATCCTGATTGGTTACTACAAGCTACTACAGCCAATCCCCTTACATCACAAAACAAATAATAATAATAATAATAATAATAATAATAATAATAATAATAATAAAACATAAACAAAAAATCGCTATTTCCCTTCCTCCTCCCGTGTTGACTTCATATTCATTTATTTCTAATAATCAGATCTATTGTAATTAACAACATAAGCTTTACAATTAACTTCGTTGAATATGAATACTAATTAAATAGTATAAATAATAAAACTAAATAAATAAGTAATAATATCAAATTTACAAAAGTAAACCTGTACAATTAACTTATTTCATCCTTTAAGGCTGCCTGAAGATGAATAACATGATTCTTACTTGTAACTTTGTTAATTGTAACATACAAAACGAACATGACAAAAAAAATATATATGAAACAACTCTTTAACAAACAGCGACTTTCATGAAAACTCTCTTATTGAACCTTCGTTTACATTATTTTTCTTATTATTTTGTATTGTATTCTGCTTCTTTTGTCTACTTTCTAATTAAATCGCTTCCAATCTCTCACAGAACACACACAAATGTGTCTCTGTATTATCATTATTACAGATGAAACAGGTCTTTTGGTACTCCGTCTCACAAGGGACCATTCCATTTGGTGAATTCAATTCCTGAAAATGATTGCAAGCACTGGGTTCGGCACCAATAGGGACAGAGAAAAAGAGGGTGTTTATCGGCAGACCGTATACATTGTGGGAGATAAATGAGGGCAAAGTGCAAAGATAGAACGTAGCAAATGTCTTTAACTAGCATGTTAATTTTGAAAAGACTAGAGGGATTGAGGTCAAGAGTTCGATATGAGAAATACATGTAGAGCTCCACTGAATAGGTGTAATTTGGGCAGTGTTTTAACTGCCAATTTATGTAATTGGTTGTAAGAAGAGTCACTGGTGTTACAACCGGCACGTTTTGTTGGAGGGGGGCCATTAATACATCAGAACCCTGAATGAGACAGGTGTATTTGCGCAAGGTACCACGTCACAACTCATCCACTGGAACTACTTTTCATTTCATTACACGCTGCAAACTTTCTTTTTGATGATCCAGGATTCGATTCTATATCTTTCTACCCATCGCGCATACAACGTCTGATGGACTATACTTACAGGGACTGTAGATCCTCATTCACGCCACCTTCACGACAGTATTGATACATTGCTATGTTATAGTGGAACGCGCTCATGTTACATTGATCTCAAACTGTATTGGCCACTATTGATTTCCATAGTCGGTGTGCGTCAAGAGCTATATGTCACATGACCCCTTTCCTGTATATTCTTCTTACGCTAAGTCCAACATGGCAGCTTTTCAGATGTCCCCCATGATTCATATTACGCCTATTCAATGGAGCTCTACAGGCATTCCTCATGTCCAACAATTGACCTCAATCCCTCTACTCGTTTCAAAATTAACTCATTTCAAGACATTTTATACGTTCTGTCTTCGCATTTTGTCCTCATGTATCTCCCACCCTGTATACGGTCTGCCACTAAACACCCTCTTTTTCTCTGTTTCTTTTATCCTGAATCCAGCGCTAGCAATCACTTTCAGCAATTGAATTCACCAAATCGGAATGGTTCCTTGTTAGAAGTATGCTTTTTAAAAAATCAGTGCTGGAATCAAAACGAACGGTGACTTTGGTGTTAATAGTTAACGTGGGCCAGACGTAACTTTCATTTTACCCCATTCGATATTGTAAATTTTCAAACTTGTTCACAGTGTTTACCGAGATCAGAGTTGTATAAACCAGAAGTTAAATATCTAGCTCCTAAACCCTCCCCATTACTACAGACACACACACACACACACTTGCTTGTTTATGTAGTTGATACAAAGAACCGCCATTTATTTGGCGTCACATTTTGCTAAGCTTCGTTTCCAATGGCAGTTAAAACCAAGACGAAATTACCTATTTCAGCCAATATTAAGTTTCTTTTCTTTATTATTATTATAAAAGTACTTTCGTGTGCAGTTTAATGCTGCTCACAAATTCCGCCACACACCTCTACTAAATTTTTGATACGGGCGCGGACGAAATTTAGCATGGGAGAGCAGGCGTTGTCATGCTCTCGCTTTTTCCTCCGTAACACGAGAGAGCGACGGAGACGACCACCACCACTACCTCCGTGGCATTTCTCCTTGCCTGCCACTTTCTTCCCTTTTATGTTAATTGGAATGGGGAATTTCGTGTCTATTGAGATCATAATTGCAACCCCGCAGCAAGCCTAGAGAGGAGCCGAATTATCTTCTGTAGCCAAAAGTTGCACGGATGCGCTAGAGAGTGAGTATGAGAAAGAGAGAGTCAGTAATTATATTTTACTTAAAGAGGCGGGAAGCGTGCATCTACCTTTTCTGGATCTAATGAACAAAGTTGTGGCGGAGGTATTTTGTGGTTCTTTTTTTTTCTAAAAAAAAAAAAAATCCTGATATTTGTAATCCCTGTGCAGATTTTCTTTCAGCGAATTTTCTTTAGGGAATATAAAGTAATATTATGTTGAGAAAAAAATGCATGTCTACTTGGGTTGATAATAAGCATAAAGAAAGTGAACAATCTGCTCTCAGAGCAGCAGCAGTAGAACTGGATGTTTTCAAGGGTACTTGCTACCGATTTTCTCCTTCATCTTGGCTTTAAGAGTGTCTTTAAGCAGCACAGACAATCGTTTATCAGTGTTTCTACTCATTTATGATATGTATATAGTTGCGTTGTTTTGAAAGTTATTTAAGACCTTAATAAAATGATTTTAAAAAAGAGACTCAGAATAAACTATTTTGCGTAATTCTTTGTATAATTTAAACGGAAAAGCAATAATTGTATTTGTGTTTTACTGACATTTTGTGAGCACTTGATATTTACTAGCGTTTAATAAACGCACTCCACGCTCATTCATACAGCATGCAGTTTACAGTTGGAATACTGTAAGGGAATCCAAATAATTCTTCGCAATTGAGGTACGTCATTACGAGGTGTGATCAAGAAATATAGTGAATAATTTTATTAGAAACAAAGTAATACACTCAAGTTGATTTAATCTCCTTCAAAGTACTATCCTAGGTTACCAATGCACTTATTCCAACGTTGAACCCATGACTCGAAGCATTTCTGGAAAGCTTATTTCAGAAGAACGTTCAGCTGCTCTGCCGTGGCCCTCTCAATGTCGGGAATGGTTCCAAACGTTTTCACTTAAACACGTTTTAAGTTTTCGGAAGAGTCAGAAGACGTGTCATGTTATGCCAGGAGAGTATGATGGATGTTGACAGACAGGAATATTTTTTTTTTTCGGTCAGAAACTCCTGTTCGTCAGTCAAAAGTCGGGGAACGAATTTCGCACTCTCAATTTCCAAATTGGTTGTTAAAATGCTTTGTACAGACCCGTACGAGATGTTTTGTTCTTTGGAAAACTCTTGAATAGTTACTCGTCTGTTTGAACGAACAATTTTTGCCACTTTTTTAACGCGTTTTCTTCTGTTTTCGAGGTTAATTGACGTCCCGAACGTTACTCGGCTTCTACCGACTCATTTCTGATTTTAAATCACTCATACCGTTTGTAAACAGTCTTCAGAGTTACAGCATTATCACCATACAGCAATTTCAACATTTTATGAGTTTTTTTTTTTTTTTTTTTTTTTTCAACTTGAAACTGAACTTAATGTTCACGCGTTGTTCAAAATCCATGATACGCGACAGACACGGTAAACACAACCTCACTCTAGCGGCTCTGGACGCTGACTGACAAGTCAGAACGTGTTCCAACTTGACGCTGCCTGTTTCAACGGATCGGGCTATCGGACAAATTACATAAAATGGTTGTAGCGTCAGCAGTTGCTTTAAAAACATCATTCACCGTATTTTTTGATCACATCTTGTATACTGGGTACAATACCCAATTCTATGTCAGCATCTCCTAGTTTACTACATACAAATATTATGAAGTGAGTTTCATTTCACACTGTGAAACTAAGCAGACTTCCAAAATGTGGGAATTTAGTATCAAAAATGGTAGTGATAGATCTATGGCTTCCTATTTCAATAGAATGATAAGCGCTAAGATGTGAATTCAGAATATCAAGAATAATTTCACGCACACACACACACACAAAATAGCTTGTTCGCATTTATTATCATTTCTTGCTCTAAGGCAAATATTGAAACCAGAAGTTTTATTGAGTGCCTGCTACTTCCAGTTTCAATAGCAGGATAAAGGCGGAAGTAAAGTATATTCTTGACACGAGGAATTGATATATATATATATATATATATATATATATATATATATATATATATATATATATATATATATATATATATATATATATATATATATTTAAACATTTCTCGCTATCTAGTAATGATTTTGCTCTATTGTGATCACTAATGATAGTGACAATGGTAAACGTTTGTCACTTGCAGTTACAATATAGGAGTTAGAATGGAACTGGGGGGAACCTATTGTTAATACATTGAATTCTTATTAGAAGCCATTTTTCACCTCTTTTACCGTTTTTGCTTCATGGGTATTAATATTGAATCCCTAAGTTGCAGCAGATTTTGAACCACTTCCAATTTCAGTATCGTGATAAGTAAGGCTCGGATTTCCATGGCACGTGAAATTTTTATCCTGGCATCTTCTTATGTCTAATTAAATGTAAACATATTTATGATTCTTGTGAGTACAAAAATGTGTTTTTATTAGTCATATAAATACATACTTGATCCACGTTTTAGTTTTATGTTATATTTGGGCTAGAAGTGATGTAAAATCATATCTTTAGTCATATTTTAGACGTGATTGAGTTATTGCTCGAAAAAAAAATGTCGGTGTTGTAAGTGGCAACGAGGTGAGGATGATTCAAATTTTCTCTTATGGGGTAATCAATTATGGGATATGTTTCAGAGCTTAAAGACATTCATTCAGGACAAAGTAACTTTGTAAACTTCTTAAGAAATTGCTGTTCTTAGGAATTTATGTATTAAAAATTTAAGTTTAAATATTTTAGAGAATGTATTTGTGTTTTTATGTGTCATGTTTTAGATTGTGATTTTACCACTTTTTGGGGCATAAATACTTGCATATTTTGAAAGATTTCAGTTCATAGAAATCCGAGCCCTAGGAATAAAAATGAAAATGATGTTTATTATTGGAACACTAAATCCATATATGCATGAGCAAGGTATGGCGGGACGGTGGCTCAGTAATAGAGCGCTTACCTGGATGGGATCCCTGGTTCGATTCTGGCCATGTAAGTTTGACGTGGGTGTTCTCGGGTCCGTCGGTTTTATAGGGAGAACTCCCGTTTCCTCTCCTTTATCATTCCACCAATTCTTCCAGCATCATTTATTTGCCTAAATCATCGTTTCCCTTAGCCTAACAGGCATAACCGTGGGACGTTAAACTGAAAGATTTCGTTTCCATGAGCAAGGAAATAGTTATCGGCTTTGAAGAGAGATGGCATTGATATCAATGAAATTTTTCTCTTGTCACGTTGGTACGTGTTTCTCAATAACGTTTACTTTACCCAAGTTATACTGCTTTGAAAGTAGACGTGTTGTGTATATTTCGTTCAAATGGATAAACTGAAAAACCATGCCCTCATAAACGTGTTTGTTTTAGACGGATTATATATAGTCAACGGAAATTCATCCGAAGTTAGTAGTGTACTCTTTCATTTTTTAACCATAAATGGGTGGCTGAATTCAAACGTGGTCGTATTTCTCCTGAAGATGGTTCATATAAAAGACGTCCCAAAAACTGCAGCCACACCTGAAAAAATGCGCAATATGGTATAGAACGGTCGACAATTAAAGATATATTTGTGGCTGATGCCATATCATAAGAAAAGTGTATATTTTTAATGAATAGTTTAACATGAACAAGCTTCGTGCAAGATTTGTTGAATGCTGAATAGAAACAGATATCTCAGCAAGATACATACGTTTGAACGTTTTAGAAAGAATGCAATTAATTCTGTGCGCCGATTTGCTACTGTAAGTGAAACGTCGGCTCATCACTACACGTCAGAAACGAGACAGCTCTGAAAGCAGTGGGTGGAATCCGGTGGCCCTATACCAATAAAGAGAAAGATGGAACGAGTACCTTGAGGAACCGGGATATGATAACAAAAATAAATTCTATGTCTTAGGTATTAAAACGGGAAACGTAAATGATGATAGCAAAGAAATCGGGATGTTAAGGAACAAGTTCAAGACCATATAGGACGAAAAGTAGAAAACATACACCACTTCATTAATAATACAGATTTCATCATTACCACACTAAACTTAAGGGCAAGGATCTAAATCTCACATTTTCGGTTCCAAACAATACGTCTGGTACGTACAAAAAGCATAGGATGGTGGATGTTTCACTTTGTTTTCATGCAAATAAGTTTCCCTCCTTTACTTACCTTTGATCTATTTGAACTTCAAAGTTCCCTCTTTCAGAAACTTAGAAAAAATGCAATTCTCTCCTTTATTATAATATTTATAAGTCAATGTAAAGCATAGGCATTATAAATTCAATATGCAGCTCATGACTTTCGAATCCATCGTAAACAAATGAACTGGCGAAAATATGTGATACTTATCCTATCGATTGTATTGGAAAATTTAGTATGAGGATGCAGCTATCTCATAATTCAAGAAAATTACCATTTATTCATATTTTTTGACGTAAATTCAGTTGGAGTCGAGTAGAATTCTAGTCATCCTCGTCGCCTCCCAATTTTAACTTGCCAGGTACGCCCATGGTAACAACCATGATTTGCAACTTGTTTTCGTGGAACGCCTCTGTTTTATGTTGCTCCGTTAAACACACAGAGAAAAAAATAAGTTCACTTGTTAGTAACGGAAGAGTAGATCAAGGATTTTGTTTACAGAAAGTAAAAACAAAATTTACATTACAAAAAATATGAATTGTAAATTTCAACACGCCAAAAAGAAAAAAAATCTAAATCCAGATAGTTCAAATTGAATATTTATTATTTGACAAAATATTAAACTATTCCATAATAGGTTTTGCTTCCTTAGAGTAAACATTGCGGATATGGTACATAGGTTCTTCTTTTTCTCTTTTTTTACCGATACTATTTAAAATACACAACTTTGCATAGTTTTTAATTATTGAACCAGAATGGTTCAATTGGAGCTTGATTTCCAGAGATGAACAATCCTGTATTTGTTACTTTTTCGTATCGCATTCATGCAGGCATTTTTTCTGCTATCTTCAATGAGATTTCGAGAAATTTAATGTTCTGTATTGAAATTCTAGGAAGAAACAAAATATAAACATATTTTCCTTTGCTGTGAAGCGTGCAAACGTTTGATTTAGTTTTTTAATCAATATTTTAATTTATTAAAGGATTTTTTAAAAAAGCTGTAGAAATAGAATTTAAAATGTGTCTTACTTTTAAAGCTACGTAACACATGTCACCAATCGTTACAAACAACAAATTTCGTCTTTTTTCAGATACCACACAAGATATATTGTTTCATGGAAAATTACTCAGTGTCAATGTAAGGCAAAAGATACTAACTCAAGCGTGATGACTATCCACCAAAAAATGTTCAAATTTATCCCCCATTTTTCCCCAGAAAACACAAAACTATTTCTCCACCCCTTTTGAGATTTCATCTGAGCGTTCCATCTCAGACACCGAAAGCCTCTTTTTTTCTTTTTTTTTTAAGATATTTTTCCTTTCTGTTTTGCATTAAGACACACCCACAAAGCAAATCCAGCTACCTAGATTTATAACATTGTTTTCCTTTTATGTCGTATCACCCCTATAGAAAGGCTAGATTCTTTAGCTTTGAAAGAAGATGCGACTTTTGAGATTCTGTTCCCTATTTCGTGTCGAATGGAAACATGCACACGAAATTTTTCCTACCCTTACAGGGTTCTACAATCTTTTACTTGTGTTTCTTTCCATCATTTTCCTTTCCCGCTTTCACATTTACAATAAATGATGATTTCGTCGTCTGTATGTCTCGGATACACGCACCACAGAGTAAAAGATCTATCAAACAAAAATGTTCCATCTGACTTCTTGTTTCGCACAGGCGCACAGTATGATTTTTCATAATAAATTACTACACATTGCTGATAAACTAAATGTCCTTAATTTGTTATAAATTAAGACAAAACATGACTTGTGGTTTTTATTATTATTGATGGTTATTTTAATTTCGTTATTTTAATCCTTTAAGAACCATGCATAAAAATATTAATTTGAAAAAATATGTTTGACGTATATCTAAGAAAATACTTAAAAATCCGGCTCAAACCTCTTGACGCCTGTCGAAAGCCAATGACGTGTAGGTGCGACGTTGTCATATTTCGCTTCCTTTAAGACGTTGGAAAACAAATTCGTTCCTACAAATTTATTAACGCTATAGTGACATATATCTTAAGGACGTACATTTGATATTGCTTTCTTTTAATCCAGGAATAAAGCTATTAGACAACGTCGCCGAGCGTGCATTGGATATTGCGAAAAGGAGGACACGCCTAAACGTCAGGAGGTTTGAGCCGGACTGTAGAGACTATTTCTATATAGAAAATATTGTTTATAATTTTTCACTTTTGTTTCTTTACATGGCTTCTCTTGCTGGTCTAGGAAAGAGTTAGTTGCATTTCTGTACAGTAGATAGCAGCAGTAACCAGTACTACAACATGGTTTCACGGCAGAATAAGCAACAAGAGAAAGTGAGATTAAACATTCAAAACGGTTGTTTCATGATGCAGCCACTGGAATATAAAGGGTTAATGTTAAACATATTTATGGTTTTAAGTGTGACTGTTATTTAACACTGATACAATGACATCACACTTGTCAGCCATCCGCAGTGCTCCTTCAAATATTTGGCAAAGAAACGTTTTCGTTTGATAGTTCTTTCTACTCTCATCTGTAGGTAGCCTGCTTGGACAAAATGTCTTGTTAAAGTTGTGAACAGCATATACCTATTGTTTGTTGAAATCCTATTCGCACTTTAATCCTTTCGCTAAACACTAGGGAAAAAATGAAATGAAATCTGTAAATTTTACGTCCCACGGATATGCCGGCTAGGCTAAAGGAGACAGTGACGATGAAAAATAAATTAAATTGTGGAATGAAGAAAGTGTGAGGAAACGGTAGAACCCTGAGAAAACCGACGCACGCGGTGTTTGTCCATCACAAAGCTCACTTGGTACGAGCTGGGATCGAACTAGGGATCCCATGCACCAAAGGTGAACGCTCTTTCACTGAGTCACCGCGCTGCCGTGTCGTGACAAAACGCTGTAACTTTGGCGGAGAAGTTTTGCGAAAATGAACCGTAGTTTTCATCCGAAAATGTGATCTGTATCGTGCAGAACCAGCGTAACTAGGCAATAATGGTCAATCAATCAATTTTCACTAAATTTAATCACACAACATGCATTTACGTAACGTTACATGTAACCACGTGTTTCCAAAGTCAAGATACACTGGTTCTACACGATACAGATCACATTTTCGGATGAAAACTTTACGGTTCATTTTCGCAAAACTTCTCCGCCAAAGTTACAGCGTTTTGTCACGACACGGCAGCGCGGCCCCCCTAAAAAATTGTTGACATAAAACTTCTTAGTTTGTATATCCCAATGATCTGGTGAATAGATCCTAATTATCCTCTGAAGGGTGCACTTGTAGTGATGATGCCTTGGCGTGGGTCAATGAAAACTTGACCCACGACCCACTGACTCACCACCCACGACCCACTGACCCACCACCCAGCATGACCCACGACCCACGGTGACCCACTCTGACCCACCACCCACCATGATCCACTGTGACTCATCATGACCCACCACCCACAGTGACCCACTGTGACCCACCACCCACCGTGACCCACCACCTACCATGAACCACTCTCATCCACTTTGACCTACTCTGACTCACCAAAATCCATCGTCATCAACTTTGGACACGATCCACGGCCTCTTCTGAACTGACTAAAGAGTTTACACTTGTATTAAAACGAGACTGTGAAATTGTCACTAATCGGAGTTTGAATTTCTAGTCAATCGCTCAAGCACCATTCTGTTACAATAACGGTGGATCTGACCTTTACGATATAAAATGGTAAAGTGTTTGTCAGTGAGGAAATTGAAACAGTTCGAGGTGGGGGGAAATTAGTGTGTGCCTAAAATATGCTTGTACTAAGAGAGTATTCTTGCAAGTGTTAATTTCTGAACGCATTCCACAAGAAACTTCTATTCGCAGGAAAATACCTCTGTACAAAATGGAAAAGGTTATGGTTCTCAGTTCATAGTATTTTTCTCACAAAAGATTTGAAAAATCAGTTTTTCATAGTGTATAAAGGTGCTCGGGTACCCTATGTGAGAGCATCTCCATAAAATATGCTCATAATTGTAATCTGTGTAATCACTAAAACACCACGTTAAATTTAAGTTACAAATATGTATAATTGCAATTAATATGAATATTTATTAAAAGTAGTTTACCTAAAGCAAAGAAGAGACTTACTAAAAAGTAGGTACAAAGTTGAATAACACAAATAAGCCATTAGTAATACAAGTATACATTTTCCGTAACTCGTAATTTTTCACCTTAAAACAAATCTGAAATCGGATTTATTTCCTGTTGGTAACTTTTAGCGGTAAATCATCCGCAGTGGAATGATGTCCATCCTTCAGCCAAGAAACAACTAGCTCGTCTACTTTGAGCTTGTCTAGCAGTGGGCCATTAACATTGATGAACAACAAGTTAGACAATGTTCGAGCACTTAATCTATTTCTAATATCGGTCATCTGTAAATTCATAAGGGGAAATCCCCGTTCGTACTCTGTCGTGGAAATTGATAATACTTCTACCCGATTTCTGCAACTTCTCATCGACAATCTACTTGTTAGACTTGAGTCTGATAACGATTTTTCTTGGTCAGTTTTGAAATACTCAGCAAGAAGTATCATCTCTCTATCACCATACAATATCTTTTCCATATCGACCATGTCAGTTGGCAATGTCGACCCATGTAGAACAGAAACTTCATCTACCACGCCTTTCATATCAATTAAAGCCTGATAAACTGATGATTTCTTATTTGTTTATAAATTTAATTTTTGTAATTACACATGAAAGTTTGATACCATTACCAAGTTCCCTCCCCCGTCTAGAAAGCGAAAGCGAAAGCGAACGAGGTTTCTGGAAAGTATTCAGAAGTGAATGGGAATTTCCCTCCTTCTTCAACTTCAATTACCACACTGCTGTTTGCCATGTGTCAAATTACGATGAATTTCAATTAAATTATCATAGTATAATTATTGCCTAGTTTAATTATCAATACTTTTCAGTGGAGAAAAAGATGAAATTTCAAAGTTCCAAATCAAAGTAAGTAGACCAACGTAAAGGGCAAAAAGTGTAAAATTTTCCATACAGTTATGCGTGCAATCCAAACTTCAAATTTCCGTGTAATTAAGCTTACAGTACAAATTTTATGCCTATTTTTCTCACAACTTTATGGGTTGCTGGGTCATGGTGGGTGGTGGGTCACAGTGGGTCATGTGGGGTGGTGGGTCGCAGTGGGTCACGGTGGGTGGTGGGTCACAGTGGGCCATGGTGGGTGGTGGGTCGCAGTGGGTCACATGCTGTTGACCCACGACCCACTGGTCCACACAGAAAACTTGACCCACTGACCCACTGACCCACTCCATCTCTGGCTTTGATAGGTCTGGACTGAGCAGGCTGGCTATTTGGCAATTGCCAGTTCCTTCCTTCCCCAAAAAACTTAAAAAGTAAAAGATAAAAAAAAAACATAAAGAATGTTCAATACAGAAATAAACTGGTATTAAAATTTTAATTATAAGTTTTTGAAACCATTTCCATGGTTTTACATATTTATAAGCTTCATAAATTAGATTTTAAAAGAAAATGTAAATTCGCAGCATGCTCGATGGGAGCGATAAGGACTTATGCAATTTCTCTAACACAAGTGATGAACTAAAGCTACACATTAAAGTAAGCACAGTTTAATTTCAAGGATTATCAGTGTGCTAGTATTGTATTGATTCTGGAACATTTTTATGATATACAATTCTATGCTGTTTTGTGTTTCTTTTAAAATGTATGTTCTATCTGTTTGACAACGCAAAAATATGAAACTTGCAGTTAGCAATATATAGCCCTCACTTCATAAACAGTCTGAATTATATGTTCACTTTTAATATTTTAAGTGCGATTAATTTGGTTGGTAAAATAATATTTAAACTCTCATTGTGATTATGTTTGTAGTGGTTATACGAACCGCTAAAGAAAGTTAAATGTAGTGTACAATACTTGCTATTAGTTTTTCTTTTGAACAATGAATGAATATTCAAATTGAAGATGGCGTTACAAACAGATGGGAGGGAGGTTAAACAGCTATCAGCGCCAAGAGCCCTTGACGTGGTTACAGGACTTAGCACTAATGTTCTTGCAATGGATAGGATGGAAAGATGAGAAATTGTCTATTTCCGTGTTTGTTTTCGAACAAATTTACAAAGATTACGAAAAATAAAGTACATTTTCGAAAAAAAAAGCATTTTCTCCGTAAAAAATCCATATTTAAGAAGTTAGGAAAGTTTTATACTAAAAATGTTTCCTCAAGTACCCTTTGAAAATCGTATGGGGTAAATTCATTGTTCATATTATACTTATTTATAGCCCTAATGGATCTTTGGACTCTTAATGATTATTTGTATCCTAATGAATATTTTCTCATCCAGTTTCGAAAGCATTGTTGGATCATCATCACAATCATTATAGGTATTGTGCCATTATTGGCAGTTCACTTGACTCAACTGAGAAACCTCCATGCACCACACTATTCAGCTAACCTCTTCGTCTTCACGTATGACTTCTCTGTTTTAATATAATTCATCAACTGTATCTTCCTTTATCCCTCCCCTCTTTTCTTGCCACCATACCCTATATCACGTCCCTCATGATACAGTTCCTTCTCAGCCAAATGTTCCCATCAGTTTCTCTTCCAGTTTTCGATTATATATCAAATCATTCATCTTTCCTTCACTACTTCAAGTCCTAACACATTCTCATTTGTTTTCCGGTTCGACCCACCTAATTATTTCCATTACCATTGCATGGTGATCAGGACATCCGTTGTTTACTCGTAAATCTGAAAAGAGAAATGAAAGCGAATTTAATGTAATTGGATACATTGCTTCTAAAGAAGATATCGATATTTTACATGATTTTCTTTAACTCACAATGGTTAATAGATGTCCTCAAATCTTGAAACGTTAATTTAACTTCCTTTTTTCCCCTGGCGACATAGAATGATGTCATTTTGCACGGTAACAGAAGTAAGGTACCAATACAATATTACATTGTTATTTTCATTTATATATAAAGAATGTGTAATATAAATGAAATGTAAAATTGTTTAACAGCTAACAACTGCTAAACCATTGTATTTCCGCAACAGCTAACAACCAACTGATTTTGACGAGTTTTAGTGCATGAGTGGGCCGTGGCATAACCGGTATTTATTTCATTACCGGTATGAGGTAAGGGATGGGGTCGAGAGAATGTGATGCGTAAAATTCCTCGAAATCTACCGATATTAGTATGCAAACTATAGTTTTCTGCATCGCTGATATGAATAGTTACCTACCCAATGTCGTTTAAGTCCAAGTTCGTCGCCCATCGGCATAGGGGATGGGAAATAAGAGACATATAAAAAGCAATCAGAAACGACCGATATTAGTGTCTAACCCATACTTCTTGACGTCGCAGACATGAACAGTGACACTCTCGATGTCGTTTATGTAAAAGTTCATCCCCATCGGCATGCATGAGAGGTAAGAAGGGGATGGCAAGTAAAAATAATTCAAAAGAACATATATTAGTGTCCAATCCGTATTTTTCGGAATCGCTGAAATGAATAGTGAAACTTCTTATACAATTTAAGTCTAAAATGTATTCTCCATTGGCATGCGGGTAAGGATTGGGGGTGTGAAGGGATGACAGGTAAAAATAATCAAAAACTAAGAACTATAGAGAACCAGTTAGAGCGTCTCATAGTTTTGTACACATTATACCCCGCCATTTTAAATCTTTTCTTCAGGTAGACTATAATATGAAAAGACACCGTTTCCCGGAAAGCATGTAGGAAAGAAAATGCATAAAATTGTACTAACTAACTAACTCTATGGCCTATGGAACCCGGAGGTTCAATGCCGCGTTCACAAAAGCTCTCCGCTGACTTCTATCCTTAGCTAACTGCATCCACTTTCTACTTTTTATTCCAATCTGTGCGAGATCCAACATAATATTGTCCTCCCATCTGCGTCTAGGTCTTCCTAATGGTCGTTTTCCGTTTGGTCTTCCAGTCAAGACTTTGTTAGGGTCGTCAAGTCTAGGAGGCTTAGGTGGACGGGTCATGTAGCTAGAATGGAAGAAAGTAGAAACGCTTTCAATGCTGGGTAAACCATATAACTTATGTAGTTCCTCGTTATGAAGTTTCCTCCATTCCCCATTCCCGTTCCTCTTGGGTCCGAATATTCGTCTCAGGATCTTGTTCTCAAATACTTTCAGTATGTTCTTCCTTCAGAGTAAGTGGGCATGTTTCGCAACCATACAGAACAACAGGCATGATTATCGTTTTGTATATTTTAAGCTTCAAATTCCTCGATAGAATTCGCGACGACAAGAGATTTTGAACCGAATAATAAGACGAATTCCCTGCTTTTAGTCGACATTTAATTTCTTCTTGAATATGATTTTCGTCTGTTAATATTGATCCTAGATATTTGAAAGTATCCACTTTATCAAAAGTATTTAATATTTTAACGTATCCATAATTTGCTGTATTACGGTCACGACGCACTTCCAAGTATTTAGTTTTCTCTGCATTTACTTCTAAACCCATGTCCCTGCAAGCGTTTAATAAGATCTCTTAATTTCTTTCTATTGTTCTCCTGTCATCCCCTATTAAATTTACATCATCAGTATATGCCATAACCTGGTGAATACCGTTCAACTGTAAGCCCTGGTTGCTATTTTTGATTTTCCTTATAGCGTATTACAGAACAAAGTTAAGTAATAATGGCGACATCGCATCTCCTTGTTTCAGGCCATTTTCGACGTGAAAGCTCGTAGACAAAAAATTTCCTACCCGGACTTTACTTTGGGATTCATTTAAACATATGTTAATTAATCTAATTAGCTTTCTCGGTATTCCAAGTTTTGTAAGAACGTTGTATAATTTATCTCTCCTAACCGAGTCGTACGCCTTTCTAAAATCAATAAATAGTTGATGTACCAGGGTATTGTATTCCGACTTTTTTTTTTTCGAGTATTTGGCAAATGGTAAATATTTGGTCGATAGTTGATCGATTTCGTCTAAATCCGCACTGATAATCTCCAATAATTTCATCTGCGTATGGGTTCAATCTTGCTAATAGAATATTTGAAAGGATTTTATAGGATGTTGACAGAAGAGAAATGCCTCGATAATTATTACAGTCAGATTTGTCGCCTTTCTTATGAATTGGAACAATCATTGATTCTTTCCACTCTTGTGGCAATTCTTCCTTGTTCCAGATAAGGAGAATGAGTTTGTGTATCTCATCTCATTCTCATAAAATTGTACGACAATAGAAACTATATTTAATTATGACTATAAAATATAAAATACACTAGGTATTTTTAAAAACGTGTTTTCCTTAAGAAGTGAAATAAATCGTACTAAGAAAAGTAAAAGAAATAAAATGTATCATATCAAAATTACAAAATGTTTGTTTTCAAGAAAATTACTTTAAAAAATAAATTTCACTAATGCATACTTAAAACAAAGCATGAGAAGCACTCTCAGATAATTCTATATTCATGTATAAAATAATGTGTTTGTATCTGTCATCAGATTTTCACACGGAAAGCACCTAAAGCCGGCAAAGTTTGTTTGCCGATAGATATTAGGGGTCAACATGTGTACGTTTCCATATACGCCTTTGTGTATATACGTATATATGCAACCAACAATGAATATTTGTTATGCACGCTTACATAGTCAGCATCATCATCATAGGCATTCTGCCGTTATTGGCAGATCATTTGCTGCAGCGGAGAAGCTCCCATGCTCCACGTTATTCTGCTAACCTCATCGTCTTCGCGCACAATTTTTCTGTATTGATATCATCCATTAATTGTAGTGTCCTTTGCACCCTCCCTCTCTTTCCTGCCACCATACCCTCAAGCACGTCTCTCATAATACAGTTCCTTCTTACCCAACGTCCCAACCAGTTTCTCTTCCTCTTCTTAATCATACCTGAAATTGATCTTTTACCCCACCATTTCTAAGACCCTCTCATTCCTTTTATGCTCGACCCAGCTAATTCTCTCCAGTCTTCTACGCAACATCGTGTCCGTGGGTTTTCTCGGGGTATTCCCGTTGCCTCCCACTTTCTCATTCCAGCAATTCTTCCATCGTCATTCACTTGCTTTAATCATCATGTCCCTTAGCCTAAAAGATATAATCGTGGAACGATAAACTTAGAGATTTCATTTTTCTTCACCATACTCACATTTCGAAAGCTTCCATTCTTTGTTTTTTTTTTTTTTGTTTCTTTTGTTTTCGTGTTGCGTAATGTCCATGTTTCTGACCCATACAGCACAATACTCCACACGAAGCATTTTATGAGTTTTTCTCAACTCTTTATTCAAAGTTCCAGAAAATAGTATTTTGTTCCTCCTAAGAGCTTGTTTCGCCATTCCTATTTTCTCTTTTATTTCACGTTTACACTTCATATCATCACTAATAATACTTCCCAGCTATAGAAAACTAATTACCTGTTTTTCCCTTCCTACTTCTGTGTTTGACACTGACCTCTTCATTCCAATCACAATGACTTTTGTCCTTCTCACATTTATTTTCATCCCATGCTCTTCACAGCCCTTCCTCAAGTTTTCTAACAATTATTGATCGCTTACGTAGTAAGAGAGGATAAATACTCGAACAGTGGAATGATTGTGGGAATATTCTGCTTTCTTTCCTTTTATTCAGGTTTTGAATTACACCCTGGCAACGACGGGTGCTTGCAGTTATACATTTGTTGAATATGAGTGTCACCCCTGTTTTTTTTTTTTTTAAGTCACAGTTTTAAAGTTCCAATATTATTTTATGTACACCCTGTAGCACTGAAGAGTGGTGGAGTTGTTCAAGGATATATTGAATGAATTTCCAGCCATAGTCGGATGTCTAGGGCTGCCAACATACTATAGTTATTCATATATGTCATCAGATGTTTCTCTGTTGACAGCGAACGAGGTACTAATGAAGTAAAATGAAGATTCATTGAAGAAGATCTATTCATTTTATTTACTTCTTTTATATTTTCTCTTTCGTTACTTAAAAGAATAAGAAAATGAATTGCTTTCTTGGCTTGATGTATTTATTTCAATTTTACTGAAAAGTAAATTGAAAATTATTATTTTCCTGAAAGGTAGCTTCTAATTGTTTTCGATCTATTTTCTTAATCGAAAGGAAGATTTTTTTTTTGTAAATATTTATGTATTTTTCCATCAGATTTCTGGAGAAACAATTCTTTTGTACAAATTTTCCTCTAGGTTGCTTCGTTGCTTGGTTACGAAAGCTTAGATAAAAGGTTTTGCTTTCGGAAACAAAAAAAAAAAAAAAAGAAAAAAAAGAAAAAGAAAAGAAAAGAAAAGAAAAGAAGAATATCTTGTTCCTTTTTTCTTGCTAATACTTTCAAAGCATGAGATCTGAAGTTTAATTACTCCTATTTATACAATGTTTAAACTAGCAAAGTTCGCGTGAAAAATTATTTCATCTTTACGAGGCATATCTGGAAAGGAAACATTTGTTTCGACTTTATTTAATATAATTTTCTTACCGAGAAGTAATGCTAAATGAAGTTGCACTGGCTGGTGGATAATTAGTGTGTCAATTTAGATAATCCATTTCCCTTCCCCCCCGCGCACTAATCACGGTATAAATGATTTATGAAAATTAAACTTGTCTCTGGCATATCATTCCCATGGATACTTTTATATTTAAACAAAATTACTTCCACTTTACAAGGATGATTCAGAGAGTAATGCCTCCAAGGTGATACCTTTATTTGTGTTTGACAGATAGCATCGATACAGGTATCATGGAAAGTTTGCAATGTCAGCTACAAATGGTGGCATCATTTTTCAACATGCAGTGTAGTTCCCATTACGTGCAACACACAGGCCCCAATGCGAAACAAGATTTTTCATGCCGTGGCCGAAGAATTGTGGCAACACCAGTGTGATGGGTATGCACTGTGTCCTTGGGTTTCTTAGGCTTCTCCCGTTTCCTTCCACTTTCTTCATTCCACCATTTCATTCATTTGTTATCACCTAGCCGGCATAATCATGGGAAGTAAAACTAAATACTCCATTTCATTTTCATTTCATTTTGATTGTCTTTTAAAAGAATCAATTCAAGAAAAATGCCAACCGTTGTTACTGGAGTATGGGCTTCCATATGATCAAAGAAATGTTTTTCTATGAGTGATATTTGGATTTGTTTCCCCATGATCTATTGAAATGTTCAAATATTATTGTGTTTAAAACTTACCAAATATTCCATTATTGGCGTAGGGTTTTAGGTAAAGATATATCCTTCGTCGATGAATCAACAATTTCCTTCAGACACATACTTCTGTAAGCGCAGCTTGTCACAATATAAAGCTAGTAGTTTAATATAAAATGATATGATGCTAACAAAAAAGAAATTGTAGTATTATTTGTTAAGTATAAGAGCTGAAAACAAATACTCTGTTTAAAAATTGCAAATTGATTGTGTTTCTGCTGTACAGTAATATTTTGCTCATATTGAATAACAGCAATTTAAAAAAAAGTTACCAAATTTAAATTTATATTTTCCTGATAAGTGATACAGAAAAATTACATTTGCGGCCTCTCAAACCATCGCCATATGCAGCATATCTATGTGGATTAGTTGCCACTAATATGTGGATTGTGTTATTAAAGCGTCAACTCAACGTTCTCTGTATATAATCGCCAGTAGCATTCCAAGCCCCACCCCTTATCAATAAATTGATTTTTTGCAGTCGAATCTCTGCATCAATGTGCATTTCACTTCTGACAGATCTCTTTTAACTGAAATCAATGAATTGTTTGACTTTATTCGTTAAATACTCTTTCGTTTTTTTTCGTATTTTTTAAAGCTCTAATCCGATAAAGGAAATCTAATTTGGATTGTTTTGTTTGAGCCTTGTTGTATTTAATGACTATATTTCACCGTCATGGTCATTAATGAATAAAGAGAGGTTACAAATCGATTCTTATAAATCGTGGAAGTTATTTAAAATAATGAAAGAGTTAATACGTTTTTGTTCTCTCTTAAAAGTGATCTATACAGGCAACAGTAAAAAATAGTGCTTATCTCTCTCACGCCTTTTTACTTCAGAGCGGCAGTAGTAAAGATGTATATGGTGATGGTAAGAAATAAAAATTGAATTCACGATTTTGACGGATTTAACACGTTTCTATAGACCAAGGATGTTATAAAATAGAGGATCTGCCCATACAACAAAATCGTGAAGCCATATGTCACAGCTTCGCCACACCTACTCTGCCCACTCCGCGCCACTAAGATCGCAATATTTCGAGCCAACAATCATAACGGAAACGAGAGTAGCCAATCAGACGATGCTCGATTGTTTTTCGGCTTCATTGAGTTCATATGATGAAGATACGTACGTATGGGCAGATCCTCTATTTTATAACATCCTTGCTATAGACCTTACACAAGTCTGGAGAAGGCAATTATTTGGATATCTGACTGTCGCGACATATGTACACTTGCATATAGGCCATACCCTTGAACGTATTCGACCACATTTTTTTTTAAATATTTCTTCCTAACCTTCAAAATAAAAGAAGCAAGAAACAAGTTTCAAAAAAATGCAAATTTCTCAAAAATTACTCTATTTCCTTTACAAGTAGTATATGTGTAACTCTTAGAAGGAGTATGTGTGTCATTGGTATGAATAGAGCTCCTTCGTGGCTAAACAGTTAGCGTACGTGCCTTTGGGAATGGAGATCCCGGTGTGATTCCCGGCGACATCTCATGTGGTTTGGATACCACGTTAATCAGTAAGTCCACGTAGCCATATAGGCTCGCTGCTGAAAGAAACACTAAACTCAAACTAAACTCATTGATATGAATATATTGTAAGGATACATATACCCACATGAACTGCAAGCCAAATGTTCTCACTACAAACACGTGTTTCTACAATTCAAGACCTGAATTGCAGAACATTCCAAGTCCACCGAAGTACTTTTGTCATTTTAGAAGAAAGACAAGGAGATTATACTTGGCATGCTATTCTGTTTAGCTGAAAGTATTTTGTATTTTGTTTAATAAAGGTTTTGATTTGGATTCACGTAATATTGCAAGTGAATAGCTCTTAAAACATAGATGCTAACATAAAAAAGCAAAATGGAAGAAAAAGAGCGAACTTAGGATGTTATGCAATTCAAATCTTCAATTATAAACAGTGTCAGATGACAAGAAGGAGATTACGCCTACAGGAAGAAACGAAAAGGATTCGGAAAACTACGAAGAAAGCCGACTGCCCTTCCATGGGTCCTCCCTCCAAGAAGATGGCTATAAAAGAGGACGACGGGACGGAGAAATATCAGTTCAATACTAATCACTCACCTACCAAAACCTTCTCCCGAGGCCACTATGAGCTACGGAGACTTCCTTTAATACCTCTCCTGGGGCTACCATCAGCTACGGAGTGTAATCGATCCCCGTCTGAATCCGCTGTGAGCTAAGACAAATATTCTTTATTCGGAGGTCACATCGTGGGCCGAGAAACTTTTAAACTTACTGTACATTGAAAACATTTAAAGACTTAGAAAAAAAAGACTTACAAGAACTTTGCATTTTTTCGTAAGTCATTATTTTTATAATAAAAAGGTGAAGGGTTCCAAATTCCGTATACATTATTTAGATTCTACCTACAAAATATTGCAATGTGTGTCACCTCGAAACATAAATAACAGTAAATACAGTTTGCTAGTTAACAGCATATGTATTTGCAATGAACTTAAAATATTCGTTACTGAATTATCTCTCTGTCTGTTATTTGTGATTTTTGTTTTTAATTTTGAACCCTGCATTCAACAGAGCATCGAAAACTATCTGAGAAAGCGATTAATTTTTTTGCGTCACTTTTACCGTTCCGAGATATTGACGAAAATGTGGCCGATTTCCAGAGACGTAAGGAGCCGTATCTCGGAAAACATAAGTTATAGAGAAATCATATTGGTGTTGAGCAATACCCAAGAGGATGGTAAATATTTTGGTACCAAATAGTAACCGTGGCCACTGTCCAACTAATTACGTATAGAAAACCTACAATATGCTAAGAAGTAAACAGTATTTTTAACAAAAAATGCCAGTTCTTAACTAACAACAAACAACATACTTTCTAGTGCCATAAAAGTAGACATTTTCAATATCTGAATATATATATATATATATATATATATATATATATATATATATATATATATATATATATATATATATATATATATATATAATGTTCAAGCAAGTCATATGATATATAATATTAAAGTAGTCCTTATTGTTCGATTTTTTTTTCTTTTTTGGCTCAGCCTCTTAAATTGTACCATATTAGATTAAAGTAACTTGAGAAAAATCAACTCAATTGAATAACATTACATGGTGCCGCAACCGGCATCAAGTTTTCAATACATTTACAGTACATAATATGAAGCACCTTGAAGTTTGGAACGACCTGACGGAGTAACATCATAACTTGACTAGGGGTAATGGAGGAGAAGCCGGATCTGCTGTTGTATAATAGTGCTACCATGATAGCCATTTTGAAGTCTGCAATTTTGGATTCAGGTCCAAACTTTTAATAGAAGGGGTTCATATGACATTTTTTTTGGAGGGGACTTCACCACAAATACCGTCTAACATTATTTCCAACTTATCTCTAATCATTTAATAGATATTACCTTCATAATATGTACAGGGTGTCCAATATACTATGCAACCCGGAGTTTGGAATAGTAGAAATTTTGAACCTGAAGTGATACACGAATAATGGTTATACCAAAATGAAGCCTTGTCCATGCATATATTTTTAAACTAGGAAGCAATGATTGGAGTACACGAGGAACCATACAGTATTGCCAGATGTAACCGAAGGTGTAAATCATTTTTTTTTTTTTTTTTTTTTTTTTTTTTGCAAAACATGTAAATTGACACATAACTCATACGTATGGATGTTCTGTCGTTAATTTTCAGTTTGCTTAGTTGGAGTAGCTTGGAAACTATGGAGCAGAATTAAGAACTTTTCATTTCCAGCGATAACTAATTGTATGAGGCCTCTGTAAGGGAGAACTAGGGAAATCGTAGTTTTCATAAATTACCACTCTGAATTGGCAACTTTGCTTATGTTTCAGGGCATCAAAAGGTGCGTTAAGGATCTGTCTACATTATGCAATTCCTGAAAACAATGAAAACAAACTTTGAAATTATTATGATAAAATGTTTACTTGTATGCATCCGGCAACACTGCTACTATCAGAAATGAGTTACCAGCTCTACAGCGAATGCTGGGAATGTCCCCTGTTTTGGTTCAAACACTGGTTCACACGTTTCACCAGGTTGGCCGCAACTTTACGAAGATTAGAATTGTTAATGCTCTCATTGGCACTGCGAATGTTCGTTTCCAGGTCTTGAATAGTTCGAGAATTGTTCTTGTATACCTCTTGCTTTAAATAGCCCCGTAGAAATGAATAGCAGTGTTGCCGGGTGCATGTAAGTAAAAATTTTAGCATGATAATTTCAAAGTTTGCTTTTCATTGTTTTCAGGAATTGCATAATGTAGACAGCTTAACACACCTTTTGATGCACTGAAACATCAGCAGGGTTGTCAATTCAGAGCGTTAATTTGTGAAAACTACGATTTCCCTAGTTCCCCCTTACAGAGGCCTCATCCGATTAGTTATTGGTGGAAATGAAAAATTCTTTCTTCTGCTCCATATTTTGCAAGTTACTCCAACTAAACAAACCGAAAATTAATGACAGGACATCCATACGTATGAGTTATGAGTCAATTTACATGTTTTGAAAAAAAAAAGATTTACACCTTCGGTTACATCTGGCAGCACTGTGTGATTCCTAGTATACTTCAATCGTTGCTTCCTAGTTTAAAAATATATGCATGAACAAGGCTTCATTTTGGTATAACCATTATTTGTGTGTCACTTCAGGTTCAAAAGTTCTACTATCCCAAACTCCGGGCTGCATTGTATATTGGACACCCTGTATGTTTACTAACTTACGAATGTCCTTCTAAACTCACAGAGTATTATGCCTCATATTGTTATTATAAATGCATTGAAAACTTGAAGTCACTTAGGGTACCGTTTAATATTATTCATGCGAGCTATTTTTTCTCGCGGGTTACTTTGGTTGGCGAATCTTCCGCATATTGGTGGCCCTAGATTAAACTTGCGCAAAAATGTTTTCAACGTTATATTGCTGTTTATTTGTTATTACTCTAATATATCTTACCTAGAATTACTCCGCTTTCAATTCCATCGTTCACTCTTAACTGTTAATCACAAATATTTCTTACTTCAATGCTTTCTTTACTCTTCACTAAATACACATCAATACTGATACGATTAAAATATCTTACTTATTATTTTTCATAGTTCTTTCTCAGAAAGCAATTTTTGGTACTATTATTTGCATTGTACTGTATATTTTAGTAGTTCATATGAGTCGTCTCTCTGGTTTCAGTGGCAATAAAGGAAATACGGAAAGCAAAAGGAAAAGTTAATTTCCTAAATTCTTGCTAGAGCGATAGAAGGTAGCACTATTTGTATTCCAAATAAACACAATAGTATCCCAGGTGTTCAATATTCGTGTTCTCCATGGTATGTATAACAATGCGCTTTGTGATAATTCAACACGTCCCTTAGGTGACAAAACAGGTGACAAGTAATCTATATGTTCGAGACTATCATGATTGTTCAGTGTTTTCCTTACATCAGATTCTGGAACACAAACGCAGTCATGGTTGTAATGATGTTAGGGGAATCAATATCTAATGGAGAGGCGAGAAAATTGTCATGAAATATACATCTTCAACAGGGAAATGCTGAGATGCGCAGTGCAAATTGTATCGCAAATGAAGATCAGTGAATACATGTAAGTTAAAATCTCTGGTATTGATTTCGCTCTTCTGCTAGTAACTAAGTAAAATATTAAAAACATCCTTAGACTCCTGAATAGAAAAAGATCTTTCCGTTGTGTCTGAATTTCAGAATGTAATTACCAAAAAAATAGTATAATTCCCTAGTTATCTTCTTCAGAATAAATTTCGTTAAAGGCCACGTAAATACAACATGGAAAATGTTGTTCGTAATAGAAAAATACTAGCTTTTCGCATTTTTATTAATTTCACACGCTTACTTTTAAAAATCTGACTTTTTGTTCAATACTATTAATTACAAATCAAAACTTTCATGGATTGCGTAAGATTTTAATTTCATGCTCATTATCAGAATCAATAATACGAGGCGCATCCAGAAAGTAAGTTTCCCATTACTAGAAAACGGTATGTTGCGCGAAGCGACTGTGTGTACGTGAGAGAGTAAGGTCCTAGCATGGTGCATGCATTAGCGGAACTTCCGCAGTGCTTTCAGTAGCGCCGTGGCAGTGATTGAAGGGCACAGGACATAGCACCGATTGAAATCCATCGTAAGCTGTATCGTTGCAAAAATGTCAATGCTGACCCTGTGCGCCTTGCTTTGTTCTCTCGGGTCAGTCGCTTCAACACAAAACTTCTTGATCAACAGGCACTCCGTGACAGCGGTGTGCAATAAGGAGCGGAAAATCTGCAGTAACTGCTTGCTCATGCCGTTAGGCCCATGGACCTGCCACAGCTAACGATAGATTTCGTTTGGTGCTATGCCCTGTGTATTCAAAAACTTTATCATTGCTCGCACTTCACACGCGGCGGGAGCTGGAATAGGAACGTCCATTTTCAACCACTGCCAGGACGCTACTGAGAGCACTAGGGAAGTTCCGCTAGTGCATGTGCCATGCTAGGACCTTACTTTCTCACGTACATGCAGTCACTTTGCGCAACATACCGTTTCCTAGTTATGGGACGCATGGGAAACTTACTTTCTGGATGAGCCTCGTATAAATACACAAAAGTAGTGCCAGGTCCCGTTATTTTTTTAAATATCATTCAGTACACCAATGCCATTTTTGTTTTCATTAATGATGATAATATAAGCTCTCATTAATAGGAGAATATATATATTCAGTTTAAAATTCTGCGTGCAAATTAGGCGACATAGAGAATGCTAAATTTCTTGTGCAAATATTGTTCAGCTTTCTCCCATCTTAATTTGGTCTGTAAAAGGATTTTTTTTTTTCGTGTGAAAAAAGAAACACTAAACGTACTTTTACTCTGATGAAGTTGTAATTTGTGTAAAATTAAAAATATGTGCACGGGACTTTAATATGTACGTTTTTCCTTAATATGTATGATATTACCCCGGATGAATTTAAACCAGTACACATAGTGTCACAAATCTCCCATCCTTCTTTGATCATTTGCCATAAACCGCATGAAAATTGGACTTCAATTAGAAATTCTAGACCCAAATGAAATTCCTGAGTTTTTAAAAATCACCCTATATAAGAAAATTCTCTGTACAGTATTTTCTTTTTAATTGTTCCAAACTGTAATTATTGTTTTGTGTTTGTAGATAAGGTTATCTTGTTTGTCAGTCCTAAGTTACCTAATCCTCCGTTTCGTTTTAGTTTCAGTAACAATTACAGCTCCCTTGCTGCTATATGGTTTGATTAAGTTACGCACTTTTGACGCAGGACACATGCATGCGATTCCCGGTAGAAACTCGTGGTTCGGATCCCAAGTTAAGCTGCAAGCCCACGTCTCATATAGCTTTGCTGCTGAAAGAGACGATAAAATCCAGTCAGTCAGCTCAATAGAATTTGTTTCCAATTGATTATGCTGAAAAAAAAAATGTCGTTCAACCACTCTTTGCATAATAATGGTTTGCGCGTAAGCTTTTGGTCTGGATGATTGTGAGTTTTGGTTTTGGTGGAGCTCCAAACTTTTTCGACGTTGATTCAGCATGACAAGTCTACTTGAATTCATAAAAGCATAACAAAGTACTGGAATGTCAAAAATACTGGCGTTCAGAGAGAATGCCCCAGTGGATGCCACCCAACGCCCTTCGAATTAATAGGCTTAGCTGACACGTTGTCAACATTCAAAAAACAATTTATTTACCTTTCTTTGATTAGAAGTTTCGCTTCTTGTCTCCTCGTTCAGCAAAATCTCAGTGCGGGAGTTAGTTGGATACGAAGAAATAACAAATAAAGGAAGGAAAAACTTTCTTAAGACATGCTTCAGTTGTTGCCTTTCGGTGAGCTCAACATCTGTGAATGGATCTGGGACATTGTCAAGGAAATTACGTGCTTTTCTCAGGGTTGCTAATTTAAGTGGAAAATTGACTCTAGAGATTTACGGCTAATTTCTGTCAATGGGGTTCGCAAGTAAGTCAATAAAGCGCTAGATACTTGTGTTTCTTTTTCTTTTGCTGAAATCTAATCAAGAGTTACTGAGTCGTTGTTTTCCAATTCTGGACTATCTCAACCCAGCTGAGTCCATTTATTCTTTACACACACATACACACACACACAAAAAAAAAAAAAACTTTAAGCGCCTGTTCATGTTATTTTATTCATTGTACTTGTCGAATGGTTACTCAACTTTTTTCCTTCCATCGGATTCTAGAATCCTGGGTACTTTTCTGATCGCTTTCTCTTAGAGTGTATACGGAACACAGACCTGAAGTTGCTCTAAAATGTTTACTGTCAAAGTAAAAATCACTGAAAAACTTTTTTTTTTTTTTTTTTAATAGTTGTTGAAACTTTTTCTCGATTCCTAGTGGTGATTCAGATTTCTTCCGCGCTGACAGAGTATTGGGGAAACAAGTGGGGTGTTCTTTTTAACTAATATTGTCATTACTTTTGGATTTAAAACAAAACATTATATATATATATATATATATATATATATATATATATATATATATCTGGTGTTAATGAACTATACCGACAAACAGTAAGAGGTGATTCCTTGCATCAAAATAAGAGAAAAAAGTTCATATGGACCTATGGCGAAAAGTGCATAGTTTCAGAGCTAGGGCTGTCCAAAATCGAGAAAAAGCCAAATTTTAAGAGGCCTTATTTCGAATTCGAGAAACTGTGGATGGTGGTCCCTATCAGCGTAAAGGAAGTGACTCATACGCAATCCAAAAATGCATATTTTATTAATGTTCAAGGATGAACAGGGCAGGGTGAAATTGCCAGACATGCCATCAACCGAATTTTGAGCTATGCTCTGATTTTATGATTGGGCCAAAGTAGGCAAACGATAACTCTTGATAGCAGTGAACACGGAATCCTTTGGGGCGATGTCGGAAGTATTAAGTGTGGTCACCAGCACGGTCTCTCGTACTCGGGAAAACGCATGCTGCGATGTTTCCTTTCACGCTTGTAAGTGAAGAAAACGTAAAATATGTCATGGTGAAACACATCGCATCACATGTTATTCTGAACACAAAAAGCTTGGAGCAGCCGATTCCTAACATTTCCGATTTCCCTCCGAAGCACTGGATATCCATTATAGTCAAGGCTTACCTCCTGCCTACTTTGGACCCTCCTTGAAAACAGGCTACATCTGAAAACTCTATTGACAGCATATCTCAGAATTACACCCTGTAGAAAATATCCTGTACACCTATTGAAAATTGATGAAATATGCACTTTTTGACTGCGTATGCATGGCTTCCTTTACGCTGAAAAGGACCACCATCCACAGCTTCTGGAATTCGAAAGAGGGACTGGTGAAATTAAGCTTTTCCGCGATTTTGGACAGCCCTAGCTCTGAAACTATGCACTTTCCATATGAACATTTTTTTTTATTTTGATGTGAGGAATCCTCTCTTACAGCTTGTCGGTATAGTTCATTGACACCCTGTATATATATAGCCATGTAAAAATTGTGACATTTTGCTAAACAGCATTTCTGTTGCGTGGTTATTTGGAATTTAGTGTCTGTTTTCAGCTACTAGGCTACGTGAGACGTGCACCAATAGTTCAAGCTGGAATTCGGACCATCGTAATGCGTTCAAATTTCATAAACATTGAACAAACCTACGGACAGATATTCAAAACTAACTTTCTTCGTCATGTAGAAAATATGTAAGATGTAAATCCGTCGAAACCTCAAATTCGATGTTTTTTTTTTTTTCACGATCACCATACTTTCTTCTTTCTTAATTGTTGCTTGAAAGTAAAAACAGTAGTAAAATCTAACGGACGTATAGCTACGAAGAATTGTAGTTAAATAGTACCTCAAGTAGACTCTTGGATTTAAGTCTGCACTGAGAAAAATCCGTTCTCCAGACAGCGGTATATTGTTCAAATATACGGGATCCTCTTGGTTATTACAGAAATCAGTACGGAGCATAAGTTATCCGTATGCTACATAAGAACTTACAAGCTGAAAAAAAATACTGTAGTTGTAAGAATACTGTGGAAGAGGTGGCATATAAAAATGGTCGAAAGAACCGTTATTAGTATCGAATCCATAGTTTTCGGGGTCGTTGAGATGAATGATGACAATTTCGATGCCTTTGAAGTCTAAGTTAAACCCCCAGTCGGGATAAGGCACCTTAGTGCCCCTAGGGGGCGTCGTATACAGGAAGTGTGTAAAAATAATAAATAAAGACCTATATTAGTATTGTTTCGAGTTCACTGAGACGAATAGTGACGCTCCTGATGCCATTTAAGTCTATGTTCAGCCTCATTGGCATTGGGGGTGAGAAGGGGATAAAAAAATAAAATGTCTAAAACGACCGAGATTAATGTCTAATCCATAATTTTCGCAGTCGCTAACTGTTAGATAACAATCTTCAAGATATTCAAGCTGAAGTTCAGCTGTATGGGCAGACGGGGACGGGTGAAAAACGAGATGTCAAAAATTACTGCGATTACTGTCAAATTCATAGTTTCTCGGGTCGAGAAAACTGATGATGTGTATGTATAAAGGGTGATATGTTTATGTACTATACTATAAAATACACATATCACATCCACAGCTAATGAACTGTATGATTAAACCCATTTTACTGATTCACCCAGATATCATGGAGGAACGAGAAATAAGACTTAACGAATATTTTAGATGTTACTTGCTTCAATTCTTATTTTAAGATACATGCGTTAATATGATAAATATAACATACTTTGTTCATATGTTAATATAATGATATAATACTTAAAGGTTAGTACAATGAATTACTTAACTTCTTTCTGCAGTAATTGTTGCTTGCTTGCTAGCTAAACCACATGGTTGCTTGCTAAACCATCATACTTTGTCTTCGGTCACACTTAAACTGAGTAGCACTCTAAAACACTGTTAAGAACATGTAAATCTTGTATATTAATTAATATGAGTGTTTTTCCTAAAAACCATGAATAAATATGCTTTTCTAAAACTATGAGTGAATATGCTTGCCTAGCTGCACTTCACAGCACATTGTCGAATGCACAGACACAACTTGAATAGAACACTGAAGGCACTGTTGCCAGCCAATGCAAACACAACTCAATAAAAACTCACCAAAAATCACTATAAGAATCACAAAGAATTCACTAAAACCACTAAACTATATACAAAAATTGAAACTAATATGAATAAAAATAATGCACATATGCAAGCTTATCCAAAAACTGCAGACCCGTTTAATATGACCTTTGGAACACAGTCAGAATCCACTCTAAAATTTGATTAAAAGGCGCGTATCCTAGGGGTAGATGTGTTCCAAAATGTATGCTAAAAGTATAGTATCTTCTGTATTTTTATCATTACATTTTCATTGAAATTAAATCTATTGTCCCCGTGCGAAGAACACACATTTCAGCTAGTTATTAATAGAAAAATTAAGTGTATACATGTGTTTCGATGTCGGGGTTGTTCAGTAAAGTGCGTTGTCAATCAGAAAAGGTTGGGATGACCTTGTATGATATACGTTCAAAGGGCCGTATATTCGACAGCAGGATTTATACTTTGAAAGGTAAATACATTGGAGGAATTGTTTGTTCATGCTTGTACTATCTCTTCCTAAAGTTTTACATGTACCACCAGTTCATCATCCATTCATTTGCACTTAATTTTTGGGCAATTTATAGCCTGAACTACAAAAAATGTGTAACATATGAATTTCAGTTATTGTTTTCGAAACTCCCCTTCCCCTGGATTTTCAGACGCTCCCCTTACCTTGCGAACAGGTCAGAATTCAACACTATATTTTTACATAGCCAACGTTTTATTCATGTATTTCTTCACTTTAATACATTTTAATGCCTATAAATTAATACATTAAAAAAAACAGCTACTTAAAATATAAAAAAATGTCAAATCCTCTTAATACAAATAGTAAATTCTTTAAGTGCAGATCAGTAATTTAAGTTCAGAATCTCATGCCATAATAGGCTGTTGTTTTAATCTTAACGTTAGATCAACGTTTATATATCAAGCTGCTATGGTATTTAAATTAAGTAAACTTACCTTTAAAAGAAAAAGAAAAAAAGAACAGAAAACTTTTCTTTTCTTTTCTTTTTTTCTTTTTTTATTCCGCAGAGAAGTTTTGTCAGAAAATCTTGACTGCAACTTACAGTCTTACAAACTTCACTCGGTCGTTTCATATTGAGAAGTTGCAACAGGCTTCTTCTTTCGATAACTCCTGGAGGAAAAACAGAGAGAGAGAGAGAGAGAGAGGAAGAAAAAGAAGAAGATGAACGTTGGTAGAAACAAGCGGTTACCAGATATCAAGAGGTTACTGTTGTTTTATCAAGTTGGTAAAGTTCTGATTACCATGGAGACTTGAGCACCAGAAGTGTTCCAATGCAAAACCGCTTAATATGCAGATTGCTTTTACTCGTTTTCATCATTCGCGAGGCTACAAGCTGACCACTACCTTTAATACTTCATGTTCACACACAAGAGGGGGATATTAACTAAGAGTGAAAAATCAGTTTACAAAAAAATTTACTTTAATAACATCAGACACGTACGAGAGAGTTTGCGCATACCTTCAAATTTTCAGTTTATTGCAATCGCGCGTTATTGTTCGGCCGGTCTCTCTCCACTTCTAAACAGTAGCGTACCCAGAACTTTTCTTCCTGTTTGTTCGATTTTCAGTGGAGATATTTGTCTCGGTTAGTGTGGTTTGGTATGCCACGGTAGTGGCTTGTATCCCACATAAAAATGTATATTCCATAGGTTTAATGCTGAAAAGGGACGTTCAGTTCAAATCAAATCAAACTAAATTTGTATTCGTTGTGGCCTAGGGGCCGTGGTGGCTCAGTGGTTGAGCGTTCACCTCTGCTGTGTGGGGTCCCTGGTTCGACCCCAGCTCGCGCCAAGTAGACTTTGTGGTGAACAAATACCATGTGCGTGGATTTTCTCGGGGTTCTCCCGTTTCCCCGTACTTTATTTATTCCATTCATTTTCCATAGTCACCGTTTCCTTTTGCCTAGTCGGAATAACCGTGGAACGTAAAATTTAAAGATTTCATTTCTTTATGATCTATTTAGACTCAGTAGATTTTATTTTACTGCTTTTTCAGTAACTATTCTATCAGGCCTTGTTTCCATTTTGTAGTAAAACACAGCAACACACTGAGCAAGGCTATGTATAACATGTATTAAAAAGAAAAACACAATCAAGTAACAGTTTCGACACAATAACTTTTTTTTTTTATTTTTGCATATTATCACAGTCTTGCTCAGTGTGTTGTTGTGCTTTTTCAGACATGAGAACTTATTCCCTTGTTATGAGTGACAAATACTTGTTCCCAATTTCTAAACTGTTGATGTGTAATATTTCTATATATTTTCCACACAGAAGAACAATAAGTTTGATATATGCTATATTTTCTCAATATTAAAACATTTATAATGCATATAAATGCATCCCTTTATACTTGTTTTCCCTTATAAAGTTAATATGAACTTAGAAATTTCAATTGCTTTGGCATGCAGTTTGACGTGTCATTTGCTGAGAGTAAGTCATGAATTTACGAACAAAATAATGCCAATTCAATGTTAAATGCTGTTGTAAGAATTAATAACTAATATGCATTCAAATATTTTAAAGAATAAGTTCAAAATTACATATATAAACAGTACGTAATTAAATTTTATTCTTACATTATTTTTACATGTCTTGGTAACTCCCCATAGGTGACCCCCAGCCCGCATACAATGGTAAGTGAGGGGGCGCTGTGGCTCAGTGGTAGAGCGTTCACCTCCGAGGCTTGGGGTCCCTGGTTCGATTCCAGCTCGCGCCGTGTGGACTTTGTGGTGGACAAACAGTGCTCGTGGGTTTTCTCGGGGTTCTCCCGTTTCCTCGCACTTTCTTCATTCCATAATTTCACTCGCCTCTCATCATCACCGTTTCCTTTAGCCGGCATAACTGTGGGACGTAAAACTTAAAGTCTAAACTTAAACTAAAACTTAAAGTAAAACTTAATTTCATTTCATTTCAGTGGTAACTGAATTTGAATGTCATCGCTCATGGAAGTGTCACCATTGATCTCAGCGACCGCGAAAACTATGAATTTGAACTTATACCGGTCATTTTGGATTGTTTTCACATTTCTCGATATCCCTCCCCCAGGTGGCCCATGGCTCGAAGCCGAATGAAGTGAGTTTGAAAATTAATGCCATCGGAGTTTCACCATTGATCTCAGCGACCACGAAAACTATGAATTTGACACTTATACCGGTCATTTTCTACTATTTTTACATGTCCCGATGAACGCCTCCCCCTGAGACCCCCTGGTTTGATTAAAAAAAAAAACGCTTCGTCTTGGTCTGGGGCCTGGACCAAGGTATCTGTTACCAAAATTTGGTAACTCTCGGTCCACTCGTCTGCTTCCCACGCTGCACACAGACACGGAGACAGATACAAACAAACTCTTTATTTTATTTATATTAGATTTGAGTATTGAAGATGGTATAAGTAGGTAGCCAGCGCTTGTAGAGGATCTGGCTCAAAAATATCCTTCATTGGATGTCATGAGGAACATTTTTTTAAATGAATCCGTGTATGAATGAAAGACTGACAAGGAAGAAGCAATATACTTAAAACAACTAAATTTAATGTTATTACGTTCAGCGGAGATCTTGTTGGTCTCAGGACATGCGCCAAAATCTCATTTATAAAAGGAGTTTAAACCAGACAAATTAATAGTTTTCCCTTTTGAATTTTCAACATTGTGGGTTATTGGATTCATATACAGAGCCATAGAATTACATACACTGTGACCATAAAATAATGGTAGGATTTTAGTCATAGTTCTGGAGCAAAGCACGGTAGAGAGATTAACTATATACTACGTGAAAGAGAAACTTTTCAGGTATCTTACCTGTTCAGTAGATTTGGATGTGTTCCTCTTATCTGTCCAGCAGAGATAAAGGCGATAAATAGTATCTTCGCATGCAAGGTAGAGAACACCCGTCATGGTAAATGAAACAACTTCAGTAAATATTGTTTTTTTAATTACTCCAGAGTTTGAACAGAAATCACTTATGTTTTTACATACTCGTAACCCGACAAATAGAAATCAATGGAGATAAAGTCTGAAGACTGTACAGGCCAGGCAATTCACTCTCCTGATCTTACCCCTAACTAAAAAAAAGGATTTTGTGAAGAAAATTCCGCACACTTGCGACAAAATGTGGAGAAGCTCCTTCTAACCGGAAATTGGCATTCGAACCAAAGTTGTACCGAACTTGTGCATGCTTCATTCCGCTGAAATTGTAATTTTTCTTATTGCAGATCATGCGTTGACTCACAAATCCTGAATGAAAAAAAATAATTCCTTTCTGTGGGAGAGACTGGTTCGATTCCTGGCGGGAGCTCATGTGGTTCGGATTCCACGTTAATCAGTAGGTCCACGTCTCATATAGCCTCGCTACTAAACGGGACGTTAAAATCAACTCAACTTAATTCCTTCCTGTTGTTTCAGTTTTCACATAAAACAACGATGTCCTTCACGAAGTCAGGACTCCTGGGCCTTTCCCATTTGCAATGTCAATGTAAATATGTACTGCTGCTTTTGTTAATAATTGAATTCAAGACATCCTTTATTATAGCTCACAATTTGAATTATGATTAGGTATATATGTCCAAGACTATATAAGAAAATAAAATAATTTGTTCTCTGGTTTACTTTACATTCACTCTTAGTTAAAATGTCCACTATTTTTGTAGGAAAATCCGGATTTGGGCACCGCACCACTGCTCGCAATAATTTAATTAATTAACCGACCAGTTGGGCAGTATTATTAGTTAATATATTAGTTGTGAATTATACAAGATTAGGAACAACGAGAAAAAAAATATAAAGAAAGAAGTAAAGCTATAAAAGACTTGTTAGATGTTTGGTATGGATATACATAGATTTTTTTTTTATTAACATATAGACCCCTATAAAATTGCATGTATGAAGGATGGAGAAAAATTAGATTGAAAAATATAAAAATAATGAAGTGTTAGAAAAATTGTGAAGGGAATAAATACGATGTATATAGAAATAATCAAGACTAGGAAGATATACTTCTTTGACCCTGAGAAGAAAATTGTATTCTGGGGATGTGAAAAAGATATTGTGAGAGACAGAAGGGAAAGAAATATAACTGAAGGATAGTATTTAAAAGACTAATTCTTAAATTACTGCCAAGAGGTGAGAGATGGACCTGTAACGTAGTAAAGAATGCATGTACTCTAACTACAGTACTGAAGGTGCTGAAGTAAGAAACCAGGTTCAAAACTTTTATTGGAATATTTGGATAACCTACATTATAATTATAATTATTGTTATTATTATATAATTAGCTAATTAATTAATTAATTAGTCAATATGTACATAGACTAATATGTAACCAGGTGTACACTCTGTCCGCTCAAACATTAACTTGTAACATGACATGCAGACCGATAACTTCAGATAACAGGCATGCAGATCCTCCTCTCTGGTAATAACACTCATGCTAAGGTTTTTGGATATGATAATCAGTATGACTAACAAGCTAATTGGCACCTCGGTACCTTATTGGCGTCTTGTGAGGATCCCGTTTCAGACAAACGTTAGGGGAGCAAATAGAAAACCAATCAGATTCCCTGTGTATGCTATGTTGGGGGAATGTTTGTCTGTGGCATATACAATTTCAGGTTTACCCTCTGAGATCGCAGTGTGTGTTGTGCGTTACGATCGAGGCAAGGCAATATGATCATTGCAGTTCCTATCACAAAGCAGACTGCACTGTGAGTCAAGTGTCTTACAGGTATCTTAACTATACACGTTACGTTGAGTCTTATTTTATTTGAAAGTAACAGATGACTTAGAAAACAGTTACCAGTTGAAGCCGTGACCTCCGTAACCACAGAAGTCCAGCTGAAGCGATATTGAGAAACTCAATAAAAACTGGATATTTGTTGGAAATGCAAACTTTGAAATCAGACTTTTGGAGTGCTTCGTTGGAAACAATTATGTAAGCTGCAAGCGTTTACTTACATATGTTTGTTTTGTTTCCAACATCTTGACAGTTTCTAGTACGCACTCCTTAACGTTTCATATCGCTGCCAAATTTCACATATACTCTTTAATCATCAACACTTCCAGAAACTTTTTTTTTATATAGTTTCGTAAACTAATTCTAGTAATCATTGGAGTGGAATCGTGCATTATCATCTTCAGCAACACAAATCAAGTAGGGTAAAGAAGAAATTCTTGAAATGCATTTAAATGCCTCGTAAAAGTTGCTGGAATCACATTTGTAGAAGGGGTGTTGCTCACCTTGATATATTTCACTTTGCCACAATACAATGTTTATAAACGACGACAAGATTTGACGAATGTTTAGGCAATTGCCAGTGATCCTCACTTCTCGTTGTCACGATATGTGTCATTGAATTGAAATTGGCTGTTAAAATTGATTTTTGTGCACAATTTGTATGTGATTGGAGCACTTGAAGTAGTTTATTCTTTCTCTCGTTCTTTCTATCTTTTTTTGTCTAAGCATTGCAATCGTAAAAGGGTAGTGGATTTCTGCTGCCCATTGCTCCTTCCATTCTTCCTCCGTATAGTCGGAGAGCGAAAAGCAGCCTATGTTTTACAACTTCCTTGTGTGGATGCACCATTTATCTTGCTCAGAGAAGGCAAAGAAAGGGATTGTTGTTGTCGTCGGAAGAGAATTCGTCGGGCTCTCTTGGGAGCTTCCGAACCATGATTTGATTTCATGCCACGTTCTTCGCCTGATAATCGAGGATATTTCGTGGCCCATGCCGTGAAATAACAACATTTACGCGAGCAACCTGCAACAAGTTCACTCACCTAACTTCGTTGGGTGTACACGCTGAAGAAATTACCTTCTTGTAAATATACTTCCAATTTCGTTAGCAGCATGCTATGGAGAGGATGCGTGTTTTCTGTGAAACAACGCTCGCAGCATTGCAATGTGAATCGAAATAAATGGTATGTGTGGTTTTGTTGTTCAAGATGCTCATTAGTTGTAAAGCAGTGCCCTACTTACGACGTGCTTCGAAATATGTATTCCAGAAGTAAAAAAATTCGACATGATTGGCGTTTAACGGGAAAAGTGTCCTAAGATGAGACATATACCAATCAATGAATCTTATTGAATTGAAAAAATTAATAAGGATGGGTGTAAATCCTCATGCGTAATGTTTGAAAAATTCCAAAGAAACATGTTATGTAAACTTAATAGTTGACGCTCAACGATAACCACGCTGCATATCAATAGCCTTAACAACACTGTTGTAGGGACGAAGGTAGAGCTTAAACACTACGATATTCAGTGCCATAAGGACATACGTACTTTACAAATCTCATGTTGGTTTCCTTAGTCTTTTCGCAGACATGAGTTGTTTGACACACCATCAACGTAGGTATTCTGCCATTATCGGCAGGTCACTTGCCGCAGCTGAGAAGCTTCCACACTCCACGGTCTTCCGCAAACTTCTTCGTGTTCACGTACTATTTCTTTGTTTTGATATCGTCCATTGATTGTAGTCTCCTTCGCCCCCTCCTTCTCTTTCCTGCCACCATACGCTCTAGCGCGTTCCTCATAATACAGTTCCTTCTTAGCTAATTCCCCAATCAGTTCCTCCTCCTGTTCTTAATAATATCTAAAACTGTTCTTTTCTCCCCCCTACCATTTTTACAGCCTCTCATTCGTTTTGCGCTCGACGCAGTTAACCTTTCGGCAGTCGCGCTGTTGTAAAAAGTACAACAGTGTTGTTGTTTTTGTTGTAAGTCACTACGCGAGTAAGTGGGAGAACTAGCTGTGATATGTATTCCTTCCTCCCCTTTCTCCCCACCACTCCACCGGTGTAAATAATAAATATTAAATAATAAATAAGTGTAAATAATAAATATTGATACTAACTTCTTGAAATTTGTAGAAGCAATGTCCCATATATTCATCCAGAACATCATAATATATTCACATTGTGTTCCCATTGTCACATTCAAAATAGTAAAAATAAATAAAAATACAAACGACACATGCAATAAATTCGGTCAGTTACGTATAAATTATTATATAATAATAATATTATATATTTATCGGTAGTCGCGTCTGCCTATGTAACACGGGCAGTCGCGCGTTGTACTTTTTACAACACTTAACAGTAAAGATGTTATAATATTATTATATAATAATTTATACGTAACTGACCGAATTTATTGCATGTGTCGTTTGTATTTTTATTTATTTTTACTATTTTGAATGTGACAATGGGAACACAATGTGAATATAAGTCAATAACATCTTTACTGTTAAGTGTTGTAAAAAGTACAACGCGCGACTGCCCGTGTTACATAGGCAGACGCGACTACCGAAAGGTTAATTCTCTCCATTCTTCTCCACACCCACATTTCGATAGCTTCCAGTTGATTTTCATCATTTTTGCATAATGTCCATGTTTCTGCCCCATACAACACAATACTCCATGCGAAGCATTTTATGAGTCTTTTTCTCAACTGTATTCAAGGTCCCAAAAATAGATTTTCTTCCTTCTAAAGGCTTCTTTCGAAAAGTACATTTTATATCTGAATTTAATAGTCTTTCATTGAGCATTTAAGAAATGTAGTGTTTAATATAGTGTAGTGAGCTAGTGTACGCAAGAAACATATCTATCACTGTCCTGCTGTTGACGATGTTTTTTCCCTTATGAACTTGGAAACGACTCGTCTTTGTAGATCGATAAACGAGACTAAACACGAAGTCTACTGGATTCACTACTTATCTAGTGCGACTTAGAATGAGGATAGATGGTATTACTTTTCATAAAATAGGTTGAGTTCAAAGTTAGCATTGCGGACTCGGCTGTTTATCTCTGAATTATTAAGGTATTGGTTTCCTAGTGACGGGTGAAGATACTATAGACCGAACTAAATGAAACTATGAAGTCTTCAGTTTATATATCATAGAAAAGGTATTACTGAAACGTGGAAAAGTACTACCTCTTCTGTCTCAAATCCAAAATATCGGCGTGTACACACACACACACACACACACACACACACACACACACACACAAATGTCAGTTTGAGAGAGAAACATTCTTCAGCATAAGTAAGTAGGAAGTTCTTTTAGTAGTTTGTTACAGTTTGTTGCATTCACAGTTTTTGCATGACATGGAAGTTATTCAGTGGAGACAAATAACATAATTCGCATATGTAGACATAACGTTATTCTTTTCCCTCTTGTATTTACAAAATAATAAGGGGATAGATTTAGATTTCTGGGTTTTCGGCATCTATGGTCATGTTAGCCAGTCACGTGTGAGGGACGACGTCTCTCGGCGAGCACACTATCCGGGGAAAGGGAAGGAAGAAATGATTGGAGAAGGAAGGAAGCGGCCTGGGAACTATAAGTTAGGTATCACCCTACTATTTGCCTGGTGTGAATGAGAAAAACCCAATGAAACCTCATTCAGGACGGCCGATCTGAAAAAAAAATAACTGTTTACAATTTTTCGACCTAGTTTCTCTATCGAGAATCGAACACGGGACCGCTCGCACTACAAGAGGATAGAGAAAACAAAACTAAGTAAACCACGTGCATGAAATAAACACAAAGATTTCGATCAAATTAAAATATTGATTTCCATATTTACATTTTAAGTCCACATCCCCGACGACAAAAGTGAGCATGCTTTGCATAGCAATATTTTACTGTATGCAATCATTAATGAATAAAATAAAATGATGTCCAATAATCTATATTATAAAATCCAAAGTGACTGTGTTTGTGACAGGGTTGGCTGGTTTAAACCAAAGTGGTTTAAATCGTGGTTTAAACCAACTGTTTAAAAAAATGGTTTAAACCATAAAACGAAAAATGTTCGTAAAAGTGTAACTATTCGTAAAATCTTGATCAACACACACTTGTGGGTTATCACGTTTCACTTCCGTATATTATTCTTATTATATTTAGACTTAAATTCCCCATTCATTTCTCAAAGAGATTATTCTACAGAAGCAACTGTTTTTTATATAAGTTTATGAATATTTCTTTTGTTTTTTATATTTTTTTATTATTATTATGCAAGTGCAATCAAAGGAAAATTCTAAATATTGTTTCGTGTTAATAATGTTTACAATTGATAAAATACATCGAAATGACGTACTTTTTGGGGAGGGGGGTCATATAAATCCCACGAGAGGAATTTATTGAAGTTAGAAGTATCTTTGGTATCTGTTTATGTATAAATGGGTCAGAGCCAAAGTGTACTCAAATAATTCGTATCTTTATTCACTTTTCTTACTGATATACAAGGTAAGTCGTTGTATTTCTTTAACTTGGACTAATAAAAGTCGTAGTGAACTAACTTGGACTAAATTAGTTCTTTTGTACTCTGCAGTACTTTAAAATTGTCCATATGCAATTCTGTATAATGGTTTCACTTGTGCAGTTGTTTATCTTTTTGTCTTTCTGAAATGACTTTTGACAATTATATTAACAAGTATGTAAAGATCAGTACAACGTATTTTTATCAGGAGTCCTTCGTGAGTAAGTTGGCAGACGTATCACATTTATGGCCAATTAGTTCCGGCTTCGAGTTTAAATGGAGGACAATTTCTCTCGGATGTAAGCCGAGAAGCAGTTTGGATTCCACTTTATGCTTATGTGACCCCTTCCAGCATAATCCGATTGTTGCGTAGTAACACCAAGGCGAACTAACTTATTTCTGTCCATATGTTATATAAATACACAGAGCAAGTTTTTTTTTTTAAATTCTGGTTTAAACCAAAAAACTGTTGTTTTTTTTTATTTCTTCAATAAAAAACATGTTTCTTGCCAACCTTGGTTTGTGACTCTTAATCTCTTGAACCGACCGACCAACCTCTATCATTTTTTTGATTTTGAAGCTGTTCTGGCTTGGGAGTGTTTTTATCTATTCATTTTGGCGGTTCAACTTAGAGGTTCGGGGAGGGGATTATAAAAAAAAAATAAATAAAACTTAACTCTTGAACCAAACGACTAATCTCGATCAAATTTTCAACATACCTAGGTAGATGACGTTCTTATCTGTGGTGTTTCTTATCTTTTCACATCGACGGAGCAACGTAGGAAAGGGGGAGATAATCTAGAATCAATATATATATATATATATATATATATATATATATATATATATATATATATATATATATATATATATATATATATATAAAGTGGTTATGTTCGTGAGTTAATAACTCTTGAACCATCCGATCGATCTCAATCAAACTTTCAACATAGATGAGATTCAAACCTGTCAAGTCTTTTGTCATTTCACTTTGACGGTAGATCTTAGGGGTGGGGGAGAGGAGGAGGAGAAATATATGAAAATGAATAAAACTTAATAACTCTTGAACCACCCGACCGACCTCGATCAAATTTTCAACATAGATGACGTTCGGACCTGGGATACTTTCTGTCATTTAGCTTTGACGGTGCAACGTAGGGGAGGGGAAGAGTATATATATGTAAAAAAAATAAAAATGAAAGTGACTGTCTTTATGACTTCATCACTCTTGAACCACCCGATCAATCTCGATCAAATTTTCAATATGGATGAGGTTCGAACCTGGGATGGTATTCATCTATTCGCTTTGACGATAGATCATAGGGGAGGGAGGAGTTAAAAAATAAATAAAACTTAGTAACTCTGAACCAAACTATCAATCTCGATCAAGTTTTTAACATAGATGAGATTCGGATTTGAGGTGTTTTTTTTTTATTTCACTTTTACGGTAGTACTTAGGGGAGGGGTAGAAGGGGAAGATTATATATATTATAACTCTTGAACCACCGGACCGATCTCGAGGAAGTTTACAACCCAGATGAAGTTTAAACCTGAGATGTTTTTTGTTATATCACTTTGACGTTGTAACTTAAAAGTAAGGAGGGAAGCATTTAAAAATGATCAGAAATGACCGATATTAGTGTCAAATGATACTTACGATGCCGTGCTCCGCAAACTTGGGGAAAGGAGATCGATATATAAAAATCATCGAAAATGACCGATATCAAAGTGCGCTTTAGTAATAGTATCAAAGTGCGCTTTAGTAACATATTATTTTCCCCCCTTAATTTAACCCGGCGAAGTGGGTAATTGATCTAGTAAGTCACAAATACGAAGTTCCAGTACCTAAGTGAATAAATATCTGGTATCCGAGTCCTACGTATAAGAACAGAGTATACTATGCCGGTATCTTATTCGACCAAGTCTTTATTCATCAAGAAAACATCTAAAAGTATTCATGAAGAACATTTCAAAACGTCTCTGAAATGTTCTCATAATGTTAAGACAACTTATATGTAGAGTGTTTAAGTTTCTATCTTATATCTTGAGAGAAGAAGATGCAAACTGAATCTCTGGTCTGCTGACAAGCACTTGATAACTAGGGAGTTTACATCGTGAAAGTTTGGTCAGCAGGTTATACATAAGAAATTATTGATATCTGACAAGTAAACCTTACGTTTGGGTGAATCGAGTTGCTGACTGGGACACATATGAGAAAGTAGTACTAAATGTGGTCAGTATTTCAGTGAAGTTGTAGGTGCGAAGCTCCAGGGGTTTAAGAGATACAGCTACCAGAACATCACATGGAAGTACAGAATAGTCTTCATACAGTTGATGGTAAAAGCTCTGTAAGACCTCTTGTAACAACAAAAGGTGAATAACAAATATATGGGTACATATTAGGACTAGGGGGAAGTCATATAGTAAGGGTATACCTGACGGCGGCCATCTTGAAATTCGCCATTTTGAATTAAAGTTATGTTTTTAAAATAGGAATAGAGTCATGTTATACATGATTTATGGCCCAAATTTAATCAGAAGAACAATAGTGACGTTAATTTTGATTTACGCGCAATTGGTAAAAAGTTACAGAGAAATTAATATTGTTGCAGCATATGTATGTCCTTTACCCCACCTTGAAAATTTTGTATTAATGGTAATAATTAAATAAAAAGCAGGTGGATAAGTATTAGGTCTATGGTAAGAGTTGCCTTGACGGCGGCCATGTTCAAGTCCGCAATTTTGAATCAGACAAAAGTTTTAAACAAAACGCATAACAGTGACACCTTATTAATAGCAAATTTTACCATAAATCCAACGGTATAACCATTTTTGCTTTATCATTAACCAGCACAAAATTAAATGGATCGCTCCTTACGACTACTGCTTTGACGGAATTGTTAACAACAACTGTGTCAAGTGTAACTCGATTGCCTTTGTCAGGTGTGCTCACTGTGAGCAGAGCATTTGTGCAAGTCATGCACTCCTTTCTGAACTACATATTGATTGTACTAATTGAGGACTTTTCTGGAAGAAAGACCCAAGTTCAATTATGACTCAATTACACTTTGGACATTTTTCCTTAAATTAGGAACTTGTTTATGCGATAACAAATGCTGGTTAATGATAAAGCAAAAATGGTTATACCGTTGAATTTATGGTAAAATTTGCTATTGATAAGGTGTCAATGTCATGCGTTTGGTTTAAAACTTTTGTCTGATTCAAAATTGCGGATTTGAACATGGCCGCCATCAAGGCAACTCTTACCATAGACCTAATATTTATCCACCTGTTTTTTTATTTAATTATTATCATTAATACAAAATTTACAAAGTGGGGTAAAGGACATGCATATGCTGCAACAATATTTAATTTCCCTGTAACATTTTACCAATTGCGCGTACATCAAAATTAACGTCATCATTGTTCTTCTGATTAAATTTGCGCCTTAAATCATGTATCACATGACTCTATTCCTATTTTAAAAACTTAACCTTAATTCAAAATGGCGGATTTCAAGATGGTCACCGTCAGGTATACCCTTACTATATGACTTCCCCCTAGTCCTAATATGTACCCATATATTTGTTATTCACCTTTTGTCGTTACAAGAGGTCTTACAGAACTTTTACCTCCAACTGTATGAAGACTATTCTGTACTTCCATGTGATGTTGTGGTAGCTGCATCTCCTAAACCCCTGGAGCTTCGCACCTACAACTTCACTGAAATACTGACCACATTTAGTACTACTTTCTCATATGTGTCCCAGTCAGCAACTCGATTCACCCAAACGTAAGGTTTACTTGTGAGTTCGTTGGAAACAAGTAGACGTAATATGTTTTGCAGTGAATTCAATTGAATTTTCGTAGCACTAATGTCAGTTACTCGTTTACTTACTGTATAATAATAAAAATTGATTGATACTGATCATTTGATAATATATAGAAAAAAAAAACACTTGTATAGCGTATAACACAACACCAATGTATCATTAATATTGATTTGTATATACTGTATGCATATAGTATATTTTGGAAGTGATTTTTACGGTCGATTATCTCTAGAATGACTCATGTGATTTAGTTCATACTTCATTAATAACCTGACAATATGGTCCGATATTGATATGATTCCTGAATTTTCTCCAACGATTTCCTCAAAGACGACTCAGGCGATTTTGTTCACATATCACATACCTTCCACTAATAAGTCTATAATGTTACATAAATTGCATTTTACGTAAATATCCAAAAGTGATAATTTATTATTGAGGTCAGGTTTCTTCCACTGAAGTTTTCCGAGAACGACATATAATTTTGTTCGTATTTCACAAACACACACGCACAAAGTTTCATTAATAACTGCAGCACAACCTGATTAGTTCACGGTATTGGAACGAGAAAGTTTATTGCGATAGCCCGTACCTTTTATTTACTAAGCAGTTTCTGAAAAGCTTCACCATGTTTGAACCTTAATCCGTATGTTTCACTTTCTTATAATTCAATTTTCCAAGTACATTATTGTACGTTATTGACCTCCTTGGATGGCGCTTACTGAATGTGTCCACTTCTATGTCTCTTTTCTTAGTATCGCAGCTCCCATGCGATCAGAAAATAGTATTGTGCAGGAGACGAGATTTGTAGTTGTCTCGTCTCGCAAACTGTATACGTTTATATTGGAAGTGCTGTGTCTCATCTCGTATGTTGCAGCAAAAACTGCATCGTCTCGTCTCGTGCGGACCAGGGTTCGACTTTCGGTGGGAGCTCATGCAGTTCGGATCCCACGTTAGGTTGTAAGTCCACATATCATATAACCTTGCTGCTGGAAAGGACGCTAAACAAAATAAAACAAATATATATATATTCTCCTTTCGTGGGCAGCACTACCAGAAAATTATAAGGCCACTGACTTCCGACTTTCTAGTCTGGAACCGAATGTGCTACAGCTGCATAAGTATTCAATGAGAACAAGTGCACAGAATACTTAAAGAAATATACAGCAGGTCTACCAGACAGTTGGTGCAGAGAATACTTAAAGAAATATACAACAGGTCTACCAGACAGTTTTCCCAATAGTTGTCTAACTTTATACCCTCCTGCGCGTATTTCCGAGTGTACTCTAGGATAGAGAGTCAACTGATATTGCAAACGGTGAGAATTACAATATGTGTATATTAATGTATAATATAATTTAACTGTACTAAAACAAATGTGTGGCTAAGCGGTTAGCATACGCGCCTTTGGCGTGGGAGACCTGGATTCCATTCCCAGTGGGAGCTCATGTGGTTCGGATTCCACTTTAATTAGTAGGTTCCGTCTCATATAGCTTCGTTGTTGAAAGGGGCGTTAAACTCAAAATCAACTCAACTAAAACAAACCTAAAATTTAATGGAATACGCATCGCGGTCACCAGATGCGTGGTACCCAATCGTGAAGCACTTAGGCTATGATTATTTTTCTTGCACTTACATCAGCACTTGTTCTAGTTCATTGCAGTGTAAATGAGTGGGTTTATCTTTAAAATATACAGTAAATGTAAATAAGACAATATTTAAAATAATATGCGGCATAAATACCTGATACACCATTACGAATTTTTGTACAACTTATCCTCCTACAGCCTTTCTGTCCCACTGACCTGGCGCCTAGCTTGCGAGTCTTTGGTACACATGGTACCGGGTCCGATTCCCAGTGAGACAGCATTGAAAACCTTAGAGTGTTTCACACTTCTCCTTAAACTGCAGGTTCACATCTCGCATAGCATCGGTACTGAAGTGGAATGGTAAACTCAACAAACAAAGTAGCATTATTCTCCAGCATTGTCAAGTTTACGGACAAATATTTTTTTCCAAGTGATATTGCAACGATGAGAATGAACTGAAACAAATACAACATTTAAAAGAATATATGATGGAGTCATGTGATGCATGTTAGCCAATTGTAGTGTATGGCAATAATCCTACATTGTCATGTTGACCCTAATAGAAGGCGGAGATTAGCAACACATCGACCTTTGTGTTTTATTTTAAAACTACTTAAGCTCCTGGGTGTTTTAAAGTTTCGTAACTCAGGGAGTGCTATTTGCGCGTGTTGTTTCCGCTATAAACAATTGCTCTTTATTTGAATTACTTGAGGGTATTATTAATCGTATATTGTATCGTATGGATACTATTCCTATGAAAAATACCCATGTTGTCTAACGCTTACGATAGAATTTATTTTATACGTATCTGTTCTGCACATTAACATAATCACACTCAGCTTACACTTCATTGTCACGGAAGATACGTTTCGGAGTTCAAAATCATTGTTTTCGCACTGCGGAAATGATTACAATACTGGCTGCTGTTAGAGGGATGCTATTGATTGGGAATGAATCCTTATAATGTACATGATTTCCGAAATTTGTCAGAACCTATAATGTTTCCCTAATTTATTCAGCGTTTTGTTGTTTAAATAGTTAGAATTTTGGATACACATATCATACTAGGATACTTAGAACACATTTTTAACTCCAGTAGCATGTTAACGTGTATAAAGAACAAAACACTATATATAGTAAAATCGTGTCATACTTTGCATATAATTGATTTTACCGTATTAGTGTGTGTATAGGTCAGAGTAGGTAATTCTGACGTCAGGAGATATTAGCGCACAGTCATAGGCAATAATATACACAGAATATTTGTTGTAGTAGGGGAGGTGTAATAATCTGTTTTATTTATTTAGAGTCCACCTTATGTGCCCCGTGTGAATGGTCTTGTTTCTCGTTTCATAATAGATCTACAGGGAGCTAGAAACATATGAAAGAATAACGTAAGAATTCTGATTCTCATAGTGCAACCGTCAGTTGTAAGAACACAATTATCATTTCCGGATATCAGCTGCATAGCAATGACAATTCAAAATTAGGGGGAGTGGTGGCTCAGTGGTAGAGCGCTTACTCTAGTGCGTCAGGTTTCTGGTTCGATCTCCAGCCATGTAAATTTGTGGCGCACAACATTGCATCCGTGGGTTTTCTCGGGTATTCCCGTTTCCTCCCACATTCTCATTCTATAATTTTTTCCATCATCATTCGTTTGCCTTAATCATCGTCTCGCTTAGCCTAACGGGAATAATTGTGCGACGTTAAATTGAAAGATTTCATTTCATTTACAATTCAAAATTGTATTGCAGACACACACATACACCGAAAAAAAAATATATATATCCGGATACAAAGTCTCAATGAGAATGAACGTATAAGCGACTGTCTTAGTAGTACTACATGAAAATCAACGTATTTTAGATGTTTTACATGCAACAAAGTTTTATACTCTTATGCAACAAGATTTTGTCTTCTATATTTTTTTATGCAACAAAGTTTTTTTTTTATGTTTTACATCATTATACAACAAAGTTTTGTGTTTTAAATTATTGTGCAACAAAGTTTTGTGTTTTACATTTTATGCAACAAAGTTTTTTTTTGTGTGTGTGTGTGTGGTGTACATTCGTATGCAAAAAAGTTTTTTGTGTTTTATATTCTTATGCAACATCTAGGTTATGAAGGATAAAACCTACTTTTAACGTCGGTTCTGAACTACAACCAAGGTTTAAATTTGGTGCAGTCGGCGTATGCACACACTATCATGCCATAACAACCATAACATTATCGGCAATTCTCCACTACGTTATTTCGCCTTCAAAAATGCGGATTACAATAATACACCAAATAATCTCGGGAAATATGCATTTACTGTCGTTCCTGTAATAATACGCCTTCTCTTTTGATTCCATTGATCCCGTGTGATGCAAATGTTTGCTTTGTATAACATCGTTCTGTATTTAACGGAAAACACGTTGCTAGAAGTAGCTTCAGGCGTTTGCTTATTTTAATGGTGAATACAGTCATACATAAATATAAATGTACTGTGTTGCGTTTGTTGATTATCTAAATTAATTGCGCTTTGGGCATATATTTTAACTAAAAATGATTGTTCTCTTTTTTCATAAACATGAATTCAGAATGAAGAAAAAAGATAAATAATAAAGAAAAAAAAAACTACTATTCTTGGTAACGTTCTCGTACGCTCATAAAAAGTTCAATTGTGAGGAAAAAAATGTTATCGTCAGACATTGAAGTATTGTCTTAAATTATTATATCGCTATGCACACTTTTGTCAGGAGTATATGGTCTCCAAAGCCCTCCGAGCTGGTCTAGGTTTCGGGTTCCATTCCCTGCAAGAGAGCACACAAAATAATTTAACAGTCATTCATTTCATTAATTATCCGTCCTTTTTAGCCCAAAGGCATAATCGTGAAATGTTAAAAAAAGAATTTAAAAAATCATTTCATTTCATTTGGCACTCTAAAGAATGTAATCTCTCGACTTGGCTGTCCTGTTCGTTCGGCCTTAAGGTAGGCACACCAGGTCAATTGTTAATTAATGATTTGTGAAGCGTATTTCTGGATCAAAAGATCCAACATATTTCAATCAAATATATATATATATATATATATATATATATATATATATATATATATATATATATATATAGGCCTTACCTCGTACATCTGGACAACTACATCTAATGTATCAAAGACCAAATTACCACTTAACTCAGTATGATTTGCTTATTCCGTAGAAAATACGAAAACTCGATTTAAAGGCCGTTCAAATTTATCTGGCCTCTGACACCAAAACTAATTATTGGCCAAGATCGCTATCTTTTGATCCATTTTTAGTTTTCCTAAAATTATTGTTATGACTTCGAACATAAATTTACAATAATAATAATACGCTGTTATGCATGGCATAATACGCCGATAAATGTATGTCATTACTATGTGTTGGAATCATATTCGAATCTAAAATAGCGGCCAAAAATACCACTTTTAAAGAAAAAATGTTTACTTGTTTTCTATATATATTACCTATCTACCTTTATAATAAGGTTTTACAAGTCCGCAGCTGCAGATGCCTTTTTTACTGCCTTAGTTTCTCTTATCTACACGACGTCATCTCCATTTTCCACCTGTGCTTTGTTGATTACATTTTTGTGGTTAGTGGTTGACGTAGGTTGCTCATCGCTCTTTTAACTACGTTATTATTCTATCACCAGTGGAGTACACTAGGCAGTATTCCGCAAATTTTATCATGGAATCAATACCTCCTTTTGTTAGTTCTTTGTTCAAAGAGAGAACGCACCTGGTATGTTTGAAAGCTATGACAGGATTTCGCTCAACTATCACTCGTGAATTTTGATGAAAATTTTGTCACTCGTTAGTGACATCTACCCACAAAGAAAATGAACCTCTTTGTTTGTGTATGGCGCATTCTTTTTTTCATCGTATTCCTATCATGTGTACCTTTTGTTCCTTTAGGATATTGTACCTTCTACAGATTGTCTTTGTTGCTGTGATTGAGCCGGAGAAAGAAATATATATTTCTGTTTTAAAAAAATGGATAAATAATTAAACTAGTGAGTTTAAGGAACCCATAGCTTCATCGACTTAAAAGTTAAAAAGAAAACTAATAAGATTTATCAGTAAAATTACAAGAAGCTACTGTCTTACCTAGTTTTATGGCATTGTTGTTATATGATGCTTGATCTCTGTTTTAATGTACGGTATTCACACACACACACACACACACACACACACACATATATATATATATATATATATATATATATATATATATATATATATATATATATATATAAATTACATGCTTTCTTTAATTTACAATGTGGTTTAAATGTGTCCTAGAGATCGTGAAATCTTGTCATTTCTCGCCATTCCTAGCGCTATTTTTATTATTATTATTATTATTATTATTATTATTATTATTATTATTATTATTATTATTATTATTATTATTATTATTATTATTATTATTAGGTATTCAGGCTTTTGGCAGGTCGTAAGAATATTTTATTTTAGGTTTGGACCTGGAAATTTTTCTTTCACGTTTCTCGATCTTCTGCTTCCTCTTTTAACTCCCAATATTTTCCTGTAGTTATCAAATCATCGATCAGTTGTGTTCTTCTTTTTTCTACTACTGCATTCCCTCTATCTTTCCGTTGATATCGGTATGAAGAAGACAATTTCTTCATAAGATATGTTCAATCCAATTGAACAAACACCGTGCTCGTGGGTTTTCTCGGGGTACTCCCGTTTCCTCCCACTTTCTTCATTCCACCATTTCACTCATCTCTCATTATCACCGTCTCCTTTAGCCTAACCGGCATAACCGTGGGACGTAAAACTCAAAGATTTCATTTTCATTTTCAATCCAATTGACCTTCCTACGGAAGATGCTGGCTAAAAGCGTTCTCTTCTCTCCTACCTGTTTATAACATTTTCGTTCGTTACTCTCTCCGTCCGTTTTACCTTCTCCATTTTCCTCCAACACCAGATTTCGAATCCCTCTCGATATTAGTTCTCTAACTTCCGCAATTTCCAATTCTCTGAAGCATCAGTCCAATGCACCACATATAGCACCTGACCAACTTCTTCCGTAGTCCAATATCAAGCTTTCTAGTAAAGAGTGGTCTTTTCTTGTTGAATGCCTCCTTGTCTACGACAATTCTTCATCGTATCTCTTTGGTGCAGTAAGCGTCTTTCGTCAAAATACTTCCCACCTCTCTAAGTTGTCTTTGTTCTGCTCTGAGCGTAAGGGTGCGTTACAATGATGAAATTGTGCACAGTGACATAAGTTGGCTGGCTATATAATATTACATCAATATATATATATATATATATATATATATATATATATATATATATATATATATAATATTAAATAAATGTTCTTTAAAAATAAGAAAACAAATCATGCTGAAATGTTAACAAAAATGTTTCAACAAAATTATTTCTTAAAAAAAACTTCTGTTTATGCATGACTAAAAACAATTAAAAAATGAAGATCGCTCTTATATATAGTAGAATAAATTCATAACTTATTGAATCTTAATGTAATATTATATGTAAGTATACCTTAATTAAGTAAATCTCATTAATAAAAAAGAATGTTATTATAATGCTAGCATTATATTATCATATTACGTCAGATTTGAAGCATTTACGAAGTTATTGTAAATTTGTTTTTTTAAAAATATGCATAAATATATTTTTAAAGTAATTTTCGTCATTTTTCAAAAGGTTTTAATACGATTTGCTTCATTTTGTCCATAATTTTTAAAGAAAGCATGTTTTTCAAATATTTATTTTGTTTTAAACATATATGTTCTATTTTATTTTATTTTGGTTTGGGATCTGAAATGTGTTAATATTGTATGATATTACAACAACATAATTGTTAGTCATTCTTTGTCTATTTTCTACTAAATCTAAGAGTGTTAGTTTTCTATCTTGTGCTAATCCAGTCCAAATCTGTTCAGTTAAATGTTTATATTTTACGTCCTAATGTAACAACGAGGTTCTAAACGATAGGACATACTATAACGTGAACATGACTGTTTCGTGGATAGGGAAAGTGAAGCTGTGGCCCCAGGCTCTGCACCATAGGAGAAAAGAGTTAGAACCTTCAGAAAAAAATAGAAAGTTTACTATGTTTAACCCATTCTTGAGATTCTAAGTATTTAGGCATGATGAACTATCATTTAATACATTTTTACGAGTCTATTATTAATATCACAAAGAGGACTCGTAATAACAACAATGCCTACTTTAAAGATAGCTCTATAGAGGATTATGTATTGTGAGTTATAGTGAAACTTTGATATTATCTTTAGTATATGAACTTTGAGACTATTAAGCTCTAAACATGGATGCCTTCACTAGTGGCCTACTAGTTACAGCACGCCGTTGGTACACGGGTTCCCTGGTTGGGTTACCAGTTGGAGAGCCTTGAAAATTTGAACGCGTTACGGTTGTTCGGATTTCATGTGTCATACAGCCTCAGTGCTGAAGAAACATTAAATTTGAATAAATAAAGAAAACAAACTTAAATCTAACATTAAATTTGAATAAATAAAGAAAACAAACTGTATGTAACAAAATAAAATGCTGGACGTTTACTGTATATCATTTCCCCGTAGTTTATCTTCACCACAGATCCCGTAATTTTGACGAGACGCCCCTGAACGTGGTCTCGGAACCATGACTGGGGCTTGAATTAGGTCCAGTTTGCAAATGTACAGACCACTGTACCAGCAGTGTCATCTCAGATTTTGGTTCAGGAGGGCAAAATTCCACACCGACATCATAGTTTCGTTTTGTTTTAATTAGTATATTAGTATGCAGTTGGTTAAAATACTGTATTTTTTTTCAAACTGAAGGAGAGGTAATTGTCCCTGCGCTACCCAAATGACGCCTCTGCATCGTACAAAATCAACTATCACAGGGACAAGCCTTTACCAACCACACTGTTACCTCTAAGAGAGAGAGGATTACACGAGAGATCGGCGGCGTGGTCCTGTAATCAACAGTTCCAAAAATGCACCGTCCCAAAAGTGTGAAACAGACTACAGTTTCAGTTAAAGCACGATGTTAAAATCTAAAATACAATATTTTGTTTTTTAGACCTACACTTTACATTTTGTTAAATCAATTTTGACAGTCATTTAGTGTGTTCTCATATATGTAATAAAATTAAAAAAAAAATATATATTTAAGTTAATTTCCCACGATTATTCTCTTGGGAGTAAAGAAAAGAAAAGGAGGATGATTAATGGAAGTCTTGGTGGAATTAGGATGTGGAAGGAGACTGGAGAGCTCCGAGAAACCCCCACAGACCCGATGTTGTTCACCACATTTTGTTTTGGTATATGCGACATGGCTGAAAGAATTAGTACAAGTACAATGTGGGTGACGTTTTACTTTATTTTACTGGTTCTATTTCTGATATACTTCTATTTTATTAGAATCTTTATATGATATTTGTATGTATCGAGTTGAGATAATGCAGCTTGAGTACATTACATTACGCATACAACAACGTAGTGTTGATACAGTGCAGAAAATATTCTTAAGGTAAAAAAAAGAGAGGAGTTGCTCTAATTGTCCATTTTTTTTTTACTACAACAGACTATTGTCAAACTGACTAGTAACGGTGACAATACTTTCTAAGCCTTACCAAATCCTCAATTCAGAATTAGAAGAAACAATCAAGGTCATTGCCACTCTGAGCATAATGTCTTTATAGGTGTGTCGTAACGTGAGTAAGCAATAATCAGTTTGGTGTAGTTTGCCATATGCTACCTATATATTGGCTCTCGTATACTATCATAAGAGAAAGGTGTTACGTATCTTGAACTGCTGCCATCTCATCCATCTCCGCAGAAAAGTTAATACATTTTGTAGGGTCATACTCTCTCATATTTTTTTCCTTCTTTTTTCTCCTCCAGTTCATTGTTCAGAACATAACAAAATTTTCATTTATATGTTAGTATGTTAACACCTAGTCATACTGTCGACAGAACAATGAACAGTTGAAGTGGATGAGGATATTCATCAATCAGTTATTTTTTTCCCTACCTTCCATTAAAGTATGTGACATTTTCCATACTAGCTATTCGTATACTCATTGAATTGGCTAATTTGTATGTGTATTGCGGACTCTAGTGTTCGATTCAAAAAGGTACGGGCATTCGAAAGCTGTTTAGAATTTTCAATTGGCTGTCTTTGTTCTGTGATGACTAAAAAGAATTGATCATTGTTGACGAGCCAATGTGTTGCACAATTAAGTGAAATTCTGCGTTTCGTTCCTATTATCTACAACACAACAACCTAGATATACATTCATTAGCACTCTCGAAGGGATTTAGCGAGGAAATAATGGGTTTCGAACCTATCGGCGAATTCTCAAATAATATTTTTTTGGAAGTCCATTCCTCCTCCCCCCCCTCCCAATTCAATAACTGCAGATATGTATGTTACTGCAGAATATTATGTATGCATGTGTCGTTGTAAGTAACTGTGCAGAATACATATAAGCATATTAGAATATCATCGTGAACTATTGGCTTTGTTTTTCTGTAGAACTCCCAGAAGCCTCAGAACTCATTTCACGTAGAAAGAACCGTATACAATCGTTGTTGATGAATTTCTTACGATATGTATGTATATATGACTCAAACATGTATACAAGTATTTTGTTTATGTTGCACTAGCAGCGTTCACCCCGCTTCGCTGCGGTCACCCCGGAACGCAATAAACTTTGTTACTTAGATAATTTTTACTTTTTCGCTTTCAAATTGCAGTAAATGTTAACATTATAGCGCCTGTCATTTATGTTAACCCGCCGAGTGACCCGCTTCGCTGCGGTCACCCCGGAACGCAATAAACTTTGTTACTTAGATAATTTTTACTTTTTCGCTTTCAAATTGCAGTAAATGTTAACATTATAGCACCTGTCATTTATGTTAACCCGCCGAGTGACACGGTCATGCGGGTTGCATATAAATACGTTTATTTTTATACCTATGATGAACTAATAACAAAGGATTTGTACGTATGGACACTTGAATGGTCAATTATCTCAAGACACTGGTAATTAAAAATTAAAGTGATATGATAAAAAACATCTAGGGTCCAAATCCTAATAACCCCCCAAAAATGAAAGAAATTGGTTCAGCCGTATTAGCGTGATGAGCTAACAAAGGATTTGTGCGTTCTCTTTTATATAATAGATTGATAGATTTCTGAAGTTTTTCATTTATCCAATGAACTTCGTGGTTGAATACGCGCATAAGACTTCGAAGTGGTATAGTTGAACTTAGTTCATTGGAAACATACGCCTTGGTAAAAAGTTTTAAAAATTACAGATAAGGGGAAAATTAACATATGAGTCGCATATCATAAGTTACCTTCCATCTTTGTAGTGCATTTTGCATGTTATTACATTTGCAAAGAGATAAATGAAAATCTTCAGAAATAGTTCAGTGCAACGTAAAAATATTTGCATGTATGTGTAAGTTAGTGATTCAGCCCCTTCATTACAATTATTATAGTTTGGAGTGCCGATAAAGAAATTATGATAACCGGAAAAAATCGAACTCAAGATCTCAACGGATTTATGGCTCTTACATGCCAAAAATTTTGTCTCTTGATGTCGGCCCGTCCGTTTGTCCTGATGCATATGTATCCGTCTAAAGACTACTGCGTTCAGCGTATTTGGACGAGATTTTAAATGTGCGCTTTCTATATGTATTTTCACCATAGCCCCTAAAAGAAAAGCAGTTTTCTGGAGGGTGATAATAAATAAATTGCGATAGTCTGTAAAGTGGCTCGAACAAGTTTCTTTATATTTAATAACTCACTATCTCATTAGCAACCCTATAATATGGTATATCATTTCTCTGGGAAAAATCTAGGAGACGTAGTTTACTCTTGGAGTGAGTTCATCTTAGACGATTTTCTCAGAAGCAACTAAGGCCATTTTGTTCATATCTCATGACTAAGTGTGTTATTCATGTCCAACAACATAGCATAAAACATGTTCTACGAAAACAAAAGCCACAGTGGGTAGTTGGCTCTAGGTAGTGTATTTTCTCGGACAATTTTCTCAAAACCCATTAAGGTGATATTGTTCATATTTAATGAACAACCCTATTGTCATTTTAAGTCACACATTTTGGAGAGGCTAGTTTATTGGTATGGGCGTGTTCGGTTCCGACAACTTTCTCGGAAAAATGACTGTGATTTTTTTTCTGATATGTGAATAATAATATATACAGGGTGTTAATGAACTATACCGACAAACTGTAAGAGGTGATTCCTCACATCAAAATAAGAGAAAAAGTTCATATCCACCTATGGCGAAAAGTGCATAGTTTCAGAGCTAAGGATGTCCAAATTCGCGAAAAAGCTAAATTTCAATAGGCCTTATTGCGAATTCCAGAAACTGTGGATGGTGGTTCTTAATAGCGTAAAGGAAGTCACGCATACACAATCCAAAAGTGCATATTTCATCAATTGTCAATAAGTATATAGGGTATTCCCTACAGGGAGTAATTCTCAGATATATTTTCAATAGAGTTTTCAGATATACCCTGATTTCAAGAAGGGTCCAAAGTAGGAAGGAGGTAAACCTTGACAACAATGGACATCCAATGCTTCGGAGGGAAGGCTGAAGTTTTAGGAACAGATAGCTTCATGTATCTTTGCGTTCAGAATAACGTGTGATATGTATTTCGTCACGGTATATTTCACGTTTTCTTCACTTATAAGCGTGAAAGAAAACATCACAGCATTCGTTTTCCCGAGTACGAGAGACCGTGCTGCTGACTTCCTAAACACTATCCTTAACACTTCTGATATCACGCCAAAGGATTCCGTGTTCACTGCTATCAAGACTTATCGTTTGCCTACTTTGAACCAATCATAATGTCAGAGCATATCTCAAAATTCGGTTGATGTCATGTCTGAGAATTTCACCCTGCACGGAATACTCTGTACACCCATTGAACATTAATGAAATAAGCATTTTCGAATTGCGCGTGCGTGACTTCCTTTATGCTGAGAAGGACCACCATCCACAGTCTCTAGAATTGGAAATAGGGTCTCTTGAAATTTGGCTTTTTTTCTCGATTTTGGACAGCCCTATATCTGCAACTATGCACTTTTCGCCATAGGTCCATATGAATTTTTTCTCTTATTTTGATGTGAGGAGTCACCTCTCACATGAGAGAGAGAGATCTGTACCTGAAAGCATGAAGTGCGTAAGTTCAATTTTGGTGAAAATGAGTTAAAACCAGCTTTGTATATATTTCGGAGGTCTGCAACAGAGCTCTGCAAACCTAGGCCCGAAGACGACCCGGCCCAGCCCGAATCTCGAGCCGGGCGGAGAACGAGCTGGGCGTAACCGACCTGAGAACTACCAAGTCATATGTAAAGTCAATCCTTCAATATGCAACGGAAAATGAGAAATGTGTCGTCATAATATTACAATGTCTATTTGTCCTTCTCGAATAGGAAAATCGTGTGAAAGGTTACCCAAGGTTTGCATTGTATATCCCTATTCTGTCTGTCTATTTGTTATCTGTACTTGCTCTGTCCAGCCATGTTTATTATGTAATACAGCTCATGGACATAAATGTCATATACTGCACTCATTAGTACGTTACAGTAACAGAGAAGATAGGTAAAACAGCTAAACCGTATGTAGTACCAGTATTACAACTACTACTGCTAATATTACTGTTACGATTACGAATACAAGTGCTAATTCCACTACTGCTGCCAATGACAGCGAATACCACTACTACTATTACTAGTAATACGAAAACAAAACAATGAAAATGAAATCTTTGAGTTTTACGTCCCACAGTTATGCCGGCTAGGCTAAAGGAGACGGTGATGATGAGAAATAAATGAAATGGTGGAATGAATAAAGTGGGAGGAAACGGGAAAACGCCGAGAAAACCCACGCACACGGTGTTTGTCCACCACAAAATTCACTTGGCACGAGCTGGGATCGAACCAGGGACCCTATTAACCAGAGGTGAACGCTCAACCACTGAGCCACCGTTCCAGGAACATATAATCGTCCCTGCCGTTTTGGTGATTTATTTGATCATTATATTTTGTTATATTTGTAGTATCATACTATAAACAATACTTGAACATATAACACCATTTGGTATTTGCCTTGCTAATTGAACATTACTACAAATTACACCTATCGTATGAACACGCCAGTTCACGGTTTCGGCCTCCGTGGTCTAATGTTAGCGTACCAAATTTACTTAGTAGGTCAAGCACTTGACTTTATCATACGTTCTTTAGGTAAATACGGCTCACGCCGTATCGATGATAATGGGATGAATTGGTGGAATGAAACAGTGGGAGGAAACGGACCACCCTGAAAATTCCCACGAACACGGTGTTTGTCCACCACAAAGCTCACATAGCACGAGCAGGAATTGATCTGACTACCTTTAGCACCAGATGTGAGTGCTTTACCTACTGAGCCACTTTGTAGATCAAGCATCGGCTCACATTCTACGCAGACCGACCATAATAACTAGCATTTCTCTGCTTTGTTTTCTGTAGTTAGAAGCTAAATTCTGTACCACCAAACATGTCAACTCTGACGCGAAGTTGTAGCAGTTGTAGTAGTATTAGCAGTGGTCGTAGTAGTAATAGTAGAAGAAATGGTAGTAGTAGAAGTAGTAATAGTAATAATATTACAGTGCTTTGCAGTCTTGAATAAAGAGTCAGTTTCTCAAATACATTACTATTAACATAGGCTGATAACATTAGTTTGCAATCCGTCTTTCAGAGCATCTGACTCGGCCCTGAAATATATGTGCCCGGTTCGGCCCTATAACATTTGTGTCCGACTCTGAATGTGCCCGGCCTGGTCCAGTTTGATATTACTTGAAACGGGCAGGACCGGACCGGGTAACCCACTGGGCCAAACGGGCGCGCCCGGCCCGCGCAGGACTCTGGTCTGCAATGAATGGTTGGTGGTATTTTGTTGTATACGAGTTGATGACGTAATTAACTAAGTATATAATGTAGCATGTCTAATATGCATTTAATGCTTAAGTCAGTGTTATTGCTGTTTTCTGGAAAACAAGGATTTGTGACTTACGCACTTCATGCTCTCAGGTACAGATATATTAATATATACGATACCTGTCGACAGATAGACAAACAGGCATGGCCGTTCTATAATACTTCCGACACTTATGCATAGCAAATTAAGTTTTTACTTAAAGAAAAAAATGGGATGGCAATCTCAGATCTTATCATGTTTTAATTCTTTTCACTTACATGAAACTGAAACGAACTTTATTCGTTAAAAAAAAAAAAAAAAAAAAAAAAACGTTGTTGTATAGGTGACAATCGTAAACATTTAATGACTTTTTTTTTTTTTTTACGATATTAATGCTAGCAGGCAGTCATCTCATTGCATCGTAAAATAAAGCTTCAAATATTGGATGGCTACTAAAATTATTTGTTATAAAAAGTTATTGCAAAAAAGTAAAAGAAATTATGAAATTTGATTGAGGTCGATTTGCTCTATAGAATTTTTGGTACATGTATACTTATGAACACAACCATAAACTCATATATATTACACTTTCAAAGGAAGAAAAATATTAAAACCGGACAACACGTTTCAAATATATATAATACTGTTTTTAAGTATGTCATAATAGGTAACAAATAAGGGCCACAGAATAGAAGAAAAGCGCCTAAAAGATAGATATTTTGTCAAAGCGGATTATCAAAGAAAAGAAACTTATAAGAAATGTATCTGATTTAAATTATAATAAATGGGAAAGACAAATTATGTAAGAAGACACGAATAGCATTGTTGTGTTGGTCACCTTTCTACAGAACGTTGCTACTATTAATAGACGAGTCTAGTTCCTGAATGTCCCAATAGAATAAAATGTTGTGAAGAGTAATAGGGACGACCGTTGGTTGAAACCAGAAATATTATAAAAAATAATATAGATAAAATGAAATCGAATACATCTGTACATTATTGTTGTCATCTTTCCTTTCTTTCAATTTTTAAATGCTAATATTTACTTTAAAAACAATGAACGACTAACAAAGGAAACAACAATTATTTTAAAAACGTTCTTAACTAAAACAAAATACGCAATAAAGCATATACTAGAAGTATTGAACATTGTTTCATCGCGCAATACGTCTGTGAAAGATTAATCTGTTAAACTTTAAACAAATGTTACCCGTATAAACAAAGAGTAATTTTTGATATAGGTTTCCGAACTTTGACAGATATATTTTAAGAGACTACAGTAGTTGATTTCAAAGGCGCCGATCCTAGGGGGGCCCGCCCCCCTAGAGCACACGTGGGCCCCCATGTATTTTTATGAATATGTTTATTTTATATGTATTTTTTACTGTTATATGTATTTTTTATGGATATAAAACTACATTTGAATGGGCCCCTCCAAAGTTACAGAGAAATCGGCGCCCTTGGTTGATTTAAGGTGGAGTTAATCATGGAAATTGAGTTGTTTTCGCGGAATGCTTGATCGAATAGATTGGATAATGGATTTATATTATTCTCCCATGTGTTTGGTCTACAAAAGATATTTTTTTTTTTTTTTTTTTTTTTTTTTTTTAAGATTTCCAACCAGAATCTATAGAGATTGTATTTACATTTTACATGCAACCACCTTTCTGTTTATAGAATAGTGTGTTCTTTTGAGCATTATCCGCAGGCTCGCTTTGTAGTGTAGTGGATTTCAACCAGTGTGTCGCGACACATTGGTGTGTAACGCAATCCCATAGGGTGTTTCACAAAATTTTAGAAAGTATAAATCGTGAAGCACTTAATAATTAGTTAAAGTCAAGTTCGAGACAGTCAAGTCTTAAAATTAATTAATTATATATATATATATATATATATATATATATATATATATATATATACATTACACTAACAATCAAATGATATCTTTGAGTTTTAAGCCCCACGGTTATGCCAGTTAGGCTAAAGGAGACGGTGATGATCAGAAATGAGTGAAATAGTGGAATGAAGAAAGTGGGAGGAAACGGGAGAACCCCGAGGAAACCCACGCACACGGTGTTTGTCCGCCACAAAGTTCACTTGGCGTGATCTGGGATCGAACCAGGGACCCCAAGCACCAGAGGTGAACTCTCTACCACTGAGCCATCGCGACCCCCATTTTTACATTATGAGGAGGTGAAGAGAGTGAGTGATAAAGTTCCCCATGTTACTTAATCGGGCGTTTTCTTTTTTGACATATAATATCATGTTTGAAGTATTTGGAATAGAAACTTGAAATATGTTGTGTTTATAGGCTTTTGTATCTAGGTACATAAATAGCCAACAATTTTTAAAAGTTAAAAAGGGTCTTTCCTAGTAAGATAGTGAAATCGGTCCTTGATCCAATTTGGGTCGCTATTGACCCAAAAGGTTACCATTGATTTACAACTACCTAAAAAATACTCCCTACCCCTCCCCTTACCGAATTATCGTATAATACAAGCTCAAAATTTAATATTTTTTAAATTTTAGTGGGGGTGCTCGAAAAATTTTGGAAGTTTCACAGATTGTAGATACTATCTAGATGTAAATGTACATTTTTTTTTTCAAAACCATCGATGCATATTTTCTTTATTTTTATTTTATTTATTTATTTATTTTATTTTATTTTTTTGCGTGTTGAAAATTTCAAAAAAAATGTAGAAAAAACTTTGGGGGGACACGTCGCTGTTTCTTTTGGTTAAAAAAAAAATGTTATACTGTTAGGTACAACATATTTTTTTTCGGGACCGGAAAGTGATGGCAACATTGTCAAAAAGAAATGAAACTGAAAACAAACGTGTCTTTCTCACAGTTTTCCACTATTTTAGGGCCCTCAAGGTGAGGCCCCCTTCAAACAATCCTTTGCCAAAATTCACAATTTTAATTTATCTTTCGTCCCTTCCGCTTCTGTCGTTCTTCGGCTGCTTCGATTGTGTCCGTTTGGAATAGAAACAAAAGTATATCTCCGTAACAGTGGTTCCACTTCAACCGACTCTTCCACAACAATGTAACACAGCTCGAGGTAAAGAGTAGGGATGGGCAAAACCGGTTTTTATAAAAACCGGTTTTCGGTTTTTATAAAAACCGACATTTCGGTTTTCTCAAAAACCGGTTCGGTTTTTCACCAAAAACGGTTTCGTTTTTTCCCAAAACCGGTTCGGTTTTCTCCTAAACCGGTTTCGGTTTTCTCCAAAACCGATTCGGTTTTCACCGAAACTGGTTTCGGTGAAAACCTTTCGAAAACACACAAAACTATTTCTGTGGAAATTGATTCGGTTTCCGGAGAACAACGAAACACCATTCTGGTCAGAAATAGAACCAATTTTGAAAAAAAAAACGGAATCGGTTTTGAAGAAAACCGAAACCGGACCAGGTAAAAAACCGAACCGGTTTTGGAGAAAACCGATAACCGGTTTCGGTGAAAAACCGAATCGGTTTTTTCTAAAAACCGAAAACCGAAAAACCGGTTTTTGTGCCCACCACTAGTAAAGAGTGCCATTGTGTGTGTGGCCAGTGAAGCAAGCACTGATAGATATGAGAAGCCAACGCGAGGTGTGTGTAACTTCGTTGTGCAAGAGTCGGTTGCAGTGGAAGCAGTGCTACGGAGATACATTTGGTGTGTCTATTCCAAAACGGACACAATCAAAGCAGCTGAAGAATGACAGAATCGGAAGTTACGCAAGAGAAATGAAATTGTGAACTCTGGCAAAGGATTGTTTGAAGAGGCCCTCAGTGAGAAAACTGCTCGAAAAACACGTTTCTTTTCAGTTTTACTTCTTTTTGACAATATTGCCATCACTTTCAGGCCCCGAAAAAATATATGTTGTACCTAAGGGTATAACAATTTTTTTAACTAAAAAATCAGCGACGTGTCCCCCCTCCATTTTTTTTGAAATTTTCAACACGCAGAAAAATAAAGAAAATACGCATAGATGGTTTTGAAAAAAAAAATTGCACATTTACATCTATGTAGTATCTACAATCTGTGAAACTTTCAAAATTTTTCGACCACCCCCACCAAAATTAAGAAATATTCAATTTTGAGCATTATGATACGATAATTCGGTAAGGGGAGGGGGTAGGGGGTAAAAAAAATGAAGTAGTTTTAGGTCAAGAGTAACCTTTTGGGTCAATAGCGACCCACTTTGGATCAAGGGCCGATTTCACTATCTTACTAGGAAAGACCCTTTAGTGATGTTTTCTGGCGAACAGAAAAATCTATCTCATGTTATTTAAATGAGACTCCTACACACCATAGTCAACAATAATGATATCTGGCATGTTTGTAGCCTCCTGGAACCCTAGAATGGAGATCTTAGAGGAAGAAGAAAAATTTCTTTGTTATTTAAGTGGTGTTATCTTTGAATGCAAAACGTAAAAGGTTAGGCACTTCTAATTAGAATAGGGACTCAAAATTTGGTATGCTTGTAGGTTTTTGAAATTCACAGGAAAGCAAATTATCAAAAATAGTTTACTTAAAAAAAAAATAGACCCCGTGTATTTTAAATTGGGTATTTCCAACATTACAATGTTTAGGTGCTTCCAGCGACTGCAGTATCTTGAAATTTTGTAAGGTTTTACAGCTTGCGTTGTAACCAACACGAAAAGTCCGAAATGTTAGTATTTTGGTATAAGCCGAAATAAACCAAACTCACAAGCTCCCGGCATCCAAAGCTGTGGAACACAGCTTGTGTTGTTGAGTCGAGACTGTCCCTTGCCAAGTTTGGCCCCTAAATATAGCGTTTTTTATTGATTTAGCAATGAGCTATTTGGCCATCAAATTTGGTTCAGATTTTCACGCGTCCCGATCTCCATGCATATTTGATGATGGATAAATATTATGAGATTCGATTATACAACATGATCCATTCATCTGTTCCTTTTTCTTTTTTTGCTTGCTTGCTCACAATGAAGACTTATTAGCCCTGAATAATGTATGTTAACATATTTTGTTTACTTGAAATTTCATTATAAATAGCTTTCAAAATTACTTTTTTTCTTAAATTGACATTTCAATCAATTTTCTCTTCACCTCTTTACTGGAGATCTTATCAGCTTTACAAATAATAGTTTTGTTAGGCAGTCCGTTAGTCCAGCACCTTTCTTTGTCATAGAGAAACAATTTGAAGCAATAGTGACACAATTATAATACTTACTTCCCGTTGCATAATATATATGCATATAATGGAAAACTTAGTTCTAAAATGTGCAAGAAAATGATCGTTATATTCTTCAGCAGTGTTGTACCATGATTTTTTTTTTTAATTTCTTCAAAATTATTGTTATTCGTTCTTAGATTGTAACTCTCAGAGAGAGAAAAAAGAGCAACTGTAGTCCTCTAGTTCAACCTACATTTTGTAACAATTTAAAGATGCAAATCAGCCTCCGAAGCAGGACCATTCATTGAACTTTATGCGGTTGCAGACAACCCAATTGCTGGCAAAATACCATGTTCTAGAAAACAATAAACTTAGTGGAACATTAAGCGGGGAAAGTATATTTGCATTCTTTGAATACACATAAGGCTCAATTTCCGTAATAATTAGAACGTTAGCTACAAATTTACTTATCTTCTATGAGTACAAGCTAGACGTGTTTGGAGTATTGTTCTTGTTGTTTTAGTAATGTTATGAAATTCAAAGAGCTTTTATTGTCTCTATTATCTCTTTTCTGTTTTAAGGAGATTAGTTCACTGAAACTTGTTTATATATTTACCCTGTATTTCCGTGTGCCCGCGCATCTGGTAGATAAAAAATCCCAAGAACGACTTGGTGGGAGTAATACGGGTGCTCGGATATCCAAGCGAGTCAGCAAAATTTTGTCGATTCTGGTTGGCTGATAGCGATCACATGATCTTAAGCCCCGCCCCCGGGGAAATTTGAAATTAGCACCGTCCACTAGGTTGCTTGACCGCTATCAACCAATCACAATCGACAGAATGTTGCTGACTCGGCTTAATATTGGGCACCCCTACTACTGTGGGTCACAGTCAATTTTAGCCAGGGTGTAGAGGATCGAAAGTTAGGGAACTAGTTGGTTTGATGGATGTGATTTTGAAACTAGAAGTGATAGAAACGAGCCACTTTAGTTTCAACATTGATCACTATAGAGCAAAAATGTTAATAAAGAGCAAGAAGCTGTTTTCTGCAGTAGCTAATCCGCTTCAAGAGCACATTTCAGCTCTATTCTTCCCTCTCTACTAAAACCGGAAGTAATAGAAATCAACTACAACCTCCGGTTTCAATACTGATCTACATAGAACAAAACTGATAACAAGATTAGTTTTTCTTAGAATTGATTTAACAGTCTAAGTATAGGTAAGATATTCTCTCCTAATCCCTTATCCAAACCGGAAGTGATGGAAATCAAACCATTTTTGGTTTTAAAGTTGGTGGCTATAAAGTAAAATATGGTAACAGTTATCGAGAAGCGGTTTTATGCAATGAATTAAACGTTCCAAGAATATATACCATCTACAATCTAATTGCTGTACTAAAGCCGGAAGTGGAAGAATATCTTAACACTTCCAGTTTCAATATTAATTGAGAAAATATCACTCCATTGAAACCAAACCCCCCTCACTTGCAGTGCACGTGACACTACTACTTGTTTAGAGTTTCAAATACGTCATTATTATAACATTGTAGTATATTCAACAGAATAGTATTTTCTACTTTTTTTTTTCTTTGGCTTTTAATCATAAAATGATTGATGAAACGCAGGAACGTTTGAATTTTGCATTTCAAACTCATTTGTAATGCAAGAAAAAGTTAGAATTATCTCATGTTTGGTTTTAGGTTCGGGTTATGGTTGTGATCTCTCACTCTCTTATATATATATATATATATATATATATATATATATATAGTACAAATATGAAAACATTTGTTTTGTATTTTTTTAAAAAGAATCATGAAAATTAATTAAAACCAGAATAGTGCCCTAATGTTTTAATATGTTTCCCCATACCCTATTTGTTCACAGACAGGAGGGGAGTTATTTTTAAAAGTAAATTATGTTTGCGTCATTGATTCAAAATATATGTATATATATTGCTAATATTTCCCTTGCTGTCAATCACAATTGAAATAATTGTGCAATCCAGAAAAAAATACATTTTATATAATAGCAAGCATATTGTAAATAATAATAATAATAATAATAATAATAATAATAATAATAATAATAATAATAATAATAATAATAATAATATGTGCATATTATTTCCAATATTAAAGAACAAAGCGATCACCATACGTTATAAAAGGTAACAATATTATAATTGTATATTTCGGTAGTTATTGCAAAACAGTCCTTCTAGATATAAGATGCATTAAGTGTATATGACATTTTCAATTAATTATTATTGTTTTGATATTATCGTCCGACGAAGCACCGAAACTAAAACACTGATGATTGATAATGAACGAAATTATGGTATAAAGAAAGTTGAAGTAAACGGGAGAACCTCGAGAAAACCCACCAATTTTCGGTATTTGTCCACCAAAAATACTTGGTGCGAGCTGGGATCGAGCCAGGGATCCCACACACCAGATGTGAACATTGTACCACAGAGGCAAGCGACCTCTGACATTTTCCGAAAAAAAAAAACATACTAATATGCCATATGTGTCTATAAGAAAGAAGTTAACAAAGTGTCAGATGGAAAGATAGCCTTTTACTTAAAATAAATGTTAATGATTTTTTTTTAATGTTGTTTGCCAGGCAGGTTACATTGTGTCACTTAGTTTCTCATACTGATCCTATATCCTCAATGTTGGTCAGAAGATAAGTTTTAAATTTATTATTATTTTAATACTATTATTAATATATTATTTTAGTACTAACAGTGTACATCTTTCACATTTTTCTTCTGCATATTATGATATTTCATAGACATGAATGAATATTATTTATGCAACTTTTATTCGTTGAATTTCTTGGATTCATATTTTCCAAATAGGTTTTGACGCGTGACAAACGATTTTTTTTTTTAAATCGTAGCCTCTAAGGCCCTGAAGAAAACAGAATCTGATGTTCCCCCGATTGTTGTTTTCTGTCAGTGTTTTGAATACTTCTGTACATTTGCGCTTCTCTTCCAAAAAGCTAATACTTCGAAAAAGAATCACAGCAACAGAATCCAGACCAAAGACAAGTAGTTCTGCACAAATTGCACCATGAAAAGACACAAAAACAGTTTTACCCAATCAGTTGTAATATACGTATACATAATTATATTTGCAGATTTATTGCATTGAACCTTTAATAATTAAATATTATAACGGAGCTTAGATGCCCATGTTACTTTTTCTGTATGTGCTTCTCTTAAATCCAACCCCAAAATAGCTGTTGCCTATAAGTAAGAACGACGGTGCAAAATTTAAGTATCTCCAAATCAGATTTTTAATACTTCCATTTTATACTAACTGCAAGCACATTGCATCACTGTCGAGTTTTAATAGAGAGAAAATCCACTGCTCGGGTGTTTATGTTCTGATGTTATTATAAACCTGTACAGTCAATATGTAAATGAGTTGCATATATATAAGCCATTCTTAGAAACTGCTGAGAAATACATATGTATACATTTTCACCCCTCCAAATTCCTTGCGAGCCGAGAATTGAAAGTAAAAAGGGGCTTCGTACACATTTAGATCCTGTACAGATCTGTATGTGGACAAAATATGGTGACTGTAGGGGACTCCTTAGTATGTAAAAATCTGGCCACAGACACACACATTACTGCATATAGAAGTATAGATATAGAAGGACACTATTAACCAGATGTGTCCTTAAATTAAAAAACAAATGCCATCACCGCTGTAAAAAATGTTGTCTATTTTTCTTTTTCGGCTTCCTCACTTACAAGCGGTGAATAAAATACAAAATAATAATTTCAATTGCATAATGGAGCCTACTTATCCATTAACTTAAAGCTTCGGTAGGATATGTTAAGTAGCAAGACTAAGCTATTATGCATGTTTCTTGGTTTATTTTGACACAAGAAGCTATTGCACACTAACCATTTGATTCAATAGTTCCGATACGTAAACGGGCAATTTATATTCAAATCTCTGATCAAAATAAGTGGGAGTAGTATGGGTGGACATCCCTTAACTGATAGTAGGATGGCCATGAGAACCTGCTCAGGTGTAACAGCACACGAACCGAGAAACTTGTCAATTCAACTCGCAAATGCAGTGAAGAGTGAAGGCAGGGCATTGTTTCCAACTGTCATTGCAGAAAGTATCACAATCATGTATAATTTTAAAACTTATCATTTTCAAGCTTTATTTGGCTCTACATTACATCTGCCGTAGAAAAAAAAATCATCATTTATCAACAATTTGATTTATTTTCGTAAGGACGTAGAGAGACTGAGAGTGGTCACGCTCATCTTAAGGTTCTTGTTGGACCTCAAGTTTTCAATATATTATTTGAGAAAAATAACATAGACGGATACCTTCAGTATTCTTCATTATTTAATGAAGATTGTACGCTTGAGGACAAAAAGAAATCATCTTGCTAAGCGTAAAAGCTTCTTGTTTTCCCTTAAAGTACGTATGTTTTGTAACAAAAAAATCTAATTCTTCTGTACACTGCCGCCACTGCGTGAAAGAAAAACACGGTGATGTTAATGTTGCTTAGAGTGTAAACGGTCGTAAAGACCGAAACCTTGTTTGACGGTAGAGGCAATAAAGTCAAACCTTATGGTAGTCCAGAATAAGTTAACACATTTGATTTCATGCTCGTTCTGTGCACGCGCAAGTGTCGTATTTCACTTATTAAACTAATACTTGTATTTCGTAGAGGTGATGAATTTGTCTTCATTTTAGTGTATAAATATTGTGTTGAAATAAAAGGAATCACAATTTAAATTTAAAAAAAAAACATTAAAATGGCTGGAGTTTTGAGTTATGTATTTAAACTTCTTGTAAAATATATGCCTAGGTAATAAAATAAATACTTTTGAAAAAAAAATTAATAACTTTTTCTCAGTTTCTCTCCACGATTCATTCAAACTTAAGATTGACAATGTAATAATTATTTATACAGGGTGGCCCAAAAGTATGTATACAGTACCGTACTGATCAGCTCATTGCATTTTATATCATTTCTTATTGTTATCCATCAGGTAGACTTAGTGTATTATTTGTTTTGAATGTTTTTTTTTTCTTTTTTACTTATACCATAAGCTCGGAACAGCCGAAGCAAATAAACCCATAAACTAAAATGTTATACTTGATCAATGCAAGGGTGTATACCTACTTTTGAGCCACCCTGTACTTTGTAACTAAGCGTGTTAAAACTGGATAAGACAATGAGATGTTAATGAAAATAAAACGTTTGTATCCTAATTGATTAATTTATCTTCCTCGTTAGCCTACAAGTTATAAAATTTGGACATTCTACCCAGATATGAGGAAAGTCACACCGTTACCTTTTATCGCTTAAAACTAAAAAAAGTAAAGTTACTTAATGTTCAAAACGTCATATACAAGAACGAAAACATGAATTTACTTTTCATCCCATATTTTGAAGTGATAAAACTAGTGTACACAATAGCTTAGTTGTACTGAATTCGGGAGGATATCAAGAGGTGTAACACAGAACCAAGTTTGTAACAAGTAATTTTTGTAGTGAATGAAGAATGCGTTGGAGGTTGCCGGACTGTGCTTCCTGCTATTTCATAATTTCATCAATTGTAATTTCATTACCAATACTGATTTATTATTTCGAATTCAGTATTATCTCAGAAGCGCAAGAAACGCTGAGGAGGCAGAATTTTGGCGCTATAAAATCTAAAGCTTAGTTTTAGTATTCTGGCCAGTTTCTTTAGTCGAGTGAGTGACGCAGGTTAGCACGTTTGTTCATGCAGTGTTTCTTTCAGAACATATGTTCCGGGGGGGGGCATTTAGTATTTGGAGAGGCACATACTACTTTCACACTGTACTATTATTTTTACTATTATATTATAGAGGTATTATTTTAGTATTCTCTGGTGGCAGTGCCCCCCTCCTCTCAAAAAAGCTGTCTGGGAGAAACACTGGGTTTATGTTGTTGATCTTTATGGTTTTCTATGGGCTTTCCACTGCTTTGTGGGGCTACAGATTTTGTTTCTGTGCTCACAGTTGTAGGTTTAAACCCTAATAGGGCACTACGTCCGATAAAGGTTGCGACTAGTGTTTTGGATCAGTCTTTGTAGCAGACTCCACATTAGTATCGAGCCAAAGTTATATTGTTTTAGTTCGGATTTCTAAAACAGTAGTTTGATTAATCTTTAAGTAACTTCCCTATTCCTTTTACTTTTAGATCAACACTAGAAATCAAATGTCCCACCGAAAAACATCAAAGCGTGGACAACGCACACGACAAGGAGATATGCCATCCATTTGGCAACACGATAACTTCCATAGTAATCCAAAACAAAATTCATTGAAATGCATAAAAAATTATTTCTTTCTTTTTAATATTGAAAATTCCTAGGTAATATTTGCTCACTTTTAACTGAGATTTATGCGTATAAATCGAATGCATATGGCAACGATTTGTGGACGAAATAGTCCGTGTTTATTGTACATTGTTTAAGGCTTCTCGCATTGTTGCCTTTCTTGGGAGGTTACGTGATCATGGGAAAGAATGCTCTAGCAAATTTCGCAATAGTCCGTCTCCGTAGGAGGAAGTTCATTAATACGAAAGCCAAGGGCACATATGGTTTACAAGGCGTATAGAGTTTCTTAAGTTATAATTCATAAAAGGAAAGTATATGACAAGGATTGATTGGTGAATGAAAAGTCACTTTAAATTTGTGTTTATTATTCCGTCTACTTAATTAGTAGTTCCAGTATAAAGACAGGACACCACAACTTCTTCGTAAGTAAAAATTAGTCCATACACAGGTGCTTACAGGCGGAGGTTGCTTCCACGAGTTTTTTGGGTGAGATTTTTTAAAATTGAAAATGGCATAACCGAACTTTAATTATACCGTAATTATCATTTTAAGAACGGTGAATTGAATAAAGTTAAACCTATAAACCACGTTGTATTGGTTTTGTCACGGTTAAGTCCGGTCCCCTCGACTACTTTTTGAGGGAGGGAGGGAGAATGTTAAATTTTTGGGGTATTGCGTCCAAGCACTTGAGAGAAAGAAGAGAGAGAGAGAGAGAGAGAGGATTGCTGAGTCCATATATTTGACCTAGAGTGAAATTTTTACTTTTTTATTATTCCTACATCATTATATGATATTTAACATTAAATTTCTCAATATACTGTTTCCTATAATTTAGAACTCCTACGTGATCCTATAGTAATGTATATCTTTTTCGACTAACATTCCTCAGGTACACAACTGATCAAGAACATGACATGTTCATTTAAAATTACCTAAATTCAACCGCTAAAAGTTTAGTCAGTGTAATTGAAACTGTTTTAAAGAAAAAATAATTGAAAGGAACACATAAGTGAACGCATAGAAGCTTCACTACGTAACTCAATTATTTTCTCTGATAATAGCGATTAGATGGTTAATGTTTCGGGTTTGGTGCGGGAGATTCGACTTTGATTTCCTAAAGAGGTACATGATATTTGGATCCCACATTTAGCTGTGGGTCCATGCATCATGTAGCCTAGGTGCTGAAACTCCAAACGAAGTATAGGCTAACTGTTAGATTAGATTCTTAGTTTAGCGTCCCTTTCAGGGGTGAGGCCATATTAGGCATGGACCTACAGCTCAGCGTGTGATCCGAACCACAATGATCCCGGGGAATCGAACCCGGGTCTAGGCTGACAGTTGGATATTACATTTTCAAATACAGCTCTTCTATTTTGTGTGCACACTTTTAATTCAATGTGTAATCATTTATTTTTTTTCTGGGGGGGGGTATAAATTGTTCTCCGAAGATGACTCCATTGCACTAATTAAAGTTACGTAATCTAAATTGTGAAGGCGATTTCACATTTAATCTGAGCAGTCTTTTGTGTATAGCAGAGCGTTTTTATTTGTGAGACTATGAAGGATTGCCTCATTACACCATATGTGGTTTAGTAAATACATACAGTATAGTTCAATTAAGGACCTGAATTGCAGAACATTCCAAGTCCACCGGAGTACTTTTGTGATTTTAGAAGAAAGATAAGAAAATTATACTTGGCATGCTATTCTGTTTGGCTTATTTTTATTTTTAATTTATTTTTTTAAGGTTTTGATTTGGATTTACGTATTATGCAAGTGAATACCCCTTAAAACATAGATGCTAACATAAAAAAAAAACCGCAAAATTCGAAGAAACAGAGTGGACTTGGGGTGCAATGCAACTCAGATCTTCAATTTCAGGATTGGCTAATATTCAAATGTTTTTTTTTTTCTAATTCTTTATCCGTTACAGTTTACCAGTCTTTAATACACTTTTTTCCTAACACAGTCAAGTTTTAGTAAAGAACATCAAAAGTTTAGAGAGTATGCTGGATAGTAGAACTGTCTAGAAACTGCTACTAAACAAACTAATAGTTATTTCAAGGTATTTCATTATAAGCAGACGCTTACTCGGAAATTTTTATTGGGAAAGGGTCCAAAGTTTCTGTAGGTTCAATGCTACATGACGACGGTACTGTTAAGCCGGTGTTCCCTACACACAAAGAAACGTGAAGTAATTATTAAGTGTTGTCACCTATATTCTCAGAAAAAAAAAGATAAGATTATATTGTTTTTGTAAAAAAAAAGAAGAAGAAGAAAATAAAGAATAGAGATGAAGTATAAGATGAAATATGTATGCTACATCAATCATTTCTCTGCTATACAAGTATAGTTTTATTACGAAAGTGTATGAATGTGTATGGAGTTACGAAGTTTTGCAGATATGGACCCGTTGGACTCCCTGTGTGGGTGTGCCCGTGATCATAAGCTAGAAATGTGAAGATATAGTTTATGCGTCATGTAATTTTCGTGCACTTACAGTTTCAAGACACTTGCAAAGTTCTTGATAACTGCGATTAGCTCATTTCATTCTACATTATGGTTTGCGTTCAACAAAACCGATTTTATTGGGAGATGAGACATACCAATCGGTAGATCTTATTGAGTTCAACAAAGTTATTTGTTTTGGGTGTAAAAGTTCACGTGTAGTATTTAATTCTAAAAAATGGAGAGAAAAGTTAATTTCTAAATCTAAAATTTGATGCTATACAAGAACATGTCGTGAAGTCACAGTGATATTGAAATATACCATCATTAAGTCCTTCATTGTGATAGTAGGAAGACGACAGTATTATTAATGAGATGTACCTTAGAATTGCCATTAATTCTTTATTTTATTTTATTTATTTTATTTATTTATTTATTTTTTTTTTGTTTAACTGAAATATTACCCAAATATAAGACATATATCAGTTGATAGATCACATCAGGCCCGGACTGGCAAGGGGCCGGGGGCCCCAGTGCTGAAAAGTGGGGAAAAAACGAGTAACGCCGAATTCTGAATATAGAAATAAAGTAGTATTTAAAAAAGAACATAGAAATAAAGTAGTATGTAAAAAGCATCAATTTTATGTTTTTTTAAACATAAAAAACAACTTTGACAATTTTGAAACCTTGCTAAAGAAATTGGGAAAGTACATTACGTTAATTCACTTTTTTTTTTTTTTTTTTTTTTTGAACACGATGACATCAAAATGGAAACAGAAACTTTTCTTCGAGAAAAGTGAGTCCCACAGAAGAAAAAAAGCTCAAAGGTGAACTCTCTGAAGATGATAGTAGACGGATTTCTCCGATTCTAAAATTGAAAACAATATATTTCAATATTTTAGATTCGGCTATAGGTAGCATTTCTGACAGATTTGTCCCAAACAAGGATATTTTGATTGACTGCTCTTGGTTAGACCCCATCAGACCCCCCCCCCCTCCCAAAAAATATGATGAGATCCTAACTAACGAAGAAATTCTCGAAAATGTGTTTCAGAAAGTCTGCGCACTCACGAAATACAGTAGATCGAAATTTATACAGGAAGTGAAGCAATTTGCCATATATTACTCCATATTTCTACGAACTGAAAATCTCCTCAAAGGCAAAGGAAGATTATGAAAATAGTGAAGATGATAACTCCAAACAATGTGATGAACTTCTATACGAATATCACAGCCAAGAGAAGAAGTGCTCAAAATGTTTATTGTGTGCATTCAAAAAATTTGTGTGTGTTTCTTTCCAGTCAGATGTCTTTCCAAATTTGTATTCAACATTAAAAATATAACGACTCTGCCCAGTACACAAGTAACTTGCGAGAGTTTTTTTTTTCTAAACTAAAAATTGTGAAGAATCGCTTAAGGTCCTCCACGACCAACTAGATACTCTCTCCTCTACTGCTTATTGCAGTTGAAAAAGACTTGTTTTCAAATATTGACGAAGATCTGGTGATTGATGAAATACCTAATTCAAGCAACGAACTGAAATTGAAGATTTTTAAACACAAAACTGTTCAAGAATCAATACAATATTAGAACATTAATAGTTCTCACGTTAGCAGTAATATTTTAATAATTTAAGTATTTTAATAATTTTAATAAGTACTGTTAACGTGAGAACTATTAATGTTCTAATATTGTATTGATTCATGATCAGTTTTGTGTTTCTAGAACAGGTGTATCTTACCTTTTTGAAACTTGCAGTTATGGATGTATAGCCTATGCTATGTAACTATAATTCATTAATAGGCTGAATAGAATAATATCACATTTATATTTTACGTATTTATGATTTCTTTGGTGTGTAAGAAGCTGTATTTTAAATATAACATTTTAAACTTTGGTTGTGAGTCTGGTTTTCGTGGTAATACGGAAACAAATCGTTACAGAAAGTTACTAGCTCATTTACATTTTCCTAACAGTGAATTACAATTTAAATGTATAATGACGTTACAAACAGTTTGGGGGGCCCAAGCAGTTATCAGCGCCAGAGGCCCTTGACGTAGCCAGTCCGGGCCTGGATCACATTGATCTAAACAAGACAACAACATACCACATACCGTTCACTATATGTTTCCCTAAGCTGCATATATGTATTATTACAAGGATACATTTGTAAGCTATACATACATGAGTAGATACATCTTTCCTCACCTCTCCACATAATTCCCATTGGGATTCAGACATTTGCGTCATCGTTACTCCAATTTGTCCAAACCCTTTGCAAACAATCAGGGCTCTGATTATTTAGCCCTCTCCTCACATATCACTTCACTTTATTATCATTTGACAGGAGACCAGGTCGTTTATGTCGAACCTGAACTCTTCTTCAGAGAAACTCAATTCGATCTAAGCAACCTGGTCTCTTTTTCTTGACGATAACGCCCACTGAGCACGGAAACAAGACAAAATTGAATAATAAGGATGGAAACTGTCTACCCCACTCTCCATACCGCCTTAATTTAGCTCCGAGTTACTTCCATCTATTACCAGTGTTAAAGTTTGCATTGTAAGGTGACGTTTTGAAACAATGAAGAAATGAAGCTAAATGCGAGGAGAATGCTAAATAGCCTGAGCCCTGATTTTTTTTTTCAAAGGTTTAACCAAATTGACGCAATGGTGAAACAAATACCTGAATCCCAATAGGGATTACGTGGAGAAGTGAGGAAGTACCTACCTAGACATGTATGTATAGTTTAGAAATGTATGTTAAAAAAAAATAAATATGTTACAGCTGAGGGAAACTTATACATTGAACAACCCACGTGATTTTTGATAAGATTTTTTTTAACTAACCTTTTTTTGGTGCTAAAGTTTATTACGTTCGTTTTCAGTAATAACGGACAATTTTTAATTTACTGTAAGTAATTATTTATGTGCTGTATATGTAGCAAATAGTTGTTAATTATCTATTGTTTGTCCTTTCCAAACGATGGCCGACATCCTCTTTACCCACATAGTCCTTGTAATATTTCGTAAGTATTAAATTACATACTCTTCTGAAATGTCAAATCATTTGTTATTACTCAGTTATTTACAACAAAATAAAAAGTAGTGGTCTCCTTAATATTAGCCTACACAAAAAAAGGAAAAAGAAGAAGAAAATAAATATCCAACAGAAACAACTACACATATGATGTTCTTAGGAAAGTTCTGAGTACAAAGAGCTCTTTTAGAACCACAACATAGTTTTATTATCATTATCAGCCGAAACCAAACACCCAGAGCCCTTGTTGAGTCATCAGTTAACATTCAAGTTATTTTCCAGTTGGTTTTAGCTTCTAAATTTATCGTGACTTAACTTTAGCAATTAGAAGCTTTTGCCATATCCGTATGTCACTGTGCTATTAATACGTCACTTTTCGAAATAAAAGTATGTTTACCCTTAGTTTTTTTCATTATTATTTTTTTAAGGTTACGTCGTTTTTGCAATAGGATATTGCAAGTGACTTTAATATCTTTGTGATGTATCATTCTCATCCGGTTACTTCATACCGCAGCCTTGAGTTGGGAGTGTGTTAGTCTTCCGAAGAAGAAAACGATTTCTGAATCATCATCCATGTATGTTGCAAGTGGAAGTACTAAAGAAGAATAGCACGAATACAAGAAATATATATCTACTCAAATAAATATATTTACTAAAGTGCTAGGTTTATCTTTGTCTCCAAAGAAAAGTTTATATGTTTGTCTCCAATCTTTTCGACAATGAGATCTCGAAAAACCACAAGTGCTGGAAACGTGCCGTTTTCACTGCTCGATTCAAAATTTTGTGTAGATTGTCCAGTTTTAATTTAATATTTTTTAAAAAAAAAAAGCATGGTCGTTATTTCTTTATTATATTTTTAAGGCGTAAATTGGAAGTGTTGATTTAAAAAAAAAGTACCATAGCCTGTGAGTTATACATTCCAACACCACATAATTGTATACAGGAGTAGCATATTTCTCAGGCGTTTGCTTCGTGGCCAAATAATAATGAAAAATGAAAGATAACAATTCTTCAGTCTAAGATAAATCTTTATTGTTTGGAGTATTTTGCCCAATGAACACCACATACCGCCGACATTATAATTAATTATGTGTGTAATGTATCTGCTTATTACACACTGCATGCCAGAAGAAAGAAAACACTGATCATACATGAATTAGAAACTCCAACCGAAAGTAGGCTCAAATCTTGCAGACAGAGCGAGGTATTCGAAAAATAATCGAAAAAATCTCCCCTTTATGATATTCCTTGCCGATTTTTCTTTTTCTTTTTTATCAAGACGTCTTTCACTTGCGTCTGTACAGGGACATGTACAAATATTGTGAGGAATGACAAGGAGATTCATGCTCGTATGTGAATGATGCTCTGTATAGAGAGCACAGATTCAGCTAATATATATATATATATATATATATATATATATATATATATATATATATATATAAATATATATATATATATATATATATAATATTGTTTGCTTATTCCAACTCCAACGTGTAGTCCTTGTACTATAGATAGAAGCCCTGTATTTGATATCAGTCACGCTCACTCCCGAAGAATTCTCAGCTACAGATTAAGATTTTCTTCTTTTCTTTTTCTTTTTCTTTTTTTTTCAATCACCCAAACAACAAATATCCAAGAAATAAATAAGGGTGTTATTTTATATTTCAATATCCCTTTCCTTCGAACACAGAAGTTACCTGGCAAATAAACCTTTGCCTTATCGTGCGATCCGAACGTGATCTATTTCCAGAATCGAACCTCGGTCCTTTGCTGGGTAGTAATGACAGAAGTTCAGTCACGAAGGAGTGTGTTAAATGCTTTAGTATGTCTACAACGCTTACTCTTATACAATATTGAAGTTATATGATTACAATGCCAGATCTGAGCTTACGATAAAAATCAACTGGCACCGGATAGTGTAGCCGCTAACGCTTTTGTGTTTCGTGCGAGCGGTCCCAGGTTCGATTACCGGTGGGGACACTCATTCGTAAAAGTGTAAAGAGGGTTTCCAGGTCAGTAATCCTGCGTGAAGTTTTCGTGGGATTTCCTCATTCACACCAGACAAATCTCAGGATGGTACCTAACTTACAGGTCCCACGCCGCTTCCTTCCTTCCTTTTCCTTGGATAGTGTGATCACCGAGGGACGTCATCCCTCATATAAATGTCAGGCTAAATGGCCTTAGATGTCGAAAGCGCAGAAATCTAAACCCTAATCCTAATCCTAAAATTCAAAATAGAGCAACACGTGCAAGTACTCCAACAGGAAATATTATTTTTCATTGTAGTTGAATGCAATTAACAGCATCGATGGCGTTGGCTCAAATTAATTGTAGTACTTAGAAAGTAACCTCTACAGACACGCTCTTGATTACTATACTTGTTTTTTTTTTTTTTTTTTTTTTTTTTTTTTTTTTTTTTTTTTTTTAAATAGTCTACTAACATGCATAATCAATAAAATCCAGATCCTTAAACTGATATCTATGTCAACGCTTTGCACACATCAAATTAATACTAACATATTGCAAGGCAAGAAGAACACGATCTGTAATATATATATATATATATATATATATATATATATATATATATATATATATATATATATATATATATATATATATATATATATATATATAATATAACGTTGTGTTTAATTACTCAGCACTTCCTCTCTAGACAATTTTTTTAATCGTTCCCACAATATCCTCCTCGTTAAATTTTTAAATTATCGACGTTGTTTGTGATCCTCTGCTTTCTTACGTTTTCTATTCATTACTATGTTACTTTGCTTCTGTTTATTTGTTCTTTAGTTGTCCAAGTTTAGCACCCATTTTTTAGTATTGGTACTATATGAGACGTGGACCTATAGTTTAAGGTGGAATCCGAATCACCGAAATGTGCTCAGTGTTCCCCCAACGAGAATCGAACCACAGACTACGTGCGCTAGCCAGGAGACCAGCACGAAAGGCTTCTCTACTTAGTGGAAAAAATGAAAAATGAAACGAAATCTTTAAGTTTTACGTCTCACAGTTATACCGGCTAGGTTAAAGGAGACGGTGATTATGAGAATAGAATGAAATGGTGGAATGAAGAAAGTGAGAGGAAACGACAGAAACGCGAGAAAACCCACGCACACGGTGTTTATCCACCATAAAGTTCACTTGGCGGGAGCTGGTATCGAGCCCGGGACCCCACGCACCAGAGGTGAACGCTCTACCACTGAGCCACCGTGGCCCCCTCTACTTAATGGAGTAACATCTATTTCCTTTACTTTACGTTAGTACCTACTTGTTTCTTAGCTGGATATTTTGTAATGTTCCGTTCCTTACTTCGATCGTTTTAACTTTTGTAATTCCATCATTCTACAGTTTCTTTATACTTAAAATTTAAACATAAACTGCCTTATGCAGAGTTGTTTTGACGTATACTAAGCGTCATGCTAAAAACCTGACTACTGCAGGAAACATACGTTAGTAGAACTTTTTAGTATGGCACTAATCACACGTCCGAACGAACGACTCTGCATAAGGCCCAAAATATTTATTAAATTAAGCAAAGGTTCTAGTCTTATCATTTACTGTTCATGTAACTAGTAATGAACTTTAGTAAAACTTTAAAAAAATGTAAATTTTATTCAATTTATTTCGTTTCCTTTAATCGTAATAAATTGAGTATTAATGTCACTTGAACTTACCTTTTATTTTTTACCGTTCTAGCAGATTGACAGAATTACGCAGTGCAATTTTGTAGACTACTTCATTTCCATTGACATGAAGAGAAGCCAAAGTATCTCAATCCCTCATCATCAGTTACAATATTTTCTCACTGTCATTAAGCTTATTTTTTTTTCTTGCCTTGAGACCGGCTGTTTTTTTATTTTAAAAAGCTTCATTTACTGTACTGAGCCTGAGATTTAAAAAAAATAAAAGATGATAGTCACGAGGGAGACTAAGTCAATAAGTCATGAGTATCCACAAGGAAACCATTACGTAAACCACTAAATAGGGTATTTTCATAAGAATAAATAATTTATACAAGGAAGCATTTTTTTTTTGGGGGGGGGGGGGCATTCGCTACATCATGATATTCCTCAGGAAAGCATGTCATCAAACTAAATGTGCTGACACAAGACGCGCATGTGCCAGTATTGTTTGTATCACAGTGCTGTGTTATTTGTTCTTCATTGAGAAAACATTTTTATCTGCACATTACACAAACAAACCTCCTTCATTCTTTGATAGTTTCAGAATATACGGAGGGAGGATGAATTCGATGAATTAATGTTTGTGTGTATCGTATGGAGATCTAGAATTGGGTTTTCCTGTGCTTGCGATGGCATTCACAGACAAATATAGAAATATAGAAACAAAAGACATTCGTTGTTACTGTTATTCGTGTGGTGGTTGGAAAGTCATATAGAGAAGTCGCACTTCTGACAGTGAGGTATATTTGTATGGTCATTCATTCTTCGGGCTCTGTTTCAGTTTTTCGACAGCCGTTTTCATCTTGGTATTGTCCAGCACGGTAACTGTCATTATGGAGGTCTCTTCCGAAGTTTCTACCTTCCATTCACTCACAAAGATCACATGAATTTATAATTTTAACTTCATTTTAATTACTAAATCTTTAACGCCATTATTAATCATAAAATGTGGACTCTCTTGTTAGAAATTAACAGTTCTGTTATGTTATATCGCAGAGGCGCTGATTTTCACCAAAGCACACCCCGGCGGAGGTAAAGTGTTATCGCAGGTCAGAAGTGTCGAATAAGTTTTAAAGGTCGTATCACACTTTTGCGAAGTGGGCATGTCACTAGGATAATTTAGGGTGCGTACCGTGGACCAAGGGGGAAGAATTAAATTATATGTCCCACTATGCCCTGGATGTTGAGCGAGATGGATGATTCATGAAGATGAACGATTGTGATAATATTTGTAGAATGAGAATGTGGAAGGAAACTGGAGAACCCTGATAAAAATCACAAGCGCTACACTGTGCAACAGGAACTCATTTGACCTGGAATTGAACAAGAAACTCCTAGCACCAGAAGTGAGCCCTTTATCGCTGAGTCATCATGCTTCCCATGAACCAAGCGGGAAGGCCATCCTGCATGAAACAAAATTAAATATGCAAAATTGAGCAACTGCTCTATCAATAAACTGCTATGATTTGTGTAAGGCAAAGCGATATAAACCCAATTGCAGTTATACTCAGGAAAAATATCAAAATATAAAACAATGGAACTTTTTGTAAGGTTTAAAATATATCAATGTTCTAGTCTTTCTTGGCCAAATATGCTGAGTAAAATATATAAATAAAATATTCAAGCAAATCATTAACAAAATGGAGTCCGTTTATCGTTCCTGATACTGTAGATAACCCACAAACGTCAATTGTAACAAAAACCCAATTTACACTATCTATTTCTAAAGGAAATTAAACACAATTGTGGAAATGTTTAAACGAGTTTGTCATTAAAGTGTGACGGGTGGTAATTTCGTTAATGAGGGAAAGAGAATAATGCTAATATCCTTTTATTTAATGATATATACGGGAAAGATCAGAAGATAATGGCTTTCCTCAGATCTCTGATCACTGTCGTCAATATATTGAATTCTGCATCTATGTTCTAATTCTTCAAATGCTATTTCTAAGGCTTTCTTTTACATTTTTAACTCTTTCTATATTTACGCCGGGCTGTTTCTAATGTTCTATATAATACAATAATAATAATAAATTTAACGTTCTGCTAAATTCTGAAATTTCAATGAAAATGAAATGAAATCTTTAAGTTTTATGTTCCATGGTTTTGCCGGCTAGGCTAAAGGAGACGGTGATGATGAAAAATGAATGGAAAAATGAAATGAAGAAAGTGAGAGAAAACGGGAGAACCTCGGAAAAACCCACACACACGGTGTTTGTCCTCCACAAAGCTCACTTGGCACGAGCTGGGATTGAATCAAGGACCCTATGCACCAGAGGTGAACCCTCTACCACTGAGCCACTGCCCCCCCCCACTGGATTTTCAATGAGTTGAGTTGACAGAGCTAGGTGTTATAAAGTTCAAGCATATTTTTTCTATAGAAAGATGCCTAAGTCATAGAAGTAGGCAGTACTAACAATCTTATACCTCAGAGTTGTTTAAAAATAGAACCTTTTTAAATTATAATGAATATTGCTCTTATAAATTGAGGGTGAAAGCTCAGAGATACACATCCAAAATATTATACAATTCGCACAACGAGTTGTTTTTATACACTATAAATTTCAGGATAACCTTTGAGTCACAACATGAGAAGTTTCGTCGGATTTTCTAGCATTGGTGTCGCTTAGTGAGTCAGATTTAATATGTTTTGAAATGAGAACTTCGTCACAAAAACTGTCAAGTCACAGCTGTTTTATAAAGATTTTTCAGAGGAGTAATATAAAATTTAAAAAGAGAAAGAAAAAAGTTATTTTGTTTCTTTCGTTCCACTAAAGGATTTTTCATCATGTCTGAAACGTTTCAAATCGATACGTAACGTACAGAAGAAAATTTGGCCTAATACTACTACTAGGTAAAATACACCATTTCGACTCTAGTCTTTCCGTGCGTTGCTATATGCGTATTTCCATAGTTCAGTAGCGTGTCTCTCATAAGTTTGAGAGACTTCTTCCTCTCTGCAGTAGGAGACGAATGTACTTACTTGCTGATAGTTCTCATCCATTTCTTTAGGGAATATCTTAAAGTCTTCACCCTTAGAGACTCTGTGGGTCGAATCGAGTGACTCTGACCTCTCTTTCTCTGCTTGAGACACACTCTCTGTCTTTCTCTTACTTGCACTTTCCCGCCAAGAATTTCTTCTGCTCGTCTCCCTCGGGGAGGGTCTTTCAAGCGGCCTCCGTCGCTCCAAGGGAAAGAGTGCATAGGAATAGCTGATGAGAACTGGGAAGAAGTTGTTGTTTCGCAGTAGGAATGGAGAGTTTTTGGAAGGGTGAAAACATATTAGCACAGTGATGTTCCAGCCGAGAAATTCTCTACGAACTGGGGAAAATTTTCTTGTCTAAATTTAAGGGAAAAGGAAAATGGGTTTGCAACAAAACAAAAAGGAACTATGTTTCTTCCTTCTTTGGTGTATAATTTAGTTTTTTTTTTTTTTTTTTCGTTTTTGAGTAGTGAAGAGCAGCTATTTATTATGACTGCACGATACCATACGATATTACGACTGCATCAGAAGAAATAAGGAAAATGGAATCCATCTCTTTATAAGTGTATTAACTAGCATAATACTCCAGGATAGCTTCTGAGACAGCAACTCTCCTTTTTCAGTATCGTCTTTCAGAGTCTCAAAGTGCATAAATTGATTTATTCATTAGTTGGTTTCTAAAGTATTGACAGTTAATATTTTAAGTAAAAGTCTATTTGGCTTCATAAAACGTAACATTCATCACTGTAGTAATGAATTTGCAGTGGGATAAAATAGTATTCTTTTTGGAGGTACTTTTTAAATAAAATTGTGTTTACAGAAATTGTCCAAGCAAGGTTTTAAAAAGAGATTATCTCATACAATTTTTCGAAAGCAAATGAGAGAGAAAAAGTACTACTAACTCTACATTACTTTATCCTGTTGAGTCGATTTTGAGTTTAACGTCCCGTTCAGCATCGAGGCTATATGAGACGTGGACCTACGGATTAACGTGGAATCTGAACCACATGAGCTCCCGCTGGGAATCGAACCTGGGTTTCCCACGCCAAAGGCACGTATGCTAACCGCTTAGCCACGAATGAGCTCGTCATTTGCAATAGTTATATATGAATTAGGATGAAAATAGAGCGTGGTCGAAAGTCTTCTTTTCTCCAAATTTATGATGGTTGAACTAATTATATATTAGTTATCGGCTTTCAGATGGACCACAAACACAGGGTTTATGGCGTTTAAGGGCCTTCACTACAGCGAAATTAAACTACCGCTAATTTTAGAGTTTTCTGGAATTTCTTCAAAACAAATAAAAAATATTCGAAAAGCAGGAACGTAGTGAACTAGACAATACGATTTTGCATGATATATTTTCACCACAATTCACCTATTTGCTTTTGGTATGCCGCCATTTACAGAACCCGCAAAAAATGCTAAATCTATCTACAGTTGCAAATCAAAAGCAGATAGATGAGTGGTGATAACGGTATCACATGCAAAATCGTATTATCTAGTTCACTACGTTTCTGCTTTTCGAATATTTTTATTTGTTTTGAAGATACTAGAGAGAGCTCCTCCGTGGCTAAGCGGTTAGCGTACGCGCCTTTGGCGTGGGAGATCCGGGTTCGATTCCCGGCAGGAGCTCATGTGGGTCGAATTCCACGTTAATCAGTAGATCCACGTCTCATATAGCCTCGCTGCTGAACGGGACGTTAAACTCAAAATCAACTCAACTCAACTCAAGATACTAGACAAAAACTCTAAAATTAGCGGTAGTTTAATTTCGCTGTAGTGAAGACCCTTAAATGCGGTGCTCCTTGTTTTCTTTAAACACTGCAAATGAATGGGCAGCGGTGTTGCCCTGTCTTTGTAGACATGCACACCAGTTTATAGCGAAAGAAGCGATTCACCATTCGTTCGCGTTTACTTAGCCACACCCTTTCTATGTGGCAACGTCACGACAGACGGTTCATTTCATTCGCTTAGCTCACACGCCATTGATTGTATCGCATATTTAAGTTCGGTACCCCCCACATGTAAACTTGTTAATTGATTAACTGATTCATTGGAGTTTAACGTTCCTTTCAAGCACCGAGGCTGCATGAGACGAGTTCTACTGATTAAAGTGGGATACGAAGTTTCACTCGTTTATACCCGAGGCTAGTACCCCTACTCGGAGCTTTAATCGGTGATCAGACGCACAGAAAATATACGCGTTAACTACTATAGCGTGTTATTGATTTAGTATAGGATTGTTACCCTATCAGTAAGTTTGTAAGGTGCAGTAAAGATCACCCCTGGTTCAGAGGAGTCACGTACACCATCCCAGGTCATATAAGTTTGTGATTAGTAGCGCCCGAAAGTTGAGAAAAAATCATGTTTTTTACGAGTGCACGAAGACGAGGCTTAACATAATATATGTTCATTTTGGGTCATTGTAGGCCAGAAAATTGTGGATTTTATTTGTCCTTTTTTGCCTTTTTCGGCGTTTTTTTCGTTTATTAGTCATTTTTTTAAGCTTTTAATAGGTCTTAACGTCTTTTTTTTTTTGCCCTTTATCTTTCGACAATAAATTTATTGGTCATTAACTCGAATTACCACCACCTCTTAAACATATTTTCTTTAGTAAAGACAGTTCCAATGATAAGACATTTTTCAACGACTGGACTGATAAGACCAAATCTGCAACAATCACAAGTCAGATAAGGACGTGTAAAAATTGTCTTCCAGCAAGGGGGAGTGAGGGTGGGGAAGTTTTCTTATTTTAGTTTGTAGTTCAGTTTGTGGAAGAAGAACAGACCGTTAACCTACCAGAAGCTTGTCTTTATTGTGCATTATATCTATTAAATATGTAATTCTAATTAAATTGGGTATTATTTTTACGTCTCTTTTTCTAGTTCTTAGGTCTCTTTTTTTAAAGATATTTTTAGGTCTTTTTATAGGTCCTTTTTAGGCAATTTTTAGATCTTCAACTTCCGAGCCCTAGTGATTAGCAGCATCGTATTAATGGATTTTCTCGGAATTCTGCTGTTTCCTCCCATTTTGTTATTCCACTGTTTTTTTTTTTTTTTTTTCATGGAGAGCTTTTGTGAACGCGGCATTGAACCTCTGGGTTCCATAAGCCATAGAGTTAGTTATATACTTTCATAAATATTTAATCTCCTTTAGCATGTAGAACATAACAGTGGGACGTAAAACTAAAGATTCTATTTGAATAAGATTGGAGCCTCTCTTTGATTATAACAGTAAAAGTGTTATTTTTTTTCAGTCACAGATGTGATTTATATCGAAGTAGTCACGTTGTGGTATGTATATTTTAAATTATAGTCCAAGAGGTAACTGATATGTCAACATTTGTTCTTCATGTCTGCATAAGGACATATTGATGAATCTTGTCTCCATGATATCTCGTAGAGGACATTATTTTGTGTGACAGAAATTGTGACAGTGAACACTCGGCAACTTCATAAATTCAGTGACGGAACGGATAACGAACCGGTCATGAAGTTTCTCTGGCTCGCTGGGTTTGCTCGGGTCACTGGATCAGATAGGGACCGACAAACGAGACCCATACCCGGGCGACCCGGCTAAAAGTCATAATCCGAGTGACTTAGGTGGTCAGTTAATAGAACTTTGCAATATTTCGATGTGTTGGTCGATCGATATTTTGAAATACCATTATCGACTTTCCTGATCGATATATTTTGATGCTGCCATAGTTAGATATTTTCTGTCTAATACAATTATATACGAGAGTTTAAAATGGAAGTGATCTAGTGTAGAACCGCATAATACGAAACAGGCTGAAACACTTGATTTTTGGTTGGACTAGGGTCTAGCTTCCCTTTCAGTATTAAGACAATGTCAAACATGGATCTATATCTTAACGTGGGATCCGAACCACATGATCTCCCACCGGGAATTTGAAACGTTTGAATTGTATTTTGGATTATAATTATCACCTATCTTGAACTGTGTTTTTTATCTTGTTGCTTGGATTAAAATGTGCATCATCAGGTAAATATAGGAGAGTTTACAATTTACATAGAAATAGAGTATCTCACAAGCTTCTCAAGTTGAAAAACTCTTCATTAAAAATTAGTGGACACGTGTCCCTAAATAATAATAATTAAAAAAAAAACTCCAGTTTTAAATGCGGAAGAAGAGGACATTTTCTATACATATATTGCGCCACATTGAAACCGACGATGACTATTGTTTGCGATTGCATCTCGGGAAAAAGGCTTATCAGTTGAAATAAATTTTCGAACATAGGTGCCTACCCTCCTCAAGCTGTTTATTATTATTATTATTATTATTATTATTATTATTATTATTATTATTATTATTATTATTATTATTATTATTATTATTATTATTATTATTATCGTGTAACTTCAACCACTTGCGATTAGTATTACTGTATTACAGCACAACGTAATGAATATATATATATATATATATATATATATATATATATATATATATATATATATATATATATATATATATATATATATATATATGGCTTATTCCTGTGAATAACCGGCTAAGTGGGAAAAGTAAAATTTATACGAGAGCAGTTTAAAGGTATATTTTACAGCAGTTACGTGGCTAATTTTGACACAACCAAATGTTCTAACTTTCCCAATTTTAAGAATGCGCCTTAGCCGCTTCTACTCAATGTAGAACTCACCAATAGAAGCTTATACCTGTAAAATCTCAATTATCAAGAAAGTCGACATAGCCGGTTATTCAGTGGAACCAGCCTATATATATATATATATATATATATATATATATATATATATATATATATATATGTGTGTGTGTGTGTGTGTGTGTGTGTGTGTGTGTGTGTGTGTGTGTGTGTGTGTGTGTGTGTGTGTTTATTTATGCATGTATAAAGGTAACAAGAAGGTTCTGTCGCTTTTTGTGGAGGTATTTGTTCAATAGGCCCTCACATCGTCAGTTGAATGCAAATGGAAATAAGGCGCTGGTCAGTTGTTGGTGTGGGTGTACCGAACATACTAACTGGTTGTGGCAGTTCAGTTACACCGTGAAATTGCGTAAGGTCAGAGTGAACATGGTTCCTCAAGAGAACGTCATAAGGTCGTGCATGCTGTATGAGTTCAAACTGGGTTCAAACGCCGCTGCAGCGGAGCGAAAAAATATACCAGGCCTTTGGTGAGGGTGTCGTGACTATGCGGACAGTGCAGAGGTGGTTTAACAAGTTATAGAGCGCTAACGAAACACTCGAAGACGCACCACGTGCTGGAAGACCAGCACATGTACGAAGTGAAGATCTTCAGGCAGCAATTGAGGCGAACAGTGGCCAGACATATGAGGGAGGAACTGCGACTACAATGCAGTGTGAGTGGAGAAACCATTCGGAAGCACCTCCATCAACTTAGAAAGTACTACAAGTTGGGTCGATGTTTCCCACATGATTTGACTCCGGGTCAGAAGGCAACGCGAGCAGACACCTGCATTTCTTTGCTGTCTCGTCTGCGAAAGGAACGATTTCTGGACAGGGTGTTGACATCTAATGAGAAGGGGGTCCTTTACGAAGCAGCACGGCGCCATCGTCATTGGTTAGCATCCCATGAACCGGTTCAAAAACAGCCGAAACCAACGCTGCACCAAAAGAAGGTCCTCCTGTGTGTTTGGTGTAATGCTAGCGGCATCGTGAGTTGGGAACTGCTACTAGCTGGTCAGAGCATAAACGCAACTGTGTACTCTCAGCAGTTAGCGTGTTCAAGAAAAACTCAAAACTCTGGAGCCAGCACTTCTGAATCGCAAAAAGGGTCCTCCTGTTACAGGACAACGAAAACCTCCACGTGGCTAGGATGACCCGGGGACACTATTCTACTCCTTGGATGGGAAACACTATTGCATCCGCCAAACTCTCCAGACGTTGCAACGTCCCATTAGCATTTGTTCCATTCCCTAGACAATCACCTTAGATAATACCAGTTCAAATCCCTAGTAGAGATGCGAAGTTCACTTGATACCTTCTTCGCTTCACGGCCCACAAAGTTCTACCGCAATAGAATCCACGGCCTTCCAAAACGTTGGCAGAAGGTCGTCGATGCTGATGGAGACTATTTTTGATCTTCCAGGTACGTCTTAGGTATCGATGTTCGAAGATGGTGGGTGAAAAAGTGACAGAACTTTCTTGGTTGTCTTTATATAGCAGTATGTCGTAAATCACTACTAGCATTTCATAACCTATTTTCATCTTATAAAACTTGCATTGCCTATATATTTTTAACATAGTCATCAACAGTTGTCAATCCACTTCTGCAGTTGTCAATCCACTTTTCCAACTTCACACTGTTGGCTAATTATTTTTTTTTCACGCTACTCTGTTGTGTTTCTTAATTTGCGAAGTGGTTGTCAGTTATCGGCTACTGTTCTTACCTGACACTCAGAGGCCTAGGTTTCGTATCCAGTGAGCGATCCTCCTAATTCAGGATTTTGCAGATTCTTTTCAGATCCTGCACGCCTATCCAAATTCCTTTTTCCTTCTTTCCTCGCAGTTGTTATGTTTTATATTGGCCATGCTAACTTGAATTTCATATCTTCTGTCCACATTGTGTTGCATCTTCCTTTTTGGTTTATCACATCCTGTTTCTTTACATAGTGGACAATTCCAGTCACTTCTTTGACAAAAAAGTTTGACTTGTGTCTGTAGCTATTGATATAATAGTCAAACGATATACTTGAACCATGTTCCCAAAATTTATGGGTCAATACGTGTTTACGAAATGTCAGTGGCGTATCCAGGGGGAATGGCCAGGTTCAGCCCACTCCTAAGTGTAGTGATATTGAAAATTTATTATGCTTACGCACAGAATGTTTAATTTGCAATCCGATGTTTCTACGTTATTTTTGTATAATTTATCATGTTTTTTGACTAACTTGGTAGAAGCTCACAATATTTCAGCAAACTTGTTATGTGCCATGTGCATCTTATTCCAACCCTTTTCTATAATATGTATCAAAGTTTACCATTTGCAGGTGCGAATATAAAGCATCAGAAAAGAAAGTGTATGCTTTAAGTTCTTTTTTTTAATATATAACTGAGATCCAGTTTAGCTTATATACAGTATATACAGGGAACCAAATTTCACGTTTGGTGCTTCTTCATGAGTTTCTTTCTATGAAAACGCAAAATTTTCCAATTTGATCTCTGCTCTTTAAAGTGTAGGCTATAGAGGACATTTTCTATATGTTTATGCCACATATAATTATAAGTTCTCTTCATTTCTGGATTACTTTCGGTTTTATTCATTTAATGGCCGGTGTTGGACGCGCCTTTTTTTTATCACTAATCCTAAAAGAGAGGGGATTAGCACCACTCTCGAAGCAAGTATCCAACCGAAGATTGAACCGAGTATCACATAAAGAAACAAAGAGCGTTAAGAACTTGGGCAAGGATAGGCGTAACACACTGTTCTACTGTGCTATTTTATATTCTTAAATGTATGATTTTGTTTTGTTCGTGACTTAAAATGGATAAGAAAATCTTCTTCCTATTACACTAGCAATGCCCTACTGCTCAATTACAAGAAAAATACACATAAGATCATCAGGTGCTCTTTGCTTGCAGGTCCTACTTATTTTTTTTCTCTCTGTCTCTACACAAGAAAAGAGAGAAATATCTTCCTCTTTCATTTTCTGTTTCCGTTACTATTCTGTATTAGATATCTCAAAATATGAACTTGGTTTTTCATCAATATTTTTGGCACCGCAATATTTTGATAGTTTCGATATTTTTCGATGTTTTTTTTTCGATTTTGGATATGTTTCGACATATCGAACAAGCTTCGATATTTTGTCGATATTGATTTTTGATATTCAAACTCGGATATCGCTCAGTCCCACCGGTGAACGCACCATCACTGCATAAGTTTCTTACGAAAATTAGTAAGATGCATATTTCTTTGGGTTCGGTTTCCGTTTGTTGTTGAGTACATTGATTTATTTTTGTTTTCTTTGTTTGTTACATACGCATGTTCTTTACATACATATACATATAGAGGGTGCCAAGAATTTGAGCACTATGTAACATCAATACAGATGAAGCCATGTTTAAAGTGTTATAGCTCAAATCCTTTTGTGAATTATTCTTTTTTTTAAATAGGAAAAGTTTCATTCAAATAGCTTCAGTAACTCTAGAAATAATCGTAAACGCAGGTGCATGTTTACAAGAGCGCCGATTTCTCTGTAACTTTGGCGACGGGGGGAACATTCAGTGTTTGGTTGCAGACAAGAGTCTAAGAAGGCATATATGAGGATTTTAAGACAAATTGAGTTCAAATTATACCAAATATTGTATATTCATTAAAAAAATGCATATAATGATACATATAATAATAAAAATAATACATATAAAATACATATTCATAAAAATATATGTAGCCTACATGAGCATTGGAGCCCTGGCCTCCTTCCCTCCTTCCTAGGACCGGCGCTCTGCATGTTTATTATTAAAATATACATGTCTTAAGCCTAAATGGTTATAAAGGCAGATGGAGAACGTATTGTTTTAAAATTTCATTAAATATTTAATAATTTAAAAGACCTAAACAACACTCGAACTAGTCAGCCTTGCAAAATCAATACTATACTGCTTGAGTAAATTACCTTCTTGCTGGGTATAAGAAGTGAATTGTAGAAAATCAGTATCATAAAAAAAAGTGTTTGAGAACTGTGAATATTCAAGAAATATTCATTTGAAAGAACAAACAAAAAGTAAAAGCATTTGATACTTTTTTGTGCTTGTTGGATACTTACCTGAATCACGTGTCAACAATTGTTTAAGTCCATGTTTGCTATCTAAAGTTCATTACAGTTCTTTGCTTTCCAACAACGTTCTCATGATTCCCAAGGAGAAACCAAGGCTTTCCTTTAGTTGTTTAGACAAAAGAAAGTCAAATGATAATTTACGTATGTTGTGCTATTTAGCTTAGCACTTGGGGAGCTTCGCGGTAAACAACTAGCAATGTTCTCCCCTGAGAAAGTCATGTGTGGAATACAAAAGAAGAACGAAGAACGTTGTCGCTGGCTCTTGGTTTCTCTTTATTCTGAACGGGGTAAGGGAGGGAGGTTCTCATTTCAACCGACTCTAGGATGTCTCCTTTAAAGAGATGATGCAAAAGATGACAAACACTTGAGTTTGTCTTCTGGTCTTGTGGTTTAATTAACAGCCCGTACGTTAAGCAATAATAAGAAAATAGGTACAATTAACATATAATAATTACTATATATATATATATATATATATATATATATATATATAGATAGATAGATAGATAGATAGATAGATAGATAGATAGATAGATAGATAGATAGATAGATAACGTATTCGTTAATCTTAATTAGATGTTAAAAGAGAGAACAGTTTTACCTCACCTCCGGTGCAAGAAATACCTGATTGTATACTCCCAGGAAATGTGAGTTTGTGGAGGGTAAAATCATCTCTCTCTGTTCTGTCTTCTTCTGTTTCCTTCAACATGATAATTCTACTAATTATATCATAATCATACAATTTCATTAATCGCCCGTCTCCTTTTACCTACGGGGCATAGCCCTGAGACATAAAAAAAATAGTTTCATGGTTTCAATAGGCATGAATAAAATAATACGTATTTGTAAAAAGTTATAAGTATTAGTAATTTCTTTTCTTCAACAATTATTCATATACTTATTTACCAAATTTCAAGGTAAACCCCGCAAACTAATTTTCCACTGGACTGACTAGAATGTAAAGTTGGAACAGCGGGAAATAAACTGCAAAAATATCGGCCAAGACCTAAAGAAGCTATCATCCTAACTGATGGAACTGGGAAAAGCCCCTCGAAAAAAACTCAGTCAGTATGGCTGACCACTGGATTCAAACGCAAGATCTTCCTGTTACAAAACAAGTGTGAAAACCAATAGCCTATCTCATCAGTATTTCTCATATGTACTTTTTTTTTTTTTTTTTTTTTTTTTTTTTTTTTTTTTTTTTTAGGTAGCTGGGGTCAGCTTTTCGCATCGCTGTTGTCCACCTGTTTCTGTCTTGTGTCATATCCGCTGTGATACCACACTGCACCAAATCGTTCTTACTCCCCACTTCTTTGGCCGGCCTCATGTTCGCATCGAATTCAATTCTGTAGCATCCACTCGGTAAGCTACGTATTCCAAAGGTCTTCTTACATGGACAAACCATCTCAGTGTAATTTGTTGCAGTTTTTCTACTACTGATCTCACTTTTACTGTTCCCCGGATTACTTCATTCTTAACTCAGCACTGTATAGATGATATCTTGTTCCACTAAAAACACTGAGGCACGAGTCCGATTATTTTAAAGAAGAATTGATATACTTAGTTTCATCTTTTTGACAGGATTGTGATATACTCAATTTTTAGCATAAATTTGAATCTTCTGCCAGGGCCGTGCCGCGAAGGGGGGGCGAGCGGAGCGACGGCCCCGCGCGCCGAAGTAAGGGGGAGAAAAAATCGGGAGAAAGAAGGAAAAAAGATAGGAAAAATTGCTTGTAATATATGTATGGGGGCGCCGTCGTATATTCTCGCCACGGGCGCTGATTTTCTACGGCACGGCCCTGTCTTCTGCTCCTTCTTAGGCAGTAGTGTAATGCTATAATTTTTGGTAAGTATACGCTCGATCGTTTTCAAAAGTACTATAGCGTATACGCAAGACTACTGTCGTATACGCACCCCAATATAGGCTTATTCTTTCGTACAGTAGCGTACCCAGGAATTTATTTCGGGGGGGTTCAAACTAAATATGAAGCTATTTTATATTAAAATTGCTAAAATTGCCCCTAAAATTAGGCTAAATTTTTAAAAAAGTCGAAATTTCGGGGGGGGGGGTCCGGACCCCCGTGTCCCCCCTTCAGTACGTCCCTGCTTTCGTAAATTTAAGCTGAGTATACGCTGGACTACAAAAATTTTAGGTGCGTATACGCCTTATACTCCTGTATACGCCCCATTACATCCGTGCCCTTAGGATATGTTTTTTAACAAAAGTAACGTGATAGAAACCTAAAGTAGACAAGGGTTAAGTCAGGTACCGGAAGCCGTCAAAATCAGTCAAGCGGTCTAGGAGAAACTGAAGGTCAAACATCATTGCATTTTTTTTCTTTCTTTTTTAATATATATAGATAAATTCTTTGAGGGACGCGATAGAAGATATGTTGGAAGAAAAAGGAGTGAGACGTCTACAATCGATGGACAGTATTTTAATAGTGACACGACTTTCATCTAGGACAGTGGCTCTCAAAGTGGGGTCCGCGGGACCTAGCCAGGGGGCCCGTGACGCGTAAAAATTGAATTGTGTTGTAATAAAATGGAACTCACAGCTGTTATGCAAGAAGTCTCTTTAAGATTAAGAAACTGCAGCTGTGGGCAGTACGAGAGCAAAAAAATAACTATTCATTATTTCCAGTGCTGAAGGATTTCATTGATTCTTCAGGTGAAAAACTCTGCTGACATGCACAAAACACTTGCAGGACGCTTGAAAAACCTTAGCTGCATGTTTTCGAAAATATTTCTCTGTCACACAACCTGGTAATGGTTGGATTGAAAATCCTTTGACTAATGTAGAAATCCATAACATACAAGGTTTGAATTTCTCTAACACAGCTATTGGAACTATCCTGCGATACTTAATGGAAAAAAAAAAAACTTTTTCAAGGAAAATGAACTTTGTAGCTTTTGGTTGTGTGTGCTGTGAGTGTGAAGATTTGTCTAAAAAGGCATTGCAATATTTGATGCATTTTCCTACCACTTACTTATGTGAGTAGACTTTTTCTGCTCTTTGCAGTATTAAAACCTTAAAGCGAAATCGTCGTAATGTGGAATCGGACCTAAGATTGATGGTGACAAAACTTATTCCAGATTTCAGTGCAATTATGGAAAAACACAAAGAATGTCATTCCTCACATTAGTGACCCCACATTTGAGAACATTGTTTATGAAGTGGATTTCCTTTAAAAAAAAAAGAAAAGAAAAAAAAATATTACTCATGAAAATTACTGGACTTTCAATTGAAATTTCGTTCAGTAGGAAATAATCATGTAATCTTTAGAATACATTACTTATTGCATTATTTTTCTTGATATTTTTCTTGTCAGTGGCAAATCTAATTAGTATATATATATTTTTAACACCATGTGAAATTTCAGATAGTATTGCAAAGGGGTCCACAAATCACTTTCGGAATGAACAAGGGGTCCCCGTTATCGGAAAGTTTGAGAACCACTGATCTAGAACATTTTGTACGGAGAGGGACAATTAAAAATATGAGGAAATTGCACTGGAACACTATTTGCTAAAAGGTGTGCTTTGCACAAGAATGACATGTAGTCGCAATTCAATCTGTTTTAGTTTCGGGGGAGTTTGGCGAACTCCTGGGAAGGAATGGGGAGAAGCCTCACCTAGAAGTATTTATGCAAGAAACATTGGTTGTGGCTTGACTGTAAAGACAGACTACTTCCGCTGATGATAACCATTTGTTTGTTCAGGCTAAAGGAAAACGCAACTGAATTATTAGCAGTGGTTATTTAGTTACTGAAACGAAATTGGGAGAGACTAAGGAAAACGCTATGAAATCCAAGTACACAGCGCTTGTCCGCTATGGAGCTCTTGTAGCGACAGAGACAGAAATAATCGAAACTAGACTTTGAGAGCGTAGTATAAACAATTGATTCCTTGTTCATTGAAGTACAACTTTACTTTTTCTTTATTATCGCCAAAGCTATAAGAGATGGACCTACAATTTTTTAGGTAGAATCCGAACCGCCGTAAGATATTCCATTTTCTCTCACTTGAAATTGAACACGGAACGCAAGCACTAAAAAGCGCGTGCGCTATCAACTAAACCATTGGACCTCAACCTTTTTTGACTGACGGCACACTTCCAGGATATCGCGACACACTTGTTTAATATTTCTTTTTATTATAAATAATATTAATATCTATTGTAATATTGAAACCAATTAGTTTTAATAATAACTATATAGCACTGCGCGACGGCTCAGTGTTAGAGAGTGTTGACCTCTGGTGTACAGGGTCCTTGATTTGATCCCACCTCGCGCCAAGTGAACTTTGTGGTGAACAAACACCGTGTGCGTAGGTTTCCTCGGAGTTCCCCGTTTCCTCCCACTTTCTTCATTCCACCATTTCATTCATTCCCCATAATTACAGTCTCCTTTAGCCTAGCCGGCATAGCCGTGAGACGTAAAACTTATAGATATCATTACACTTTCTATGTGCACTGAGCATTATTCTGCCACTCGAGGTGTTGACTGGTACAGTCTGTCTCTGGTTTAACTAGTTATTATTAAGTTATTCATTTTTTTAATTCTAAAATTTCGCGACAAACCTTAGGGGACAGCGTGACATACCAGTATGTCGCGACACATCGCTTGAGAACCACAGAACTAAACCAGAGGGGAGGACTTAGTATAAAGAACTTGCCTGACCTACAGAAATATATTTGGCAATTCGAGAGATTATTAAACGTTTCATGCATATGTCTAAAGATCCAATTTATACTTCTAGCTAATCCGTTATTGATTTTTCATGTAAGCCGAACTACGTAAAGCGGAAGCGTGTGTATTTAAAACCTTCATTTAAAAAAAAAACACTTTTTATATAGTTTATTTATTTATTTTTACAAATCAACATAGGTAGCCTACGTCATTTCTCCGTATAAAAATATAGAAACATCGACAAACAAAATAAGGTATAAAATATATATAGGCTGTGCTTCTTGTGAATAGTGTTACTAACTTGTAAGTTACAAAATCACATCTCAGCAACTCGCAAATAGATAAATTTAACAGACTATATAAAATAAAATGAGAACGACAAAAAGCATTGCCAGAATGAACTTAAGAAGAATTACTTTTTTTTTTTCGAAATTTGTATGAAATTGTATATTAAATTTATTTCATTAAATTCAGTAGATAATACACTTACATATCTGGAATCTGCGTATTAGGGGATCTGTTGAATTAGCTATATTCAGCTGTCTCTTTTTATCACCTTATATATATATATACAGAAAATTCAGATATAACCAGTGGCCACTGGTTACTATTTGGTACTAAGATGTTCACCATCCTCCCAGGTATTGATTAACGCCAATACAATATTTTTATGACTTACGGTTTCCGAGATATGACTCCTTGAATCTCCTCCGAAATCGGAACGTTTTTGGCCAATATCTCGGGAACGGTAAGAGTGACGCGAAAAATGCCATCACTTGTTTCAAATAATTTTTGGTGCTCTATCGAATGGAGGGCTCAAAATTGAAAAATTCACAAATAACAGACACATACACACACACGCATAGATAGATAGATAGATAGATAGATAGATAGATAGATAGATAGATAGATAGATAAATAGATAGATAGATAGATAGATAGAGATAGATAGATAGATAGATAGATAGATAGATAGATAGATAGATAGATAGATAGATAGATAGATAGATAGATAGATAGATAGATAGATAGATAGATTCATGAGGTTTATTCATGCCAAAAAGGTCCTGCTAAGACCGGTTTTTCCAAGCACTCAAATACCTATGAGGTCTATGCCGAACTTCACTGGTCTATTTCGGTCCTCGTGAGGTCTAACGCGGTCCTCGCGAGGTCTAAGTAGGTCCTTTGAGGTCTAAATATGACTTCAGGGCTGCCAACATACTTTAAAACAACTTCAAGAATCAAAATAAAGATATTGTGTAAAATGCAACATATTAAATTATTTTGCATTTTACACAAACAAAAATCGCTGAAATTTCGTACCATGGAAATATTAACAGGGAGATATTGTTTGATGCATTATTTAGTGCAACAAAATTAATAGTGTTGCCATCCCAATAACAAGATTTTTCAAATAACACTAAGCAATGTTTTTCTATATTTCAAATTTGGATGTTAAACGAAAACTTACTGCCTTTATTGTTTAATGCTGCAAACCGAAGGCGTTGCAGTATCGAAAACATTCACATTTCAAAGGTCTCTACTACAATAATATGGCAAGTGAATTGCAAGGGAAAATGCATATTGGAAGTACCTTAGTGTCGAATACTGCGATGACAATACGAAGAAATGGAAACAATGATACATCAAATTCTTTATTTTGAAAAAGGTACTAACTATAACAACCAAGCGCATAATAGTTTTCAATAGACACAAAGATTATAATGCCGTTTACAACAATTTGATAAATCAATCCGTACTTACATATGAAAGAACGTTGCTAAAGATTGTTGTATTGCATAAAATGGCGTATCTGTAGGAACCTTTTAAAACATTGTTGGTTTCCTTTGCTTCCATGACATTATATCGATTGTTTTTGAAAATTGTATTTATAACAAATTGAGCAAGAAGATGATGGTCGCCAGATTAGTACACGAGCTTAAAAAACTCATAGTTTTTAAAGATTTTTATAGTTTCTACTAACTATTTCAATTTTAGATTCTTTTTACTTTGGTATGATCTTTATGTTATTTAGAAAAAAATCAATTTATCTGGCGTCATCGGCAAAGTTTATTTACCACAATTTCTTATTTTAAACTTAAGACCAAGCTATTCGGATTCATGTCCAGGCAATTTTGTTAACAGTTTATGTTGTAGCTATTGTATCTCTTATATTATAAGCAATTACATCATAACAATCTTAGTGATAAAGTGTACTTGGCTATAAGGCTTCGACTATTATTATTATTATTATTATTATTATTATTATTATTATTATTATTATTATTATTATTATTATTATTATTATTATTATTATAACACGAATTGGTTAAAAGGAACTACAGAAAATTTTCGGAATTACATAACTCTTAACATTGTTGCAAGCTTATCTCCATTATTTATCACATCTCCGGAACAATTTGAGATATCAAATTGCTCTATACTACATTATGATCTTTATATCCATTTAAAAAATATATGATTGAACGTAGTATTTTCCAAAGCGGCTATAAGAAATAAAACATGTTTGATATAATATCGTACAATACTGTACTTTGAACATGAATTCCCTTCATTTAATAGTTTTAGCGCATTAATGAAACGATACCGCAATTCGTAATTTTCCATCAACTTCATTTTCTACGTCGTAAACAAAATAAACATTTCAATTATTGGTTGAAACCAGCATTCGATCCAGTTCTTCCAAAACATCGATGTTAGAAAAAAAGTTACAAGTCACAAACACATTTAATACAAACTGCAAAAACTTTCTTGTATTTTCATGTAGCATAGGCTTCAAGAACAAAATGAAATGTAGGAAGAGACAGATGAAATCAACACTTGGAGAATATATTATCTATTCTTGTACAGTCGTGCATTTTTTTAAATTAATGTATCTTTCTTTTACCCTTCCTTGTAACTTGTTTTTATTTTAGAGTTGACTGCGTGATAAGAGTTAAAGCTGTCTCGTCTCTAGAAGGTGTTGTGGAAAGGATGTCTTGTTTTGGAAAATGTACTATTTCCATTTGGAGGAGTGCTGTCTCGTCTCGTATCGCGTCACGAATACTCTGTATCGTCCCGTCTCGTGAGAAACCCTATTTGCATGAAGATACAAGTTAAAAGGTGTTAAAACATACGTAACTGAGTGTTCCAGCACAAACCTAAAATTTTGTATATTCAACCAAAGTTAGTAACGAGGCCCTTAATGGTAGGTGGTAGAGCGCTCACTTCCGGTGTATGAGATTCCAAGTTCGATCCTAGTTCCTACCCAAGTGGGAATTGTGGAGGGAAAGTTTTGTGTATGAGTTTTCTCGGTATTCTTCCGTTTTCTGCTAATTTCTTCATTTCACAAGTTTGTTCGGTCTCGTCACTACTGTCTCCTTTAGACTTGTCTGGGACGTTCAAGCCAGAAAGAAGGAAAAGAACTTCAAAGATGCTGCGGCATTCAAGACGTATATCATAATAATACTTAGGAGACACCATTATTTTTGCTCAACGATTGAAGTTGAGCACCCTATTCAACAGAGAGCCTGTTTGAGACGGAGATCTACCGTTTAACGTAGACTCTGAACCTCAAGAGCTTTCGCCGGGGCTTTTCCGTCCCAAAGACGCGTATGCTAACTATGTACACCTTGTCTCAAAAAGGTTGAGCGCATTCTTTACTGGTGTTTTGAGGCAATAATTTTCTAAGTCCAGCTTCGGGTATCTTCGGGAAAAAGTAAGCCAGGTTCGAACCTCCAAGCCAGCCTTTGCAATCGGGAAAAAGTTTGCAGATGTGTTTTTCTTCTTTTAAATATAATAAGACTTGTTACCAAGTGTTTAAAAAAGCAACATTGATTGAAATACTTAATGATACAATATTTCGAAACCTTTTTTTTTTTAATGTTAGCACATGCTTGTTTGTCATTTAGCTCTCCATACGTAATGGAACATTTAAATACGTTAAGGAATCTTTCCATATGTAAAAGAATGCTCAAAGTTAAGAAATAGAACATAATTATCGCCTGAGTACTAAAATAAAAGTCAAAGTAGAACAGAAAAAGCGTTTGTAATGGATATGAATGTCATAATTATCTTGAGATCCATTATGCCTCGCTAGAAGGTTGTGTTAGCTCATTGGTAAGCTGTCGGATTTTAAATCATAAGGTTGAGGGTTCGAATCCCGTCTAGGCTAATCCTTTTTTTTAAATTATATTTTCCGCAATGCATGAAAAATTATATAAAATAATTACATTAGAATACATAAGTTGTGTATATATAACATAATCATTGCAGAACATAGTAATTATTATGTTTTAAATATAACATCTGAGATAATTTTCACAGTAGGTCGGTATTATATATGAGGATGTAAATACAAGTTAAGAAACTCGTTCAATAGCAATAAATAAATCATGTAGTGTATTTATTTGCAGCTATTTGTCATATAGAGGGTAATCCTCAACATTCATAATACAGAATGTCATTTATGTTCTTGAAAAGTTATTCGATGCATAAACAGAAGGTATAAACAGAGAATCCAAAGTCGGAACGCTCGCAAAAAAAATTCATGAACCCCAAAGGTCACGTGAGCAGACTGGAATTGTCCTTATGAAGCATGCCACAGCAGAAAGTCTTTACATAGATTTTCAATTCAATTCCTGATATATGCTTTTGCAATGTGGAGGTGGTGATGCCTTGAGTCGGCCTCTCTCGCTCGCTCGCTCGCTCGCTCACTCTCTATTTATACAGAATATAAAAGTGGATTTATGTGTGTATTTCAACATAATTCTGATATATCTAGAGCAATTTTAACTATATTTCTTACAGTCTGGAAAAAGAGTACTGTCGGGATACATATCAAAAATGCTAGAAACGGGTCGATATTAGTATCGAATCTATAGTTTCGTGGTCGCTTAGGTGAATAGTTCTACTTTCAATTCAAGTCCAATTAAGCTTCCATTAGCACCCAGGGTGGTTACGTAGCGACATAAAGATATCGAAATCATTCGATATTAGAATCGAATCGTAAGTTTTCAGCGCCGCTAACAGTGCAGCATTTCCCATTAGTCCACATTAGTCCATATTTCACATTAGTCCCATTGCCTAGAGGGCAACATATTTGCAGAGTGCAAAGTTTAAAACTTGAACAATATTTTAATTTTTTCCGTATGAAAAAGTTATAAATCAAGAGCAAATATACTATTTCACGAACAATCCTCTTTTACTATTCTAATATGTTTAATAATAGCGTAAGAAATCTAATAGTAATTCAGAACATGTTTCACAGTTGTTATTTTTTGTTACATAGTTGTAGCTGTAGCATGTAGTGAGTGGAATTTAACTGTAATAAATTCACTAATTAACCATATTCGAATTAAGTTTTATTTTTAAGTTCGGGATGAAGGGGTGGAGAAATATGTAGTTATTGGGGGCACCGAGCTTTTCTACATTTTACTTTCAAGATCTCCATTTTTCTTTTGTCATTTGTTCCTAATAAAAAAAAGTTCAGTCACTTTTTGATTGTCATAGGATAGTAGGAGTTGGATTTTGGGATGCAGCCTGTGAGATTCTAGAGGAGCTAACTGCTTGAAAAAATATTTTTGAATCATCTGTAACATATGAAATAAGGATATGTATCATAAAAAATTGAAAGTAACTATGTCTGCGTAATCATCACGGTCAAATTGCAAAGTCAAATGAATTGACGTTTGGTATATAATCAGGCTCCATTCCCAACTGGGAAGTTACCATACGCGTGTCACTTTCATTATAATACATATCCTTAGGGGGAGTAGAAGTCCGAATTTTTGCGAAAAATTTAGTATCTTACAAGCCGTTCAACTGAGAGCTGAAATTCAACATATAACTCTTTATTAAAAATAAAGAAAATATGTCCTGGCATTTTTTAAAATTATCTTTTATGGGCGGGGGGACGGGGGTGCATTTTCTATATATTGGAAATTGGTAGTGGGTTGATTTGTAAAAATAATCGAAAACGATTGATATTAGTTGAGAAACAAATTGAGTAATGCATACTAAAGTTCTTTTTGAATTTTATACCCACTGCTTTCTATTTATAATTGCTGAAGCTGGTGTTTAATGTATGGAGCGTTCCGAGCATAAGGCAATCAAGCCATAAAGTTAGAGAAAAATGGCCATAAAATTTGTAACATGGGCATTTTCAATTAGTACGGCATGCTTAATTATATAGAAAATTAGTTTCTCTCTCTCTCTCTCTCTCTTTTTTTTTTTTTTTTTTTTTTTACGTTGGTCTACTTTTCCTTGATTTGAAACTTTCAAATTTCACCCTATTTTCTACTGAAATGTGTCTGTAAGGCAACAAAGAAATAATTATATATGATAAATTTAAATTCATTTTAATTTGGAAGATGAGAAACACTTTGCCATTATATATCGTAAAGGTCAGACCCACCAGTATTGTAACAGAGAGGTGCTTGAGCCATTGACGGTAGAAATTCAAACTCCGATAAGTGATAATTTCACAGTCTTGTTTTATTACAAGTGTAACCTCTTTAGTCAATGGAGAGGAGGACGTGGGCCATCGGTCAGAGTTGATGTCGATGGGTTTTGGTGGGTCGGAGTTGGTCGCAATGGTTCAGAGTGGTTCATAGTTGGTGGTGGGTCAGAGTGGATCACGATGGTTGATGGGTCAGAGTGGGCCAATGGGGCATTTGGGTGGTGGGTGATAGTGGGTCATGGTGGGTCGTGGATCAAATTTTCATTGACCCACACCATCTCTGGTTAAAATTGTACTAAAGATAAGAGGCACCGAAGATGCATGTCGGCTATTATGCTCAAATTTTGCTCATGGATAGTACTCCACCAGGAAGCAATAAATCTGAAACGGTTCACGGTATCACCTTCTAGAACTCGAAATGTAGGGGTTTGTCTGATTGGCTAAATTAAGACGTCAATGATTTATCCTTCAACAACCAAGCCTTTTATGATCGTTTCCGTGGGGAAGTCAGGAGAACACGTGCCTAGTAATCGTAATATTGATAGTTTACGTCCACCCCGGGTATTTGTTTTGTGTTTTTTTGATTCACCTAAATATAAACAAATCACACATATAGGCATTTTGACATATTTTGGGAGAGTAATTTTGTGGTTCGTTGGCGTTTCATCGCGTCTCTGCTGCTGGTGGTAAAGTTTTCAAAATGGAACTTGGGCCACCACGGATCGTCGCTGCGGGGCCACCAATTTCTGGCGAGAGGTCAATAGTTGACCATCTGTAGTCCACCGACGCTTACAGCTTAGAGTAATGAACGATATCTTTGCCTTGTAGAGTTCATGACTACCGACGTCGGCAGTCAACTAGCTTTTAATATTCCTTTACTAACCATCTATTGTTCATGTTTGTACACGGTGTTGTCATAATAATAATAATAATAATAATAATAATAATAATAATAATAATAATAATAATAATTATTATTATTATTATTATTATTATTATTATTATTATTATTATTATTATTATTATTATTATTATTATTATTTGTAGTAACAGTAGTATAATTGATGATAGAATAAATATTGTCTATGTATTGTCTAGGTAGGACTACACACAGGATTTGGCTCGTTTTGGTTCGACTTGACTCTAATCCGAGTCGAGTTGGAAGATATTTTTCGCGCCGAGTCCAAGAGTAGACCTCAAAGATGTCTGTTTCGAGTCGAGTCGAGTTTCAAAGAAAAGTCGTTCGTGCCCATCCCTACTAATGAGAGCTTAATCGGAGTTAAGCGAAATTGAAAGTCTCACTATTTATCTAAGCGACCCCGAAAACTATGAATCTAATATCGATCATTTTCTAGCAATCTTTTATATGTATCCCCCTCCCATTCACCATAGGTAACCCGACAGCAATCTTTTTGAAACTATAAGAAATGTGGTTAAAATTACTCTAGACCAGTGGTTCTCAATCTAATTCCTATCACGATCCCCTTTTATCACACGCTCTTGCCAGCGACCCTTTTATAATTTGTTTTATAATAAGCTTGTGTGAGATTTTTAACATACCTATTTCTATAATAGTAGAATCCATTTTTTTGTTTATAGTGAACAGTGCCATGGAAAATCAGTGCCCGGGGCGAGAGTATAGTACGATGTCACCGTATATATGAGTGACGTCGACAGACTAGCTACGAAGCACCACCATGGTTGGCACGAAGCTCAATAACATTTTCAAAATAAGCCCTACCTTTCCTTAATTTTGAGCACATTTTATTACGTTTTTCCTTCTATTTTACACATGTGCACATGTACTTTCCTAACATGAGTAACACACTTCCTCCGAAATGTGTGGCCCCTTTTTTCGGCGCCCCGCACTGACAGTGGATACAGTAACTGTAATATCTATATTCCCAATGACGAAGGTGCTGGTTCAAGATGGATGTTAAACTCCTTCATTGAAGAGGCCATTAACGTATCCGATCTAAGCCCACAACTTCTTGACCAAATAATAGAATGATCATGCTACAAGTCTTTGCAACTGGTTTTTTGTAACGAAGACTTGGACAAGTTCTGCCTGATGAGGAGAGAAGAATATCCTGGTCTGGGGATTGCTGCTTTAAAAGTAATAATTCCATTTGCTATATCGTACTTGTGCGAAAGTGTGTTTTTTTTATGGTAAACATAAAAACAAAGATAAGAAATCGCTTATCAGTTGAAAATGGTTTGATAATGTTCGTCATGAAGATTGAACCGGACATTGCTGCACTAGTGAAATTACACCATGCTTAGGTATCTCATTAGGTTTTAACTTTAATTGTATTTCAATGTGCAGGTTTTGTTGCATGTGTATTTTTCTAGTATTTCTATATACAGTTCTCATTAGTTTTATATCATACCTCTTTGATTTAAATTCATTTTTAAACAACTCTACTAACTAACTAACTCTATGGCCTATGGAACCCGGAGGTTCAATGCCGCGTTCACAAAAGCTCTACACTGACTTCTATCCTTAGCCAATTGGATCCAGCTTCTACTTTGTATTCTTATCTCAGCGAGATCCATCTTAATATTGTCCTCCCATCTGCGCCTAGGTCTTCCTAATGGTCGTTTTCCGATTGGTCTTCCAGTCAAGATTTTGAAAGCGTTTCTACTTTCTTCCATTCTAGCTACATGACCTGCCCACCTAAGCCTTCTAGACTTGGCGACCCTAACAATGTTGGGTAAACCGTATAAATTATGTAGTTCCTCGTTATGAAGTTTCCGCCATTCCCCATTCCCGTTCCTCTTGGGTCCGAATATTCGTCTAAGGATCTTGTTCTCAAATACTTTCAGTCTATGTTCTTCCCTCAGAGTAAGCGACCATGTTTCGCAACCATACAGAACAACAGGCATGATTATCGTTTTGTATATTTTAAGCTTCAAATTTCTCGACAGAATTCGCGACGACAAGAGACTTTGAACCGAATAGTAACACGAATTCTACACCCTTTGAAAATGTTCAGTAGACTTATTTTTATTGTTCTTTACAGTGTGTATAAAAAATAAAAGTATGCTTATCAGAACAAAATTAAAAATAATATTTAAAAATAATTTCTGGTATTAGATTCTAACTATATTTATCTCTTCCGCCTATCTTCGCGATCCCCTAGGGGCCGCGACTCCCAGGTTGAGAAACCCTGCTCTAGGCATGCATGAGTTATGTTGGAACATACATACATACACTTTTATGTGTATAAATGCAGATAAGAGAGAGTTGAGAGAGAGCGATTAAGGAATTGCCGCTCTCAATCTCTTCACTTTACTTTTGCGATTCGCGAATTTCTTGCGTGACAGTTTGGGGCTAGCTAGTTTTTTGTCTTGGACCACGATCCGATTTTCGAAATGCTCTACCTAAATGCTGTAATGCGAATATTGAGAAGTTATCTGCGATGAAAGTAGCTGCAAATAAATACATTACATAACTTATTTATTGCTATTACACGATTTTTTAAATTTGTATTCAATATTCACACATAACACACCGACGTTCTGTCAATACCTCAGATGTTATATTTTAAAGATAAGAATTACTTATGTCGTGAAATGATATGAATATATATATTCAACTGATATATACAACTGATGATATGAATATATATATTCAACTGATATATACAACTGATGAATTGTAATGTAACTATTTTACATAATTTTCATGCATTGAGGAAAGTAAAATATCATAAAAGAATTTCACCTGAACGGGTATCGAACTCACGATTTAAGCGCTCGGTGGTGTACCACTGAGCTAATATGACCGCTTTTCGGAAGCTGCTTCTGAAATATAACTGAGCTCATACGTAAATGCTCTTTTCCGTATGGAAATCACAATGACGAAACGAGAGTGTGAATACGTAGTCTCGAAATATTGTATCATTAAGTATTTCAATGTTACTTTTTTCTACACTTAATACCATTTGAACATGTCTTATTATATTTAACAGAAGGAAAAACATATCTGTACATCGTTTCCCGATTACTAAGGTTGGCTTTGGAGGTTCGAACCAGCAGCTTTAGTTTACTGTTTTCCGAAGATACCCGAAGTTGGACTTCGAAAGTGTTTGTCTCAAAACAGCTATCATCATATCGCTCAATCTGTTTGGTATATGGTATATGTTTTCATACGTGTAAAGTCAGTATAACAATTCATTCTTTAAACAGCTTTTCGTATGTATTAATATTCCTTTATAAAAACTGTTTTTAATATTATTATTACGGCGCACCATTTTCAGATTTCTTTCGCGAGTCGTTGACCAAGTCGTTCCCCACCAGCGTTGCCAGACTCACAGCTCGGAATTATTCCAAAACCTGATCGAACTTATGCTAGATTCGGTCAAATTATGCTAGATCCTCATAATTACTAATTCAGGAGTTTAAAAAAACGAAGTTGAGATACGATAACGTAACTTAAAATACACAGAGAGCAAGAATGCATGGATAGAACTCAATACTTCACGCACCAAAATTTTAACTCAACTAAATTAATGCAGTCGTTGCCAGATTCAATGGCGTATATGTCGTATAAATGAATGCAAAGTTTTTGTTTACATATTTTGAAAGAAAATTACTTCGCAGCATAAGCGGAGTTGGGAATCGTCTGCTGGGGGGGGGGGGAAGATTTTTGGTCGGTCTCGGAGCTGTCATTTCAGGAATAAATATGATCATGAAGTCAGAAATAAAGATGGTGAAGTTGTCAAAAAGTTGGGGGGAGAATGGCCCCCATAGCTCCGCCCATGCGTCGGAGTTAAAGGATTAGAAAACCCTGGGTGGAGCCACAAAAAAAGCCCAAAGACGTTTCGAACTTACTTCGAAAAATAAGACTGCCTGTATGGTTTACCGACTGTATGAATCAATGGAAGAGGATACATTTCTGCCGTTCTTTTTCTTCCCACGACCAACTTCTTTCTCATCTTCAGGTTTTACGGCTTTTTGATAAACTTGCTGAAATTGTGCTAGATTTGGGCAGGATGCTAAAAGCAAGATGCTAGATGCTAGAGACATGCAAATTATGCTAGATCTAGCATCATTATGCTAGATCTCGCAACGCTGTTCCCCACAATAGGCGTGTCGTGCAAGTAACCAATCACACGTCAGGTACTAGCTTTTACCTATTGCTTCCTTCTCACAGCTCAGAACATTGGTAACTATGGATAGACGTACAGCAGTAATTACTTTATGGGAGTTGGAAGGTTATTCTGCAACTGCAGCTAGCAGGCGAGTAGGTGTCCCGGCCTCTACAGGAAGGCGATGGATTCGGAAATATGGTGCTACAGGTCAGACTGATAATTTACGATCTCCTGGTCGTCCGCATGTGTCAACCGAAGCCCAAGATGCGAGATTAGTAAACGAAGCCCGGTTAGACCCACTAAGGACGTCTAGACAGCTAAGGGAAGTTTCTCTCTTTCCTGGTAGTAAGCATACAGCTCTGCGAAGGCTTCGTCATGCTGGGTTACGTGGCCGTGTTGCTGCCGTGAAGGAAAAACTCTCAGGCGACCACAAAATTTACCGTCTCGCGTTTGCACAGGCGAATGTGGGTCTCAATTGGGAAAACGTAGTTTTCTCAGATGAATCCATATTCACAACATCAAAGGAGGGACGCCGTTTTGTGTATCGTCCGAGAGGCACCCGATATGACCATGGATATGTGGCTGCTTGCAATCGCAGTGGCCATGTATCTATTTTATGTTGGGGTTGGATTTCCAGTCGCGGAGCAGGACAGCTTCATAGAATTGAAGGACATCTGGACAATGCTCAGTACTTAGACATTATCAGTAATATCATGGTGCTATCTGTACGAGTATTTCAGCCTGATGGTGTAATTCAGTTCCAGCAATACCAGTCGCCAATACATACTTCCCGTGTGATTCAGG